>NW_024070205.1:51256868-51434377 GCF_014754425.2 Oryx dammah
TGTCTTTGACTTTTTTTTAAACATAATGAAGCAAAAAATACTCTTATTAATCTGATGTCCACTGAATATCTTTGCAGCTGTTCATGAATATTAGGTGTTTGGCACATAAATATATACACACTTCCACAATTGAAAGATTTGTGCTGTATACCAGTCATCCCTGTCTTTGACTTCTTTAATTAGACTCACTTTTACTTTTGAATCTGAAGAAATATACATCATTTCATAATGGAAAGTGGCCTTAAAGTGTTTTGGATGTGGAGGCCTGGGAGGAATGGTAACAGCAGCCATGCTAATCATATCTTATCTGTTCAGGAATTTTACAGTTTCTAAAGCACTTTCATAGTAAAATTGAGGCCTTTTCACATCTTGATGGATTTTGAAAGGCCAGGGCAGAAACAATTTCTACTTTTTATAGATAAAGAGACAGAGGTCCAGAAAATGGCCCTAAGTTCACAACACCTAAAAAAGGATTCAGTCCCTTGCCCTTACCGACTCTGGCTGGCTCTCTTGTACATCTCTTTGGAATCTGTCTCTTCCTTGTCATCTCCTTAAGCTGCTCCTCTTCAGGATCGCCTGGTCTTCACCTGGGATAACAGCTGCTTCTTTCTGAGCTCCCTACAGCCTGCCTCCTCTCCAGGTTCTCCTTCCACCACTGCCTAAGTTATTTGTGAAACTCCCTTGCATAAAATCCTTCAGTGACTCCCCACCAGCTTCAAGACTGCCTCTGACCTACCCTTCTAGGCTCTGCACATCTGACCCCTCCTATCTCTTCAGGCTTTTCTCCTTCACTTCTCTAAGGCTAACCAAACCTGCCAGCTCTCTTAACCCTCAGGAAGTTAGCAAATGGTATCCCCTCTGCCTAGAATGTCGTTTCTACTTTCCTCTAATGTAAGCATGCACAATAATCAAACTTATCTCCTCTCGGAGGCCATCTCTAAACCCTCCTGGCAATATGCCATTCTCTTTCTTCTGCATTAGGAAGTTCCAAACACAAATGCCTACAACAGCCAGGCAAGTAGCAGTATAGACAGAGTCAATATAAAATGGGCACTAACCCAAGCTGCAGGCCCACACTAAACACCAAGAACGGTGTCTGTCCCAGTGGGCTGGGGGGTTGCAAACTAGAGAGCTTGTGTCCCTTCTTAAGAAGGCAGCCTCTACAAAGTTCTAGCTCATGGTTGTCTGGCACCAGTGCCAGGCCAATGTGGCCAATTTCTTAATTTTTTAAGGTAACTCAGATATCTGAATTTTTAATTTAAAATTCCAGATTTGGAGCAGTCTCTCAGAGCTATTTGAGATGCTGCCTCCCGGGCTGCAGTTCTCATTTTGCCCCAAATAAAACTTAACTCACAACTCTCAGGTTGTATATATATTTTTAGTCAACAGTTACGGTGACCACGAAGGGACCCAGAGTGGACTTCCTTCCTTTGACTGGACTCCATGCGGAACCGGAGCTTTGGTACCAGCAGCGGCTCCTTGCACCCATCTGCCTCCTCAGGGGGTGTAGACAAATTTGGATGCTTCACACATGACCTACAATCAAGACTGGAAGAAGACATAATTTAAAGAAGACAGAATTTCAGGAACTGTCTCCAACCTAGATGGAAGGACCTTTCTATCAGAGCCTCAGCAGAGTGAAGCCACAGTGTACAAGGAGCCTGGGGTCCTCTGCCACTACTTGGAAATCCACCTGTCAACCAGGAATACAGTTTAAAAGGCATTTTGGCTTCTGCCTTGCTCTTTCTGGGATCTCTTGCTCTAGTGGAAGCCATCCACCATATTGTGAGGATACTCAAGCAGCCCCTTGGGGAGACACCTGTACCACATAACTGAAGTATCTCAGCCAAAAGCCAGCACTAATTCATTAGCCATGTAAGTGATCCACCCGGCAAGTGGAGCTTCTGGGTCCACTCCAGCCTTCAGATGACTGCAGCCCAAGAGATCCAAAGCCAGAACTGTGCAGCCAAGCTTCTCCTGAGTTCCTGACTCCTCAAAACTGTGACTTGAAGACTCTGATCTGCTTGGTGGTGAATATCCCAGAGTGAGGTGTCTGAGCTCTTTGTATGTATATGTCCCAGGAAGGGAGGGTCATGACGGGTTTGTGGGTATATATTGTGAGGCTTCGGATCTGTTTAGAAGTGAATTCCAGCAGGTGATGTATCTGAACTCATTTTGAGTGTATGTACCAGGCTTTGAGAGCTCTCACATGTTTGTCAGTATATGCGCTAGTGTGAGAATGCTAATCTGTTTCTAGATGTGCTACCCTATATGTGAGGTCTCTGAACTCTTTGTAGGCTTATGTTGCAGGATTTTAGGTCTATGATTTCTTTATGGCTATATTTTCCAGGTTTTTCGGTCCCTGATCCGTTTGTGGGTATATAAATCACATATGAGCTCCCTGATTAGTTTGTGGTTGTGTGTCTCCCAGGACATCATGTCTCAACTGATTTATGCATGTACCTCTCTGTTCAGCTGAATACTGGCACTCAGTAATATCCATGTCTCAGTCCCTAGTGAAAGTGTTAGTCACTGAGTCATGTCTGACTCTGCAACCCCAGGCTCCTCTGTCCATGGGATTCTTTAGGCAAAAATACTGGAGTGGGTTGCCATTTCCTTCTCCAGGGGATCTTCCTGACCCAAGGATTGAACTTGGGTCTCATGCACTGCAGGCAGGTTCTTTACCATCTGAGCCACCTGGGAAGCCTGTGACTATGTTAACTTTCTGGCAGAAGGGACTTTGCAGATTTGATTAAGTTAATCACCAGGAGGCTGGGAGTTTATCCTGGATTATCCATGTGGGCCCAGTGTAGTCACTAAGGTCCTTACGTGTGGGAGGCACGATGGTGAGAGTCAGAAATGACACTGTGACAATGCAGGCTGTCTAAGAAGGTGATGTAATGATGGAAGCAGAGTTGGAGAAGGAGTTTTGACAGCTGAAACAGAGAGAAGAGAGATCAGAGAGACATTTGAAGATGAAACGCTGCTGGCTTTGAAGATGGAGGAAGGGGCCATGAACCAAGGACTGCAGACAGCCTCTAAAACTGGAAAATGAAAAGAAGCGCATTTTCCTGGATCTTCCTGAAGGGAAGTAGCTCTGCCAAAAACTTGACTTTATCTCTGTAAGACTCAATTTTAGGTCTCTGACCTATAGAAGTGTACGATAATAAATTAGTGTTGTTTTACAAAAAAAAAAAAAAAAATCCAGATTTTTAGGGGGAACTCTCTGACAGGCCAATAGTTAGGACTCAGCTTTTTCACTGTCGTGGGCCCAGGCTCGATCCCTGGTTGGGGAACTAAGATCCCATAAGCAGTGCACCGAGGCCAAAAAATAAATAAATAAAGTAAAAATTCTGTCTAAAAAATTCCAAATTTTAAAATGCTGGCAACTGATTCAGATTTAAAGCACTGCAGGGACCGACTTTTGCAAGCCAGGTAGAAGACATTAGTGGGCAGGCTTCATTTGATGGGCCTCCAGTGTGCAATATTTCTTATAACTTTTTTGTCTGCATGGCCTGTAGGATCTTAGCTCCCCACCAGGGACTGAACCTGTGCGCATGGTAGTGAAAACACAGAGTCCTAACCAGTGGACCACCAGGGAACTCCTCTCTTCTACATTTTAATAAAACATTGTACATAATAGTGGCCAAATTTACTACATGCTCACTATATGCCTGACAGGTCCTTTTCTAAGTGCTTTACACATATTCATGCATGCAGTCTTCCCAACAGTCTGAGAGGTGGATACTATTATCATTCCGATTCTATAAAAAGCCACCGAATTACTGAGTTCATTCCAGTACTGGCAGCCTGATCGTAATATAAGTGCTTCCTTCATGTTCTTAACTACTGGACTGTGGTCCTTTTGTTACAGACACCAGAACCTTTCATCTGTGTATTTCCTACAATAGCATATGGGGCACTGCTTAAATGTATGCTGAGCTGAACTGCATGTAACAGACGTAATTATACCTTCATTCATTCACTCGGTAAAACATCTGGAGTGACTGCCATGTTTCCTGTCCTGTGTTAGGCGCTATGGGACATAGGTTTTGGTCTACAGGTGGTTCCAATCAAGGAAAACAAAATAATTACCACTGGTGGCTCAGATGGTAAAGAATCTGCCTGCAATGTGGGAGACTCAGGTTCAATCCTTGGGTCAGGAAGATCCCTTGGAAAAGGGAATAGCAACCCACTCCAGTATTCTTGCCTGGAGAATCCCATGGACAGTGGAGTCTGGTGGGCTCCATAGTGCATGAGGTTGCAAAGAGCTGGACACAACCGAGTGACTCAGCAGCGGCACAAAAGAATAGTATTGATCATTAATTTGTTATTATTTTTATTTTTTTGCACTGGGTCTTTGTTGCTGCTTGTGGGCTCTCTCTAGTGGTGGCGAGCAGGGGCTATTTTTCATTACAGTGTGCAAGACTGTCTCTGACCTATGGGAGACAGGATTCTCATCGCAGTGGCTTCTTCTGTTACAGAGCCCAGGCTTTGGGCACATGGGCTTCAGCAGGTGCAGCACTTGGGCTCAGTAGTTGTAAGCGTGCAGCCCTGAGGCATGTGGCCTTCCGTAGTTGCAGCTCTTAGTCCCTAGAGCACAGGCTCAGCAGTTGTGGTGCACAGGCTTATTTGCTGTGGAATCTTCCCAGACCAAGGATCGAACCCATGTGCCCTGGATTGGCAGGTGGATTTTTACCCACAGGGCCACCAGGGAAGTCCATGATTATCATTACTAAATAAGACTAACTGCAACATTTTACCAAGGACCAATAATGAATTCACCACATGAAGCCGGAAACATACAATTCAACCTAGTCTCTGTCTGGTGATCTAATTAGTCTACAGAGAAGATGAAAATATGTGGAGAGAACAAAGGGAAAGGTTGATTTTAGGGAAGATATTTCAAAAGCATTTGAAATTTTTGGTAAATTTCAAATGGTAATACTTCATCTGAATGTGAGGGTGCTTAACTGAAATCCACACAACAAAGTTGTTTGGTTAAAAAGCACTCTTTTGTATAGAAACAGACTTAGGGAAGATATTCTAAAGGTTTCAGAAAATATACCTTTTTGCTAACTCTTTGTCTCCTCACATATAAAAGACAGGAGTGTGGTAATAGAGGTAGTTTCCCTGAACTGTTTATAGAGATCAGATTCTACTGTGACAAGCACATTCTAACAACTATTTACTGAGATGTCTTGGGGGAGGGAGGCATTAAAGAAAGGGTGATGGACATGTTTGTCATCTTCATTGTGGTAATGGGTCTGACAGGTATTTGCGTATGTTGAAACTCACCAAATTGTGAACTTGGAATATTTGCAGTTTATTTGGTGTTAATTATACCTCAATAAAGCTATGAGAAAAAGTTTCCTAAACACTTGAAATGTAGTCTGTAGACAGCAGCATCAGCCCAGAAAGCTTATGAGAAATGCAGACTCTTGGGCCTGCCTCCTAAGTCAGAATCTGCAGTTTAACATGACCCGTGTGTGATTCTCATACACGTTAAATTTGACCTCTTATAGTGAATGAAAGGAACTCATTTCCCACCATGAGTTGTTAATGGAAAATTATATTCCCTACTCTGTTTTAGTCACTAAGAGCAACTCCCTACTGGGCATTCTTTGATGGTTACATTAGAAAGAGGTTTACATGTTTGCTCTAGAGGATGCGCAGATTTTCAAGAATTTTCAATATGTTAAAGTCCAAACCAATTTTAAAAGTCAATAATTACTAGTGTATCATATTTTACCTGTCCATCTTTCTAGGTGTGTTCTTTAGGCTTTAATATTTACAGTGCTTTGGAAAAAATTATTTTCTGATTACAAAAGAAATGCTTATTAAACTTGGGAAACAGAATCTGTAATTCTAGGAAGTAGAATTATATTTAACCATCTCATTATCAACCTCAAAAGTTACTAAATACTAAAAGTAGACCACAAAAAGGTAATGTATACATGACTTCTTGGAGGCAGCGCCTTGTATTCTAACATGCATATTTTTTAAATAATTAAAGCTAAATCTGAAGATCCCAGCTAAGTGGAAAAACTCACTGGGCTTGGAATAGCAGAATTCATTTTGAGACATGGGTTTACCATAGATTAATGAAACTTAAGCTTCAGGGTGCCTCACTTGCTCGGGTCACTTCCAAAGCCCTTGGAGAGACCCTGGCAATATATTCACCAGGTCAAATGTTTCCACAAAAGTTTCTAAATTAAGATATTTAAAGACCATCGTCACATTGTATTCAAACTTCCATTATTTCTCTTCTGCAGTAAATGGTACAGGAATAGCTACTGGCTTTTTTGAGACCTGACTAAGGGAACAATGATTGACTTAGGGATACATTTCATTTGGGTTTAGTGGCATGCATTTATGGTTTGCAGTCATTTCCGTCTACTGTTAAATTATTATTCACTGTGGGTGTAGGAATGGCTTTCTGGAATTCACCTACTGCCCATTATGCCAACTCAGCCAGCACCATGTCACAGAGGTACAGGGCTAGAGGCAAAAGAATTCTGTGATGCCGGGTACCGGAAATACGTGGGCGACAGAGAAACAAGGTTTGAAAGAAAAGGAGAAACTAGCCCATTAAAAAATCCTTCTCACTCTCAAAAGTAAAAAAACTCAAGTGGAGGGATCAATTTTCTCAATGCCTAACCTAAAATGAAGGTTCTCTTTCATCAGGAATCTAAGTAATGTCATATATTCAATTGTAAGTGCACCGTACTTATTTTTGTTTTTGTGTGAAGCATACAAAATGGAATATATTGGAATTCTTATATCTATAGAAAACAAACTTGCAGTTGTTTTACCCACAGGTATGCATGGGGAGTCCAGCTGCTCGCCACTCAAAAGCCAGTAAACAGGCCAGGTTGGTAGAAAAGAAAGTTCGCTTTATTTCAGATGCTGGCGACTGGAGGGGAGGGTGGCAGACATCTGTCCAAAGACTGACTCCCCCGCTGACAAGCAGGGGTTGAGAGCATTATAGCCAGAGTAGGGTGGGGCGGGGGCGGGAGGGCTACATGCAGAAACAGCACAGTCATCTTCAAATTGGTCATCAGGGGTCTGACTAGCATCATCTTGGTTTTAGGTACAGTTAATCTTCAGTTCTGGGGTGCACTTGTTCCCATTTCTTTGGGGTCAATTCTCAGAATTGTGGCAGCTCAAGCCCTAGGTACAGTCTGGTCATCACATAGTTAACTTCTCCTCCTGGTTTTTTAGTATCTATAAGACAGCTCACAGGCTATGGCTCAGAATATTATCTATAGCCCTTGAGAAAGAACTAAAGGTCCTTGAGTGTGCCTGATGACTACATTATTATTTAGTCTCCTTATACTGTTTTCCTTTGTTTCAGCATTTCTCACTTCTCAGATTAAACTTACTCTTTGACTAGTTTTCCACAGACAATAATAGGCAGGCATATGGCCCTGCTCCACTGCGGTTATACTATAGTCTGTAAGTGAAGTCACATGTTTTATTCATCTTGATTAATGAGACCCTGTCTTAACATAGATAAATCTTGCCCTGAAGAGTTCTAGAGATCCAAGAAAAACTAAGCAATAAATTGCCACTGAAACAGCCAAACAGTCCTGAAATATTATAGCTCATATGAGAGAAGCTTTATACATGTTTTCCCAAACTTGACAATAATCCTAAAAAAAGTGGTAAGTTGTGAAGCTAAAATTTATAAACAATAATAACAAATTGTGATCAACATGTTAAAAAGATAAGACTGATTTTTCTATTTTCTTCATAGAAAACATTAAAAAATAACTGTCATAGGAAAAGTGATCAAAAGTATACAAAAACAGGGGGGGGATGATCGTAAATGGTGCCCCAATAGTCTAGAGACAGAGATAAATAAATATATGTAGTTGTCAAAAGCATTATTAATCTTAAAAAAAAATTACGTTTCTGGATTTTTTGACACCCTGTAGAAGTGAGTCAGGCAGTTACTAAAATTTTTACAGGTTATCTTGTGTGACGTTTGTGAGTTTTGCTAACCTTTCAAATGTCATTTGTAAATTCTTTCTCATTTTATATATTCACTTCCCTAACTCTCTGCTTCTAACTTTTTGCTTTTTACCTAAATAGGGACCCCACAAATTGTATGCGCTTCAGTTCCCGCAAAACCAGGATGTGCTCTTCTACGAGTCTCAGAAACCGCGGGATTTCTCTGCAGCCTCAGTTTCTTTCTCAGAAAAAAAAAAAAGGCATTTGCTCGGCATCTCCTTAAGAGTTACCAACAGTTACTCCAACCACACAACTCTCTACAACTGGGAAGGGTCTGACCAGAAGGGTAGGGCGCCCGCCAGGAGTCACCCTCTCCGCACAGACTGTACGCGGGTCCCGCCCGACCCCGCCCCTGCCCGACACCGCGAGCTGCGGGAAAAAACTGCAAGGCCAGGGCCGCTGGGCGTAGCACCCGCTCCGGGAGGAACGAGGGCCGGAAGGGAACCGGTTGAGGGTGGGGGTGGGGCGTTCGAAAGCCGCTGGGGTGGTAGGCGGGGCGGGTGGTGGAGGGGCGCAGCCCGCCGACGACCCCGGGGGTGGGGGCGGGGCACCAGGCCGCAGCCCCTCTCCGGGAACTCTAGCGCCTACTCAGCGGCGGAAGTTCCGGTGTTGGTGAGCGGAGGTCAGAGGTCAGCAGGAAGTCGATACGTGGCCGCCGCCTGTCCCCGCCGAGGAGGCGCAGCAGGCGGAGATGGCGGCGGTGTTAAGCGCAGAGCGACTTGAGGTCTCTGTCGACGGCCTCACGCTAAGCCCGGACCCGGAGGAACGACCCGGCGCGGAGGGCGCCCCGCTGCTGCCGCCGCCGCTGCCGCCGCCCTCGCCTCCAGGATCCGGCAGGGGCCCGGGCGCCGCAGGGGAGCAGCCGGAGCCTGGGGAGGCGGTGGCTGGGGGCGCGGCGGAGGAGGCGCGGCGGCTGGAGCAGCGGTGGGGCTTCGGCCTGGAGGAGCTCTACGGCCTGGCGCTGCGCTTCTTCAAAGGTGAGCCTGACAGGCCCCACCCCCGCCGCCTCTGCCGGGCCTTGGGGAGACTGGACCCGAGTAGCCCTGACCTACCCGTGCGGGACCGCGGCGACTGCAGCTGGGCTCTGTCCTTGGGGGTATTCGAAGTTTGTCACTATCCGCTTGGTCACTAGTTCACACCCCTAGGGGCCTGGAACCTTGGTTTAGCTTTCCGGGTCCGGCCTCCCGGAGGTTACGAGGCGTCTTACCTAGATTTAGCTTCTCGGTTTTCCAGGATCCTGGATGGAAGAATGAGTTCTCTTTCCCAGAGGTTCCCAATCTGGGATTTTTTGTTTTTTAACCGTCGCATTCTTTTTCTTGTTTCTTGTGATTGGCACTTCAGAACCACCGATTTTTGCCCTTCTATTAGAGTGAAAGAAATTTTTTCATGGGTTCCGTTCTTACGCTTTCCATTCATTCTGGGGATCCATAAACTCGAATAGGGCTTAATCACCTGACAGTATTGATATGGCAGAGAGAAAAAAGTTAAGTATTAAGCTAATCCCTTCTAGCTTGTCACTCTAAATAAGAGAAGGGATAGCTGCTGTGTTCCAGCGACTTCTAGATGGTTAAAATTTTTCCGGTGTCCAAGAGTGGATTTTCAGATAAAGGCCTAAAAGTAGCCTCTGTATTTCTCACAGAATTAGTTGTAGTAAATCTTGTCATAGAGCAAAACTGTGGTCTTGGATTTGTTTTTTGTTTTTTTTTTTAAATTGAGTGATTCACTTAGTCAAATGGTGAGTCACATGACCTTGTCAGTGGTAAAGACTGAGGAGATATTTAGATCTCGTGGGGCAGACGAACAGAGAGAGACATCGCAAATTAAACTTTAAAAGTGGTTACTAGGTTCCGTATACATTCCAAAACAACATATTTATGACCTTTCCCCAGAGGGAGTACCTTTTGGAGTACATATTTTACTCGCTGAAGTTGAGTCGTTGAAACTACTGATACATTGAAAAGTTACTTGTTTTCTCTGAAAATAATTGTGCAAACTGATGATAGCCTTTCTTGTATAAATTTTACAGAAAATTTAGTCATTCTCCATTCATTGCATTAAAAAAAAACTTTTTTTATTGGAGTAAAAGATTGTTTTACAATGTTGTATTAGTTTCTCCTGCGCAGCAAAGTGAATCAGCTGTTCATATGCATATATCCCCTGTTTTTTGGATTTTCTTTCCATTTAGGTCACTACAGAGCATTGAGTAGAGTTCCCTGTGCTCTACAGTAGGTTCTCATTAGTTATTTTATATGTGAAAGTGAAGTTGCTCAGTCGTGTCCGACTCTTTGCAACCCCATGGACCCTAACCTACCAGGCTCTTCTGTCCATGGGATTTTCCAGGCACGAGTACCGGAGTGGGTTGCCATTTCCTTCTTCAGGGAATCTTCCCGACCCAGCGATGGAACCCAGATCTCCCACATTGCAGGCAGACGCTTTACCATCTGAGCCACCAGGGAAGCATTTTATATATAGTAGTGTGTATATGTCAGTCCTATTCTCCTAACTCATCCCACCCCCTAGTTCCCCTTCTGGTTGGTATCTGTACTCAGTGCATTTTCTATTAAAAAGTTTACCCTTGAAATATTCATGGTCATTCCACTATGAGTTCAGCCCTCTGCTAGTTTGGGGAACTGGTAATGGCTAATGAGTTTTGGCGGAGAAGGCAATGGCACCCTACTCCAGTACTCTTGTCTGGGAAATCGCATGGACGGAGGAGCCTGGTGGGCTGTGGTCCATGGGGTCGCACAGAGTCCGCCATGACTGAAGCGACTTAGCAGCAGCAGCAATGAGTTTTGGAACACTTGACACTTAGATCACTGGCTTGAATTTAGAGTTTCCTGAGGTGATGATATACTACCGCTTACGTAAAAACCTGGTGGTTTTGTAAAATTTATATGACTATATTTTACTTTAAATTTTTATTCTTGGAACTTATTTTCCCAGTGTATGATAAGATTAAAGTGTATCTTGGCAGAACAACGTGTAAGAATAGAGAAGAATGAACTTCTAGTCCTAACTTTTGCCATATGACTAACAAATAAATGGATAATTTTATCTTCTGAATCTGTATTATTTGAAGATAGTAGTAGTGTCTTCTTTGAAAAATTAAAACACTGTTAATGTGCAATAAATTTAGCATTGCTTGGGAGTCAAGCTTTGGACTCTTTTTTTTTTTTTTAAGTCGTTCAGTCATGTCAGACTCTTTGTGACTCCATGGACTATACAGCCCATGGAATTCTTCAGGCCAGAATACTAGAGGGGGTAGCTTTTCCCTTCTCCAGAGGACCTTTTTTTTTTTTCCAATATACTAAGCAGCCTGCGTGATCCCAATTCCCCAGCCAAGAATTGAACCTAGGCCACAGCAGTGAAAGTACCAAGTCCTAACCACTGGACTGCAAGGGAAATCCCTCTCGATTCTATTAACCTACTCCTAGCCAATTAACTTTTCTTTGAGATTCAATTTGTTTATATATATAGATATATATGACTGGGTTAAATGAAATTTGACATCTCACATTCACGATTTAGTGCTCTAAACCTCCCATTATTTTAACATGTTTGTCAAATGTAAGACTCTTAGGGGAACCAGTAATTTGGGAACTTAGTTATAGTCACTTTAGAGGGGAAAAGCTACATTGATAGGTATGGTTCAGGAAGTTCCAAAGTTAAGCTCTCAAAGTGGTATCCAAGTACTTAAAAAGAGAAATAACAGTCTGGCAATTAAAAGGTACATTTTTGCATGGGTCATTACATAGTTAGCAGTGAAGAAGCTATTAGTATATGAGGCTCCTGATTTAGGTTGTGGGAAGGGAGGAAGGATCTAAAAGCAGTCAGAAGGGTTATGGAAAATGGAGTGAGTGAAGGGTTGCTGCTTTTGAATTAATGTGTGAAAAACCCTTTTTCCTGCATAATACTTGACATTTTTATCAGTCTGGTGGGGACTTTAATAAATCACTATTTTCTGGTTTTATATCTCACATGAATTAGAAATAACATTACATTTTATCTTTTGCTGTGGAATAAATATGAATCTTGAAAGCATGGGCATCTTTTTTGATTGAAAATAACATGAACTAAGAATCAGGAACCCTATTTCTTATTCTGTCTCTTATCACAGTGATCATAGGCCAGTGACTGAACCCATTGTGTCAACTGCCTATCCTCTTAGTTTTTGATGGTAAAAGTGAAATAATAGATGAAAATATTGGCAAATGTAAGTTAGCATTTTATCATCTAAGCTGAGTTGAATCCTTACTATGGATAAAGTTTTATATTAGGCTAGCACTGTAAATGAATGGTATAGTCCCTTTTGCTGTTACGAAACATAGTCCAGGGAGTTAGAGCCTCAGTGGCCCCTGCAGCCCAGTGTGGAGGGTCCAGAGAGCAGATGCCCTTCCAGAGAAGGGAAAGCTCTGTGTGTCTGGGAAATGGCGAGTAGGGATTAGGCTGTTTGCTGTAGAGAACTGGGAAGCTCAGTTGGTGTCATATCCATGTAAGGACTTGAATGGCATTGTAAATAGCAAGATTAAACTGATTTTCTTATGTCTTTGGGTTAAGGACTAAATCGGTTGCCTTTACTGAAGCCTTATACTTCTTGGATATAGTTAACCTGGGAAGTTGTGTTTTGGTTTTTAGAGTTCTTAGAAGTAAGGTTTTCCTTCTCTAATAACTTTACTACCTCACTCCATTAGCTGGTAGGTGGTTGCATTCATTTAAAATTCTAGACTAATAATTGCCACCAGTTATTGAGCAGATGTTTGCTAAATATCAGGTACTATTTTGAGAGCTCTTATGATTGATGCTCAAATTGTACCATCTTTAGCAAGTGGTAGGTCTCTTCAGATGGGCTCCTAAGTTCCTTTGACATGACTAGTAGTCTTCCATAGCTTCTTTGCTCTCTGGTATAATGAAATAGTCCAGATTCATCATATGCATTTCCTGCCTCCATTGGAATCAGCCATTTCTCCAAAGAGACTTGGTTCCTTTAGTGGAAAGTGGCATTTGAAGAGCCATAATCAGGATGTTAGCAGTGGGCACTCATTGCTACTAGATTGGTCATTATTTCAGTAGACAGATCTAGGGGTGTGTGTGGGTGATGTGTGTGTGGAGTGATAAGTTTTTGAGAGTATGATATGTAAAAGGAAGCTGTAGTCGAATTTGGAGGGAACTAAAGTTTTAGACTCAGTTTTTCTATGAAATTGTTAATGCATTTCTACTAACATTGCTATCTGTTACATGGTGTTATATTGCTGATAACAGAGAGGCAATCATATGGACATACTGAATGGTTCCATTTTCTTCTGTCTTCTTTAAACATATGCACTTCCAAGAACTTTTATGAATGGCTCCATTAATGCTTTAAAATACTGTAAAGCTGTAATTTATTCTTTGGTGACACATATAATTAGTGTGTGCCTCCTGGACTTAAGTGGACTAGCCTCAGATAATTTCAGGTTTAATTGTTACTACTGAATGTCTGTTAAATTTTGAGTTTATTTTCCTCTTCTTTATTGTCTTTAGGTATAAGTGTATAGCATAGAAGGATGTATAGACCTGAGACAAAGAAAGAAAATTATAACCACCAGGAATATTAATGCCTTTTAAACATCTCTTCTTATTTGCTATTTCGTATTAGATTTGAACTGAACTAAAATTTTCCTTTGAATATGGGGTATTCAGGATATATATACATATATGTGTTTATATTTATGGATGTTTTATTTTGATTTTAATATTTACCTGAGGCCTCCCCTTTGTTTACTACCCCTGCAGAAAAGTATACAAATCATAATGATACTTGATGAATTTTTGCAAATGAGTACACTTTGGTAACCAACCCCAACCCCCAGAAGGAGATAATGTTTACTTTTATCAGTTAGCTAAAATGAGAGCTTCTCTGCTTCAGTATTTAGGAAGTTGAGCTCTGGAGTGAATACTACCTGGGGAACTACTTCCTAGTTGTCACTCAGTTGTTTAAATTCTGCCTTCCTTTACTCAGATTATTTATAAACTCTTAGCAGAGTACCTAGCAGTTGGTATCCTGTGACTGCCTATGTTGAAGAGGAGAGATTACCAAGAATTTAATATGGAATGTGATCAACTTTTATTAAGCACTTCAAGCAGGCTAGGCAGTTTACAGGGTTGCATATTCATTAGCTCAGAAATACTGCATTTATTATACTTTCTTATAAGTAGTATAAGAATATATCAGATATCTAAAAAATATATCACTTTTTTTCTTAATTGAACGTGGGGAAAATGTGGTTTTAATTTTAATATTTCTAAAAGATGGATTTTATTCGATGTGTATTCTCTGCCAGGCAACAGTAGTGATAGGGCCACAAAAGAAAACAGATTTGAGCTTCGGCTGCTTTGGTGGAAATACGGTATCTGGAATGAGAGAAGAGAGAGATGGTCCTGCTCTCATGTACACAGTTCAGACAAGCGCTGGATCCTGCTTTCAGTTGAGGGATCATTCATAGAGTTAAAGACAAAATGAAGCTAATTCAGAAGAAAGCAACTTGTATATTGTGGGAATTTGAATCCCCGCCATCATCATAATAGCTGCTGCTTAGTGAATGTCTGCTTTATGCAGGCACTGTGTCAAGACTTTGGAACACATTATTTCCACCCCTCACAAGAAAGAGAGGTTATTTTCTCCATTTTTTGATAGCAAAACTGAGACTCAGAAAGGTTATCTGTATTTTGTACTCAGTAAATAACAGAACTGAGATTTAAACACAAGACTTTAGAAGGTAAGTATGAGTGATTAAGCTGAAAATATTTTGCCTAAAGAATAGAGAATTCAGGGCAAGTATGATGTGTGGTATTTTGTGGAATTTGTTTTTTTGTTTTTGAGGTCTGATCTGTTAGATGTGTTTTATTTAATGCCGAGGACTAGAAATAGACCCTGTGGCTAAAATTGAGAAGAATCTAATCAGGATAAAGAGCTAAAAATTACAGCTATCCATACAAACATGGAATAGACTGTTTGAGACAATGAATTCCTGTCACCAGGAAGTGTTCAGGCATACGTTAACAATTACTAGGTGGCTGTGCTTTTGATTTCTTTACCATAATCTTTTATGTATCTACATCAGATTTTTTTCTTTGCTTTTACTGTGAGGCATATATAAAATATTTTATAGTTATACTGACTAAGCTGATAACTTCCATAGCATACAGAAACTCTATTTTCACTTCTCCTTCCTCACATAAGTTGTATAATGTGTCCAGTAACAAATTATTGTAGACCTAGTGGTTATGTAGAGAGGATTTGAACTTTGATTGTGCAATTCAGTCATCTATCTTTAATATCCTTTCCAACGCATAGATTTTATTAGCTTTCATTTCATAAGATAAAGGCTAGAAGGACATTGAAATAATTTGTTATATTTCTCTGTCTTTCCCTCCAGAGAGATGATAAAAATATTTCTCAGTAAACATACTCTAGCAATTGATGTGTGAGACTAATAACCTTTTGTGTAATTCATTTCGGGTGGAAGGGTAATCATTCAGTGCTTTGGGCTTGGTCGCTGTGATTGTAACACTATTATCAAAATTATTTATGCTGTCTTATTAGAGCTGTAAAGTTAAATACTTAAAATTTAATAGGAAAGTAATCTAGAAACCTTTTCATACTGTCATGGGGTTCTTTTGATGAGGGTGAAAAAGCTGGTTTGAAACTCAACATTCAGAAAACTGAGGTCGTGGCATCTGATCCCATCACTTCATGACAAATAGAAGGGGGGAAGGTGAAAGCACATTTTTATTTTATTTTCTTGGGCTCTGAAATCACTGTGGACGGTGACTGCAGCCATGAAATTAGAAGATGTTTGTTCCTTGTAAGAAAAACTATGAGAAACCTAGACAGTGTATTAAAAAGCAAAGACATCACTTTGCTGACAAAGGTCCATGTAGTTAAAGCTATGATTTCTCCAGTAGTCATGAGGGTGAGAGAAGGACTGTAAAAGAAGGCTGAGAGCCGAAGAATTGATACTTTCAAATTGTGCCATAGAAGACTCTTGAGAGTCCCTTGGATTGCCGTCAAACCTAAAGGAAATCAACTCTGAATATTTATTGGAAGAACTGAAGCTCCAATACTTTGGCCACCTGATGTGAAGAGCCGACTCATTGGAAAAGACCCTGATGCTGGAAAAGATTTTGGGCAGGAGGAGAGGAGGGTGGCAGAGGATGAGATGGTTAGATAGCATCACTGACGCAATTAAAATGAATGATCAAATTCCAGTAGATAGTGGAGGACAGAGGAGCCTGGCATGCTGCAGTCCATGGGGTCACAAAGAGTCAGAAACAACTTAGCAGCTGAACAACAACAAATCTAGAAGCCATTTCTGTCTTTATTAACTTGGGAAAATGTGTTACTACAAATTTAGTGGCTTGAAACAACACATACTATTTTATAGTCCCGGAGGGTTAGTAGTTCAGAATGGGTCTCACTGGCTTAGGATCACAGTGTCAGCTGGGCTGTGTTCCTTCTGGAGACTCTAGGGGAGTATCTGTTGCCTTGCTTTTCTCCACCTTCAGGAGGAGACCAGCTCTGTGCTTTCGCATGTGACCCCCTTCTTCCATCAGAGCTAGCAGCGTAACACCTTCATACCTCCCTCTGTTCTTTCTCTTCCATTTATAAGGACTCTTGTGATTACTTTATGCCCATATGGGTAGTCTAGGCTAAGGTCAGCTATAATCTTAATTCCCCCTTTTCATGTAACCTAATATATTCACAGGAATATACTATAGATTGTGGGGATTAGGATGTGGATGTCTTTTAAGGGGAGTAGTAGTATGCCCACCACATGTTGTAATCTCTTATGAACTGATTATTGAAATGGAGCAAATGTGTTTATTCATTTTACCTTTTTATCAAAGTGGAAACCAAGGCAATTAGACCAGGTTGTAATTTAAAATTTATAATGAAAAATAGCCATCCCCCTGTTTCTTTCCCCATCTCCAAGACCTCCCCTAAGGCAGCCACTTTCCAGTATTTTAACTGTTTCCTGGTGTTTGTCTTCACTTTCCTGCTGCTTCTTTATTTTTAAAAAGCAACTTATATATATGTGCCTCTCTCTCCCTCCTTCCCAAACTCCCAATTTTATGATACCACATTTGTGATTAAATCACTCAGTTGTTTCTATTTGTGTTATTTATAGCCGAGACAGATCATGCATTTTGATTATATTTTGGTTCTTATGGAAACTCTTTGTCTTTTGTGTGGTTAGAAGTAATTATCATTTATTTTCTTTGTTCCCAGGTAAACTGTTTTATTAAAAAACATCTCTCCTAGATGTTCTTAAATTTTTGATCCAGTCTTAGCTTTCTCCTTTGTTGAGTCTCTGCTTACTGTCATCCTGAAAATTTCTTTCACCTCTCTGTGATGTTGAAATTTCTGGAATTCGTTTTCTTTTAGACTTTTTTTTTTTCCTATTGGAAAATTTCTTTTACACTCCCAACCATGTTGGGAGCTTTCTCAAATGTTGGGTGATCCTTGGGCATTCATTCTTTAAAGGGTAAGGCATTGGAGAGCCAACTATAACCTTGAGTACAGCTTTTATTGTAGGTGATGAGGCAGAAGTTTCATTTAGGGTCTCTAAATATCAGTACCTTTCAAACCAGTATGCACCGGTCTTTTAGGCCAGTTTTTTTTTCATGAAAATATTTTTCTCCTGCCTGCAATGTATGAATCTAGCTACCAATATTTTGGCACTAAACAGGAGAAGGGAGCATGGGTGGAAGTCATTTACCATTTACTAGGGTAACGTTCATTTTGTTTCTCTTTTTAGTCCTGCAGCTTAGTCTTAGGCTGATGTCCTCCCACCTGAGTATATGTGATCTGTGTTCTCGAATATACCCGTCTGTTAATATATACTGCCTCTGCTAAACTAGGGGCAAGGTAGCCATCTGTGTGCTTGGGGTTGGGTGGGTAAGGGTACCTGCTCTTTAGATAGGTTTTAAGCCAAAATCCCTATTTTTATCTAGACTCCAGCTTTTAATGAACCTGATATCTTCAATTCCTGAGCCTTTTCAGTGTTCTCTAGATTAGCTTCCTATTCCTTTCAGTGGGGTATCATCGAGGATCAGATGTAATTGTGTATATTCAGTTCACCAGGTTTAACAGAAGTTTGTGCTCAGTTGCTCAGTTGTGCCTGACTCTTTGATACCCCATGGATTGTCGCCCACCAGGCCTAGACTTTGTCTATGGGATTTCCTAGGCAAGAATACTGGTGTGGAAGTTTAACTGTATGTTTTCTATCCTTTATTTGAATTTTTTAAATTCCGTATTTAAAATATTAAAGTTAGTTTGGCATTTGCATTTCTTCCTTTATTCCAGGGTCAGCAAACATTTTCAGTAAGTCAGTTCAGTTTAGTCGCTCAGTCATGGCCGACTCTTTGCGACCCCACGGACCACAGCACCCCAGGCCTCCTTGTCCCATCACCAACTCCTGGCGTCCACCCAAACCCATGTCCATCGAGTCGATGATGCCATCCAACCATCTCATTCTCTGTCGTCCCCTTCTCCTCCTGCCCTTAGTCATTACCAGCATCAGGGTCTGTTCCAGTGAGTCAGCTCTTCACATGAAGTGGCCAAAGTATTGGAGTTTCAGCTTCAACATCAGTCCTTCCAAAGAACATCCAGGACTGATCTCCTTTAGCATGGACTGGTTGGATCTCCTTGCAGTCCAAGGGACTCTCAAGAGTCTTCTCTAACACCACAGTTCAAAAGCATCAGTTCTTCAGCACTCAGCTTTTTTTATAGTCCAACTCTCACATCCATGTATGACCACTGGAAAAACCATAGCCTTGCTTAGACCTGTGTTGACAAAGTGATGTCTCTGGTTTTTAATATGATATCTAGTTTGGTCATAACTTTCCTTCCAAGGAGTAAGCATCTTTTAATTTCATGGCTGCAGTCACTATCTTCAGTGATTTTGGAGCCCAGAAAAATGAAGTCAGCCACTGATTCCACTGTTTCCCCATCTATCTGCAATGAAGTGATGGGACCAGATGCCATGATCTTAGTTTTCTGAATGTTGAGCTTTAAGCCAACTTTTTCACTCTCCACTTTCACTTTCATCAAGAGGCTCTTTAGTTCTTCTTCATTTTCTGCCATAAGGGTGGTGTCATCTGCATATCTGAGGTTATTGATACTTCTCCTGGCAATCTTGATTCCAGCTTATGCTTCCTCCAGCCCAGCGTTTCTCATGATGTACTCTGCATATAAGTTAAATAACCACAGTGACAATATACAGCCTTGACAGACTCCTTTTCCTATTTGGAACCAGTGTATTGTTCCATGTCCAGTTCTAACTGTTGCTTCTTGACCTGCATACAGGTTTCTCAAGAGGCAGGTCAGGTGGTCTGCTATGCCCATCTCTTTAATAATTTTCCACAGTTTATTGTGATCCACACAGTCAGAGGCCTTGGCATAGTCAGTAAAGCAGTAATAGATGTTTTTCTGGAACTCTTTTGCTTTTTTGATGGTCCATCAGATGTTGGCAATTTGGTCTCTGGTTCCTCTGCCTTTTCTAAAACCAGCTTGAGCATCTGGAAGTTCACAGTTAACATATTGCTGAAGCCTGGCTTGGAGAATTTTAAGTATTACTTTACTAGCATGTGAGATGAGTGCAATTGTGCAGTAGTTTGAGCATTCTTTGGCATTGCCTTTCTTTGGGATTGGAATGAAAACTGACCTTTTCCAGTCCTGTGGCCACTGCTGAGTTTTCCATATTTGCTGGCATATTGAGTGCAGGACTTTCACACCGTCGTCTTTCAGGATTTGAACTAGCTCAACTGGAATTCCATCACCTCCACTAGCTTTGTTCGTAGTGATGCTTTCTAAGGCCCACTCGACTTCACATTCCAGGATGTCTGGCTCTAGGTGAGTGATCACACCATCGTGATTATCTGCATCGTGAAGATCTTTTTTGTACAGTTCTTCTGTGTATTCTTACCACTTCTTCTTAATATCTTCTGCTTCTGTTAGGTCACTACCATTTCTGTCCTTTATTTAGCCCATCTTTGCATGAAATGTTCCATTGGTATCTCTGATTTTCTTGAAGCGATCTCTAGTCTTTCCTTTTCTATTGTTTTCCTCTATTTCTTTGCATTGATCACTGAGAAGGCTTTCTTGTCTCTCCTTGCTATTCTTTGGAACTCTGCATTCAAATGGGTATATCTTTCCTTTTCTCCTTTGCTTTTTGCATCCCTTCTTTTCACAGCTATTTGTAAGGCCTTCTCAGACAGCCATTTTGCTTTTTTGCATTTTTTTTTCTTGGGGATGGTCTTGATTCCTGTCTCTTACACAGTGTCACGAACCTCCATCCATAGTTCATCAGGCACTCTGTCTATCAGATCTAGTCCCTTAAATCTGTTTCTCACTTCCACTGTATAGTCATAACGGATTTTCAGTAAAGGGTCAGATATAAATATTTTAGACCTTAAGGACCGTATGTGGTCTGTCTTCATATTCTTTGTTTTTTATTTGTCTGTTTCTGCTTATTTTTAAAAAGATTTCTTTTAAAAGATTAAAAAAAATTCTTAGTTCACAGGTCAAAAAAACAGTTGTGCGGGGGGTGGGGGTGCGGGGAGAACGATGGCTGAGTATGACTAACTACTAGTTAAAGTGGATGTTACCCAAACCAATGGGAAAAAGTTAAAGATAAATGAATATAAACAACAACTGTGGGCAGAGTTGGTCCGGTTTGCCAATCCCTGCTTTAGTCTCTATCCTTTAGGTAAAATAAATTTTTAACCTGACTTTTGGTCTTCAATTTTATTGAAAATAAACTTTTTTAAATATAATTGTCACTGGACAGATGCTAACAGGTGATCCCTTTTAGTCCATTTGATTGAAAATGGCCATCTTTGTATTCAACTTCTCCAGGTAGTAGAAGTAGTCATTTTCTGCTTTTCATTGGTGTGTTTCACACGCTTGCATCTGAACAGTAGCTCTGCAGCTTCTTTCCAGCATAATTTATATTTGTCTTTGGTTGCCATAGAAGGCGGTTTTCCAAATTGATTGGATTAATTAACTATAAATGCAGGGACCAAGGGTAATGGCTGGCTTCCTGAATGGCAGGACTGAAACAGCTTTCCTTTAGGGTTGTGGCCCTGGCTAAAGATTTTTGAGTTTCAGCAAGACTTTTTCTGTCTATGCAGTTACCGTGGTAACTTCTTTCCTGCTATGTTTAATGCCTTTGGAACCAAAAATAATTTAGGAAAGAGAATTCCCTGGTGGTCCAATGGTTAGGATGTGGCGTTTTCACTGGTCAGGGAACTAAGATCTCACAAGCCTCGGGGCACAGACAAATTTAAAATAAAAGTAATAATATAGTTAAAAAGTAATTCAAGAGAACATTATTTTCATCTAATGCAGAAAAACTAAATAAACCCTCCTAGTGTGGGAACTTGAGCCATCTGAAGAGTGAAAGAGAAGTAATTTTTTTGTAACACTATAATAGTCTGCCTAATGATACTGATCTGGCTGGGGGCAGGGGTCACTTTCTGTTCTCTTTGAGGTTTAGAATGTCAACATGATGTAGGTTGTCCTATTCTAAAGGTGGTTGGGATTCTTGGTTTATCCTCCTGGGTTTTGTACAGTTCTCAGGAGAAAATAAATGCTCTGTTACTCTCATCCTAAAGGCTGAAAAATTAAGTTCCCTTCACTTTTTAAAAATGTTTGCTATAAAAGGAAAAAAGCATATGTGTATTTGATATAAAAGTACATATGCATATTGGAAATCAGAAAATAAAAGTGAGAGAAGAAAAAAAATCTGAATCCGATCTTTTAGGAATAAGTATTAACTTTTGGTATGTTTCCCCCGTGGCTGGGCTTCCCTGGGGCTTAGCATTAAAAAAAAAAAGAATCAGCCTGCAATGCAGGAGCCACAGGAAACACAGGTTTGAGCCCTGGTCAGGAAGATCCCCTGGAGAAGGGCATGGCAACCTACTCTTGCCAGGAGCATCCCATGGGCAGAGGAGCCTGGCAGGATACAGTCCATAGGGTCTCTAAGAGTTGGACACGACTGAAGCAACTTTGTAAATTTTGGAGACTAATCCCTTATCGGTCATATAGTCGCTTATGGTAGTCTCTTAGGAGCCTTGGTATTTCTGTGGAGTCAGTTGTAACGTCTCCTTTTTCATTTCTAATTTTATTGATTTGAGTTCTCTCCCTTTTTTTCTCGATGAGTCTAGCTAAAGGTTTATCAATTTTGTTTGTCATTTCAGAGAATCAAATAAGAGGGGGACAAAAAGAAAAATGAGCAAATGTATAAAGATTCTGTGGAAATGCCAGTAAAATTCATAAGAATGGATGTACTGTTTTATTCTCACAGAGATTGACCTTTGCAGTCAGTTTCTTCTTTAGAGAGATTTCTTGGGCATGGTTTTGGTCTGGTGAGTGCCTATTAACAAAGCTTGTGCTTAGCACTGGCGTTCATGGTGGTGAGCAAATTTGAGTGCTTGACCAGAACTTACATTTAAAAACATATTCTCTTTTGAAAAATCCTTTACGGATTGGCAGTATATTCTTAATCCTTTCTGGCATATAAAGGGCAGATATTAAAATGACATCTAAATATCCTGAAACCCCCCTCCCTCTGTTGAGTCATCTTTTAGGGTCACGGTTAGACTAACACCCTGCTGAAAAACGGATAGTTTCCTTGTTGACTCACCCCATCCTGTGGTCTGCTAATTCTGGTTTGCATTGCCTAATATTTGACATTGGCGGGCAAATTCTTTACCACTGAGCCACCAGAGAAGCCCTACAATATTTTTTTCATACCCGCTAGTCTTATCTGTTAGCTTCAAATCATCTCCCTGAAGCAAATAAGAATTCATGTGTGTATGTATTTGAAAATTGCTGTATTACATGACTGATCAGAAAAGTGGTCTTCCAGTGAATAAAGTTCTCATTTGATGTTATCTTTATTGATTTTTATCTTTATCTTTATTGAAGGGGTCAAAGCAACCACTTTAATAGAATTTAGGTTTTTTTTTTTTTTTTTTAAAGGAGAAACAAAATCCCAGGGATCCTGATGGAACAAAGCAGAGAGTCTACCCTTGAGGGTATGCTGTCTACCCTTACTGTTTCTCAGGCTTACTATATCTTCTTTTTCTTTATCTGGAATCACCAGCAGCATATTTTTCTTTTATAAGGCTCAAGATAACATGAACAGTTAAGTTGGCACCTGTTTGGTTTATCTTTCATCTCATAAGCTAAGATCAAGGTTGGAGCTGTTTTTCAAATCATCACTTTGGGGAATGTGAGAAGAAAGTTGTCTGGGCTATGATTCTCTGAGACGTAATTAGCATAAGAAAACTTTTGGTGACTAATATGTACAAAATTAAGGTAGATGCTAAAAGAAGCTTATGAACATCTTGAAAATTGAAAAAGGCTTTTTGGTAAAAAAGTTGCCACTATTTCACATTTTTTAACACTATTATCTTAGAATACAGAGTTCTGGCAGGCTAATTTTGTTAAAAAGAAAGATGTATATGTATAATCACCCATTTTTACATAGTTGTAAACATAAAATTATCTTTTAATACCTTTTTATTCTGCTTGTTTTCATTAATACATTATAAGTATTCTCTGAAATGATATATAGCCCTTATTTTGTCATTTTAAATAGCTGTATAATCTATTCATCAGATTACTGTAATTTAAGTATTGTGTTATTGTTGCATAATTAAATTTTAAATAACGCAGCAGTTAACAGGTGTAACACCGTTTTTAAGATAATTTTTCAAGGCAGTATTTAGAAAAGAATTCATTAGGCTTGTTGGTTTTTACATGAGAGATAATGTAAAGATGTATTTTGGTTTTCTAAATTCATCTATTTTGCTCTTTTTTTATTATATATTACATTGAAATTAAATGTAACTACTGGTCCAACCTAAACAGTTGGAACAAGTCATGTTATTACCTTTTTGACATATTTTTTCCTAAACTCTAAAATAATTGTTCCTTTATCTCAGTATCAGTTCAGTTGAGTTCAGTCGCTCAGTCGTGTCCGACTCTTTGTGACCCCATGAATCACAGCATGCCAGGCCTCCCTGTCCATCACCAACTCCAGAGATCACTCAAACTCAAGTCCGTCGAGTCAGTGATGCCATCCAACATTCTCATCCTCTGTCGTCCCTTTCTCCTCCTGCCCCAATCCCTCCCAGCATCAGGGTCTTCTCCAATGAGTCAACTCTTTGCATGAGGTGGCCAAAGTATTGGAGTTTCACCTTTAGCATCATTCCTTCCAAAGAAATCCCAGGGCTGATCCCCTTCAGAATGGCCTGGTTGGATCTCCTTGCAGTCCAAGGGACTCTCAAGAGTCTTCTCCAACACCACAGTTCAAAAGCATCAATTTTTTGGCACTCAGCTTTCTTCACAGTCCAACTCTCACATCCATACATGATCACTGGAAAAACCATAGCCTTGACTAGATGGACCTTTGTTGGCAAAGTAATGTCTCTGCTTTTCAATATGCTATCTAGGTTGGTCATAACTTTGCTTCCAAGGAGTAAACATCTTTTAATTTCATGGCTGCAATCCCCATCTGCAGTGATTTTGGAGCCCCCCAAAATAAAGTCTGACACTGTTTCCACCGTTTCCCCATCTATTTCCATTTCCTATGATTTGCACACAAGGGCTCAATAAATATTTACTAAGTTGAATGAATGAATATACAAAAGATCTTATAGTGTTCATAATTGAAACAGACGTCTAAGAGTTAAATTTTAAAATGGGAACTGCCTTTTAGTTGGTATATATAGACCTATGCATAATCCTGTTCTAAAAGCTTTAGAGGAAGTTCCTACTTGGTACTAATTGTTTAGTGATTCTGTTTGCTCAGTAACAAAGACAGATGGCAGGTCCACAGGTTTCTGAGTTGTTACAATTTTTATTAAATAAAGTTAGTGCCACAGTTTTGTCTTTTTTCAAGTGTTGATGAGTTCTTATTGAAAAAAATTCAGATTGAAGTATATGTATATATAATTATATAGAAGTACATAGATATAATTCTTTTAAGTCCCCACTCTCTTTAACAGTTTGGTTTGTTCTTCCAAATGTTTTCCTTTGAAAGATTAAAATATTTCTAGTTTTAAGGCCTCTGATCCCTACTCCTCATCTTAGCCCTCTCCCACTTTCTCATTCTCATCTTTTTAGTGTGACTCCATCTAGATCTTTTTCTTTGCATTTACATGCATGTAAAGGTATCCATAGAGTGTATATGTGGGTGTGCTACATGCTGGATTTCATCAATTCTAAGACTTACTATTACGTACTGTAAAGAAAGAAAAACTGCCAGTTACAACTATAAAATACAATAGATGTAAAAACTAATCTGATTTTAGAGATGTTAAAGTGTAGGTTGGGGGAGTACTTAGAATTGAAGATACTATATTTTGTGCTGTATGATTGTATATAGTTTTCTGCAGCTTGCTTTTTTCATTTAACTGTATTTCCTTTGTGCTTAATCACTCAACTGTGTCTGACTCTGCGGCCCCCCAGGCTCTAGCCCACCAGGCTCCTCTATCCCGGGGTTCTCTAGGCAAGAATACTAGAGTGAGTTGCCATTTCCTACTCTAGATATTTCCTTTACTTACTTCATTTATTCCTTAGACTGACTATGCCACATTATTTAGCTGTTTCCTTATTAATGAACTTTTAAGTTCTTTACAGTAATAAGAGTGCTGCAATGAAAATATTCCTGTGTCCACCTCCTGTGTGTTTGGGAATGCTTATCAAGAGTAGATGATGAGAATTGGAATTATTGGACCATAATGGCACCCCACTCCAGTACTCTTGCCTGGAAAATCCCATGGACAGAGGAGCCTGGTGGGCTGCAGTCCATGGGGTCGCTAAGAGTTGGGCACATCTGAGCGACTTCACTTTCGCTTTTCACTTTCATGCATTGGAGAAGGAAATAGCAACCCACTCCAGTATTCTTGCCTGGAGAATCCCAGAGACAGAGGAGCCTGGTGGGCTGCTGTCTATGGGGTCACACAGTCGGACACTACTGAAGCGACTTAGCAGCAGCAGGGCATCTATATTTACAATTTTGGAATATTTTGCCTGATTTCCCTCTAAGATAACTAACAATTTATACTTTGAACATAAGTGTATTGAGAATGGGTACCTGTTTGTCCTGTTCTTACCAACTCTTGATGACCTAACTTTTTTGACCTGTCTGATGGTAGACAGCATCCTGAGTATCTAATGGTTTCAGTTTCCATTTCCTTGACTAGTGAAATTGAATGTCTTGGGATGCTGACTGGCAGCTTGGTATTTTTTTTTCTCCTAAGATTCCTTGAACAGGATATGAACTGTTGTGTAAACCATGTTCTTCTCTTATCATGAGTAATTTTCTTTTGGTGATTGCTCTGTACATGGATAAAATTTGTAGGCAATAGACGCTACTTTTAACCTCCTTTTTTGTTTTAAAATTTGATAGTCTCTTATTAGAACCAACCAGTAACTAACACTTCCATTTATCAAAGAAGTAGGATTCCCTATTTTGTCAGCACCCAGTTTCATGATACTTTTAAGTGTTGCTAGTGGTGGTTAAGTCTCTGTGGGTCATACTGGCTTCACTGTAATTGCCCATTGGCAACCTGCCAGAGCAGAGGAAAGACGCAACAGTTATTACCATTAATACTGTCCTGTTACCTCTGAAGTAGAAAAGACTCTTTATTGATAAACAGACTTAAGAGTTTAAATGGTCCTATAGCTAGGAAGTGTCTGAGATAAGATCTAAATCTAGGATGTCTGATTCCAAAGTCCTTTCCACCGCTTGGTACTGTTTCAGTGGGATGGATACATTTTGAATATAGCCTTTCAAATTATATATGTACTCCCTTATCCATATATCTCTTATTTAAAATGCTCAATATAAAAATTTTTGAACTTGTTTTAAAAAACGATTGCTGAACATTTTTAATATTTGAAAAAGATGTTAAGTGGTACACTAGTGTGTGTGTGCCTTACTGTTGCTTGACATTTTCTCTTTAGCAGTTTTTTTTTAATTGATTTACTCTTTGTAGTAATTTTAACATAAATATTAGTATTTAACTTTATTTTAAATAATTAACTCAGCGTGAAGTTTTTTTTTATCTTGGCTTTATTAAAATTTAGTAGTTGAAATAAAAATATTCCTACAGTGGTTTTTATAGGCAGTATAAATTTCACAGGCAATTTGTGATATACATTATACCAGAATTTCAACATACAGTGTTGAAAATGTTGTATTTTGTCAGTGCTAATTGTTTTTGTGTTTATTTTTGTTATAGAAAAAGATGGCAAAGCATTTCATCCAACTTATGAAGAAAAACTGAAACTTGTGGCACTGCATAAGCAGGTTCTTATGGGCCCATATAATCCAGACACTTGTCCTGAGGTTGGATTCTTTGATGTGTTGGGGAATGACAGGAGGTAACAGTGTTTTATTGTGTAATGAATTTAATGAGTGAGTGCATGCTAAGTTGCTTCAGTTGTGTCCGACTCTTTATGATCCTATAGCCCGCCAAGCTCCTCTGTCCATGGAATTCTCCAGGCAAGAATATTGGAGTGGAGAGAAGGGTACAGAGTAAATTGGTTCAGATGTAAATAGCTGGCTCATTAGCTTTAGAGTAAGAGCTAAGCAAACATTTTTGCTTGCAGCTTCTGGAGTCGTCAGATGTTTATCTGTTTTTGGTTTGGAGATGTTTATGGCTAAATATTGTGAAAGATGTTTATTCATTGATTATGAAATAAGACAGCTTCATTTGATTCTTCCAAAATAATATTACAGCAGCAATTTGCAGTATAGTAGTTGATTCTCTTGTTGGGACACGTACAGAGTTGTGACAGGAAAGAATATATTAAGCATTTTATTCAATTAAGGCTAAACTATAAGAAAAGTAGAACTCTGATACCCTTTTACTAGTATGGAAATTATCAGCAATGCAGTTAAATTATGGTGTAAGTTTGGTTTGTATGTAGGCTGTTTAGTTTAGTAAAGCAGTCCATGCGTGTTGAAGTTTTGAATCTGTATAGTCAAGTCATTCTTCATTTTAGTTATAATTGAGACTTGTTTATATTTAGGTTTAAATGAAATCAAATTTTTACTCTTTTAGGAGTAGCAAGTAACTTTCTTGTTGTTCTTTACAGGAGAGAATGGGCAGCCCTGGGAAACATGTCTAAAGAGGATGCCATGGTAGAGTTCGTCAAGCTCCTGAATAGGTGTTGCCATCTCTTTTCCACATATGTTGCATCCCACAAAATAGAGAAGGAAGAGCAAGAAAAAAAAAGGTGAAGTTTGAGAGCACAGAATACTAGATCCTTGTGCAGCCTGTCTACTGCATAGTATCCTGATGCTTTTGCTTTATGGAGTGTCTGTTCTGAGTCAGCTGTCTTAACTTCCACTGGATCCCCACTTCCTATGGCAGTTGCTCAAAAGTTTCTGATGTGAGCAGGTGCTTTTATTATGAGTTTTGAGAGGAGAGGGTTTACTGCTTCCGTCTGGCTATACCTTTAAAAGGAACCACCCATTCATCACGGCAGCATTCCTTTTGTGTTACTGCACTAAGTTTCTGAGCAAACGGCAGTAAGCTCAGCCACCCCGCCTCCTTACCCTCTTGTCTCACACACCCTTTGCTGCTGCCTCTCTTTTTTTTCTAGAATATTCATACTCTATATCATGGTTATCAGCTGTGCTACATGGTATGCCTTATGTAGGCATTACATATTGGCTGTGGCTTCCAGGTAGCTCATTAATTACTTCCAGAGGTTGCCGGGGGTGCTATTGAATGCACTGTTTATGCTTATGGGATTTTCTGTCATTATTGTGAATTCAGCAGAATTATAGTTACCACTTTATTTATCTAGAGATTATATTTCCAAGAACAATCTGAAATTTCTAGGTAATGAAAATAATGCTGTAAAGGCATCTGAAAAAGTTCTTTGCTTAAAAAGACAGAATTTTGAAAAGGTGAAATTATGAAGTTTCCTGGAAAATGGCAGAAAGTCATAGAATAAAATGGCGAATACGTTGTTCCAGAAATTCGTGATTAAAAGGAAAAAATGAGGTGCCATTTTAAAGCAGTCACTGTGAGCACATCCTGAAATGAACATTTTCACATACTGCTGTTTGTAGTGAGTATAAATATTTACAAATAATTACAAACTTTTTAGGAGACAATTGGTAGAATTTATTAAAAGTTCAAATGCTACCCGGCAATCCCACTTAAACCCATTCTACAGAAATACCAGAATATGTTTGCAGAGACTTACCTTCAAGGGCTTCCCTGGTGGCTCAGATGGTGAAGACTGTGCCTGCAGTGCAGGAAACTTGGGTTCGATCCCTGGGTTGGGAAGAGTCCCGTGAAGAAGGAAATGGCAATCCCCTCCGGTAGTCTTGCCTGGAAAATCCCATGGTCAGAGGAGC
This sequence comes from Oryx dammah, assembly GCF_014754425.2. Taxonomy (NCBI): domain Eukaryota; kingdom Metazoa; phylum Chordata; class Mammalia; order Artiodactyla; family Bovidae; genus Oryx; species Oryx dammah. The sequence goes on from NW_024070205.1 coordinate 51,286,319, forward strand.
CTGGCGGGGTTGCAGAGAGTCATACACGACTGAGCAACTAACAGTTTCACTGCATTTTCGAGGATGTTCCTTGTAATTCTATGGATAACAACAGCAAAAAAAAAAAACAAAAAATGCTAGCAGTTAGCATCTGTAGTGACAGAATGGTTAGATAAACTAAGTTACCTTTAAAGAGAAATTCTGTAAAGCTGATTTTCCCTCGAATTATGTTTTACTTACTTTAGAAACAGTCGGTTCCCTGATTTCCCCCCTTATCCTGGAAATAACATATTAGAAGGGGAAATAGCCTGACAGTGAAGGAAAAGATAGAAACCACGAAAAATAATTGTAAGAATTATAAAAACATGGCAGTCAGGGGTCATTTAATGTGAAAGTAAACTATCCTGGTATTATAACATGTACTGTATTTATGTTCGGAGTTATAACTCCTGAGTTTTCAATAGGCAGAGCACTGGGTATAGTTTGTCTTTAAAAGGATAGAACATATCCTAATATATTTCCAGAAAATATTTATCCAAAGGAATATAGTTGTTATCCAAAGAAAAAGTTTTCTTATTAGAATGGAAGGAGATTCTTTTACTGGAGACTTGATCTATGTGCTGCAATCCATTGTGTAGTGATTTTGGATCATTGAGGTGTAGCTGTGTCTTTGAAAGGATTATCCATTGCTTTTTAAGTTCTTTTGTAATGATAAATTGAATATTTAAGTTACTACTGAACATATAAAACTGTGTTTTTCCTTTTAAAAATATACTCTTGTCATGAGATGAGGTCCATGTCGAATTCTTTTAAAGCATTTAAGACAAGACTTCCTCTATCCTGAAGCTTACGCTTTGGCTTTTGGAACATCTTGCCCTGTATACTGTCACATGTTGAAATTAGGTCATGTTACTGCTGTATTTTGAGTCTTGGTTGGTTGTGACTCAGGTGTGTTAATCACTTACAGGAGTTTGGGGAGGTAAGTGGGGCAACCCAGACACTTCTCACGGCAGGACCGTGAAACGGTGTCTTCTCTGAGAACCTCGGAAGTCTGCTCTTCCGTCGTGTCTTCACCTCCCTGTCGTCCTCCGCACTCTGAGACCTGTGTGGCTTTCATTCCTAGTGCATCTTGTCTCTTGAGAAAGGGGTTGCAGGAGTGGGCGAGAGCTGGGTAAAAATCTAGCTGTACCCAGATGTCCACCTGTTCTTTTTTTTAAATTTAAAACTTTAATTTTTTTTTTAATTTCAGAAATTATACATGAACATATAAACCCTGAAACTACAGTTGTGTGAGACAGGCAGTCTCTGCCCTTATGTAGCATGTACTTCAATGAGTAAGGCAGATATATTGCTACATTTATCACATAAATTTATTTGCAACAACAGCAGGTAGTATGAAGGAAAAGCTTGTGATGCTGTGAGCATATCTTAGATGGGAGCCTTCGAGATACTCTAATGGTTTAAGTGGTACCTTACTGATAGACTCCTTTTCTGTTGCTGAGTAGCAGTCATTGTTTTTGTTGTGGTCTGTATAGTTAGAGATTGATTCCATATGATAAATTTCTCCTCTTGGAAATGCTCGTTTCAAATTGTGATAAAATTAGCACGTTTCTCCCAAGAAACCTGGGTCAGTCTTCATTGGGAAAGAGTCTTAAATTATTTTTATTTTTATTTATTTATTTATTTTTTTATGATCTCATATTCTTTTTATTTTTTTTATTTTTATTTTTTTTAAATTTATTTATTTATTTTTAATTTTTACTTTACAATTCTGTATTGGTTTTGGCATAGATTGACATGAATCCACCACAGGTGTACATGCGTTCCCAAACATGAACCCCCCTCCCACCCCCCTCCCCACAACATCTCTCTGGGTCATCCCCGCGCGTCAGCCCCAAGCGTGTCATATCCTGCATCAGACATAGACTGGCATTTCGATTCTTACATGTTATTATACATGTTTCAATGCCATTCTCTCAAATCATCACACCCTCTCCCTCTCCCTCTGAGTCCAAAAGTCCGCTATACACATCTGTGTCTTTTTTGCTGTCCTGCATACAGGGTCATCATTGCCATCTTCCTAAATTCCATATATATGTGTTAGTATACTGTATTGGTGTTTTTCTTTCTGGCTCACTTCACTCTGTATAATTGGCTCCAGTTTCATCCATCTCATCAGAACTGATTCAAATGTATTCTTTTTAATGGCTGAGTAATACTCCATTGTGTATATGTACCACAGCTTTCTTATCCATTCATCTACTGATGGACATCTAGGTTGTTTCCATGTCCTGGCTATTATAAACAGTGCTGCGATGAACATTGGGGTACATGTGTTTCTTTCAATTCTGGTTTCCTCTGTGTGTATGCCCAACAGTGGGATTGCTGGGTCTTAAATTATTTTTAAATAGGATTCTTTGTTTAGGGTTCATTCTTTCTGTCCTTTACTTCTCAGGAAGGAGGAGGAGGAGCGAAGGCGGCGTGAAGAGGAAGAACGAGAACGTCTGCAAAAGGAGGAAGAGAAACGCAGGAGAGAAGAAGAAGAAAGGCTCAGACGGGAGGAAGAGGAGAGGAGGCGGCTAGAAGAAGAGCGACTCCGGCTGGAGCAGCAAAAGTACGCTTGTCGGGTATTGTCTAAGAATGCCAGATGGGCCACCACACTGTTGTGCTGACGGTTCACCTTGTGTGCCTTGGAATATTTCTCTGTTTTGTTCGACTGGGAGGTAGATCAGCATTAGCTATTGCCATTTGTACCAATGATGTGTTACCAAGGTGAGAGCCTCATCTTAAGCATCATTTGGTTGCAAAAAGAAGAAAGATGTGGGATTTGCTCCCAGAACCCAGACACTAGAAGAGGAGCTGAGGTGGTTTGCTTGCTCTCTGTCTCTGGGTCCATAATGATCTCCTGTCCTTGCTTCTCTCGGCTGTGTCTCTGATGCATTCTTCCTCTTCTCTACGAATTGTCACTGTTCTTTGCCATATGCAAGGCTGTCTCAGCCTGGATTTACGTGGTCTGTCTGTTCACGCATCTGACAGAGACTGGCTAGAGTACAGAAACCCAGTTAAAAATTCCCAGGCCAGAGAATCGCTTGGTTCAGCCTATGTCAGATGTCTATTCCTAGTCCCCTAGAACAGGACCTGGGGGCTGAACCCATTTCTTGTTCAGTAAGGGCTGTGAGAGCCACTGTCTCAGAAGGGATTAGTTCAAGAGGGAGCTGTGGGAATGAGGAGGAAGGGATTAATGCCCATAAAACAAAGAGAAGGCCTACGGTTCTAGAGGTGGCATAACATGTAGATTAAACCAGACAACATGCAAGTCCTTTGTTTTCTCCCCATTGTTTGTGATAACTTCCTTAGAAAAGCTTCAAACTGACTTAGGGTCTGTGTCTACCTTGGAGAGAGGCTATGAATACTACTCTGTTTTGGGGAGAGGGGTGCCCTAGTTGGACCCAGTGTCATGTTCTGGTTAGGACTTTGTGAGATTTAGCTTTGTTATTACCTATTAACAGATGGCTTATAGGGCATTACAATTGGTCACGTGACTGAGTTAAGCACGTGGTTCCTATATGTGGGGAAAAAAGGAATAGTAATAGTACACAGAAATCAGTATCTCTAGACCAAGTGTACCCAGATATTGTCTTCAGTGTTCCTGTTTAAGACTTGCTTTACATTAAATGCCAAGGTGCTCAGATTTCCACTGGCTTTATTTGTACTTACCAGAGCCACCGTAACATCTTTTAGCTATTATTCAGCCTTTTACTACTTTATATATATTTATGTAGAAAAACCATGGCCAGCAGTTAAATATCTCATCTCTGTAATAAATGACAATCCATTTTTCTTACAGCAAAAACTGTAGGCTGGAGCCTAGACTTGAATCCTGGCTCTGGCGTCTACTCACAGTGTCATCTTGGGCAAGTCACTGAAATCTTCCATTTTCTGCTTTGTGAAACCCCACCTCATGGGGTGGTTGTGAGAACTAGGTGGGTTAGTACATAGAAATACCCTGAAAAAACTGCATGGCACATTGTAAGGGCACAGTAAATGGTGATGATGATGATGGCAGTGACAGTGATATGCTTATTATTCTCCTTTTCCATCTCAAGTTGGCCTTGAAAAACCTAAGTGAAAAATTAAAAGCCAAGTTTATTTTCTTAAATCTTTCTCTGGACCTTGGACACATGCTGCTTGGTATACATTACTACCTTAATCGTTTTTAAGAGGTATTCGTTATAAAACGAAATAACAGACATTTTATTTTGTCATGAACAATCAATCTCCTGTAGTCAGATTAGTGTATATTTTTTAATGTTTTTAGGCAGCAGATAATGGCAGCTTTAAACTCCCAGACTGCCGTGCAGTTCCAGCAGTATGCAGCCCAGCAGTATCCAGGGAACTACGAACAGCAGCAGATTCTCATCCGCCAGTTGCAGGAGCAACACTATCAGCAGTATATGCAGCAGCTGTATCAAGTCCAGCTTGCACAGCAACAGGTACGATAGCCAACACCCAGATTCAGCCTTAGAAAGGGTTTTTAGTTTCATTGAAACGAAAGTTCTTTTTTTAACAGTTGCTGGTGACTTTTGCATTAGTTAGCCTCTCAGATATCAAGTAACTTTTAGGTGACCTTTATTAAAAGAGATTTTTAACATTGCAGTGGCGGTTATGAAAGAAAGTATATAATTTCGAAACAACAGATGATGTGGCCTCTATTATATTGTCATAAGTGTATTTGGAATTTGTATGGACCTAGTGTTACCCAGTGCGTTTGATATAGCTCTAAATGTGGTCCCAGAACCATGGAGACTTGGGTGATTAGTGTTAGTTCAAGGACAGCCTTCAGGCCAACTGCTGTCATAGTCCTGGCCAGCTTCTAATCCGAGGACCCGCAGTCCCTAAGGCAGAACCTGGTTGGGTCCGTCTCGCCCTTTTGTTGGGTGCAGTAGCTGCGCTGCCTGCCTGCAGCAAATTGCAGTCCTCCTTGGCTTCCTGCCCCCGCAGTCTTGCTTCCACCCAGGAGTAAGTGGTTGAGGGGAAGGACACAGCACTGGAGGTCACATACCACTTGGATTTTGTCCTAGCTTTGCCATTATCTTGTTTGATCTCAGTCTAGTTACCTACTGCTCTGATATTTCTGCCTTTTCTCCAAACCAGTAAGAATGGGATATGAAATCCTGTTACATAGTCTTGTTAACCTCACAGGACTATCAGAGGAATGAAATAAGAAAATAGTTCTGTGAAAGTATTTGATACATAGGGAAGATAGCTGATTTTACATTAATTTTTTTACATCTTGCAGAGGCATAAAATGCCACCTTAAAGTTAACCTTTAAGTTTTACTTTAAGGTAAGTTTTCTTATTTTTCAGTTACAAAACAGGTACTACTTGTCAAAATATCTGAGTGAAGAACAGTGTTGTGAGGTAATTCCCTGGTGATCCAGTGGTTAGAACTCAGCACTTTCACTGCTAGCGGCCTGGGTTCCATCTCTAGTCAGGGAACAAAGATTCCCGCAAGTCGCCTCCTTTGGCAGCGAGGCCAGAGTAAAAACCAAAACACAAACTATGTTTCTCTATAAATTTAATAAAATGTCTTAAAATTTAAAAAAAGGAAAAGTGTTGTGTTTTAGTTGCCCCACATTTCTTGTTAGGTGAAGTAATCTTTGTTATTTTGCCACACTCTTTAAAATTTCTTGAAAATTCATATCCTTACCTAAAATATGTTTTTCCCTGAGTCTTTAGCATTAGTGAAGCAGTTTAAGAGGCACTGCAGATTTTGTATAATCCATGAGAAGAGGAAAAGGATGTCAAACCAGAGTTACAAGATAATAAGTGGTATTTTTGAGGAATTTCTGTCCTCCAGAGACTGTTTATACTTTAGCATATCACTCCCTTTTCCTACTTCTTTGATGGGTATTGAGATAATTTCTTAATAGGCTAGCTCATTCACACTGTCCTCCTTACAGGTTGCTATCATTTAGTGAGAACAAAGTCAGTCAAATAGGGTAAAACCAAAAATCTTTGAAATAGAATTGGAAAGCCATAATTTAGATTGCAGTGATCAGACTTAGTTTATCAGATTGATTGGTTGTCTCTGCTAAGAGAGAATGAGAGAAACTGGGGAAGGAACAAAGGGAACCTCAGCCCCATAAAGTGTTAGTTTTTGTATAAATACTGAGCAAAATGACAAAAAAATGGGAACACTTATTTAATTTGGGGTGTGATTACACGAGTGTTTTATTGTTCCTGTGCCTTTCTGTGCTTTTAAAAACTTCCTGGAGTATAGAAGAGAGATTATATAAATAAATTGTGATCTGTTATGTATAATAGATGTATACTCATATTCAGTGGGATCACAGGGTAGGGAGTTGTTCATTCTGCTAGAGAGTTTCAACAAAAGCCTAAAGTGAAGAGGGACCATTTGAGCTGACCGATTGATCATCAACAGAAATTCCTTTTTATTTTTTGCTTTCCTGTCATGCAGTGAAATGTTGTGAGTGTGCTGACTTGTTTTGGTTGTATGCCTATTTTCTGGAAGCTGGTGCTCTTAGAAAACTGATGGGGAAATTACTGAGAATCTAGGCTTTGGAAGAAGGTATTTTAAAATCTTAAGTGTTTTGCTAACCAGCACTAGCAGCAGAGAGAGGTGTTGCTGCTTAAGCAACTGATTTGTAAATGATTAGTAATGTAATGATTTCATTAAATGAAATCTGCTTTCAGATAGGCCAAAATGTATCATTATCCCTAACCCATGAAATTATACAGGCTTTTTTCCCCTATTTTCTTTAAACTGTTGTAAATATATGCTCACTTATTATTTAACTTAATATTTTAGTTTAAAGTTACTTAAATGCCCTAATATGCATAACAATACATTGGGTAAATTTCCTATTTTCACAGTAGCAATAGCAATGCAAACAAAATGCAGTTATATACTTGTGATTTTATAGATAAACCTCTCAAACAAATGTTGAGTAAAAGAAGCCAGACACAAAAAAGAGCATATAATATACAATTTCATTTATGTTTAAGCTCAAAGACAGGCAGAGCCAAACCTGTAATTTTACGGGTTAGTTTCATCATTACCCTTGAAGGACGTTCTGGAAAGGCGCACCAGGAAGGGTTCTGGGATGCAGATAATGTCTTGATCTGGATGTTGGTTTTATGTGTATGTTCGTCTAATGAAATTGATCAAGCTGTACATTTGTGATTTGTATACTTTTCTATATGTTTGTTATAGTTAATTTTATTTAAAGTTTCCCCAAAAGTTATGTAATACTTAGGCATTTCTCATAATGTTAATACTAATATTTGTTCATTTTAATATGAGAGGAATGTCCTAAAGTAGTTGTCCTTTGGATTTAAGCTGTTTTTATTTTCCATTTTTCAAAGGACTTTAAAATATTATGTTTATGAAAATACATACTTTAATCATAATTATGTAAAGTGATGCATTTTTTTAAAGAAATTATTTTGACCTCAAACTCCATTTTATAAGCCTATTTAATTTTTAGGTCAGTATTTTTTTTTACTTGATTAGCAGTTTTTAGTTTGTGATAATTTTTCTATGTATAAAGGTATCTATCAGTTTTAAGAACAGATGTTTCCATGTTCAGTTTTTACCTATAATAATTTTATTTGGGATGATTATTTCTACCTACTTTCATTTTTCCTAGTTTTTCTAGTGATCTTTAGGACACAAGAATGTGGTCCTCAGAATATTATTATATTAGTATTCGTTATAGATAGGATAAAAACTGATAAAGTGTATTAGTAATTTCTTGGAGCTACTTGATGAGGCAAAAATTCTGATGGGATCAGAATGCATCTCAGGGTAAATGTCCCATTTTTAGCCTTCCTGGTCAGTGTGTCTTCACTTTTTCTTGACTTATAGGCAGCATTACAGAAACAACAGGAAGTATCAGTAGCTGGGGCTTCCTCTCCTACATCATCAAAAGTGAATGCAACTACACCAAGTGATATGATGTCAGTTAATGGACAGGCCAAAACCCACACTGACAACACTGAAAAAGAGATTGAACCAGAAGCTGCTGAAGAAGCCCTGGAGAATGGACCAAAAGGTACGGATGTGTATGTGCACTTCCATCCAGATACTATAATTCAGACTCATGAAAAGCAAAAGTCAGAAAGTCAGATTAATTAGCTTTTGAGAGCAATTACATATTTGTGAGAGTTGAATGCTTTTTCATTCTTTTCAATCTGACTCTGATGCTTCTGGTGACTCTTGGAATAGTTTAGAAGAGTAAATCAGATGTCCTTTGGGTTGCCTTATTTTATATACTGCTTATTTGTTGCTGTGTAACACATTGTACCCAAATTTAGCAGCTTAAAATACTAATTAAACATTTATTATCTCTCACAGTTTCTGTGGGTTAGGGATTGCAGAACTGCTTAGCTGACTGGTGGGCTTCCCTGGTAGCTCAAATGGTAAAGAATCTGTCTACAGTGCAGGAGACTTGGGTTCAATTCCTGGGTTAGGAGGATTCCCTGGAGAAGGAAGTGGCAGCCCACTCCAGTATTCTTGCTGGAGAATCCCATGGACAGAGGAGCCTGGCAGGCTACAGTCCATGGGGTCACAAAGAGTCAGACACGACCAAGACACACCCGCACACAGACACACCCACACACAGACAGACACACACACACTCTCTCTCTCTCTCCCCCTCTCTCTCTCTCTCTCTAACTGAGTGATGGTGGTTCTGGTCTCTTACGAGGTTATGGTGTTGACCTCTTATGAGGTCTTGACTGGGACTAGAGACTGCTTCCAAAGTGTGGTGTTGACCTCTTATGAGGTCAAGCCTCATGTGAAGGCTTGACTGGGACTAGAGACTGCTTCCAAAGTGGTTCCCTCACATGACTGGCAAGTTCATGCTGGCCATTTGCAGGAGGACCTCAATTCCTTGCCCTATGGAGCCTCTCTAAAGAGCTGCTTGAGTGTTCTCAACACAGTGGCTGGCTTCCTCTAGAGAACATGATGCAGAGGAAAACAGAGCAAGAGTGGCAGTGTCCTTCATGCCCTGGCTTTGGAAGGAATACGTCAGCACTGCTGCCGTATTCTGTTGGTCCTGGAAAATTTTTAGTGGTGACTTTACAAGTACATGAATACCCACGGTGAGGATCACTGGGGGCCAACTTGTAGGCTCTTTACCATATATTCACAATATATTTTTTGAGACAGAAGTACCATGTTACCAGTAAGATAATTTAGATTTTCAAAGGTCTACTTACCTTTTCACGGGCAGCTCATACATTCATTCAACAATTGGTTCAAGATTTTCTGGGTGTTGGGCTACAGAGGTGAAGCAAAATAACACACATACAATGTAAATTGTGGCTGTGGTAAGTACTGTGTGGAGAGAAAAGTCCATTACAGTGTGAGACCACATAATATGGAGATAAAAGCCAGTTAAGGTTACCAGAGGTCTTCCTGGGGAAGGGACACTTAAGCTGAGAGGTCTGAATCAAGAGTACCAGTTCCCAAGTAAGAAGGAATAAGAGACCATTTCAGTGACTGATCAGAGATGATGGTAGTGTAGTTCATAAGAAAGTTGATTTCCTTGTCTTTTTAAAACAAGTAATAGAATAGTTGCAGAAAAGACCTTGAAATACCTTGATTAATTCCTCTCTTCCCTTTTTTTCCTATTAAGAGTTTGCCAGTATTTTCAAATAAATCTTTTGTCAAAGGCTCTGAATAACTCTGGAAAACCTATTGAGTGCACATAGATATTTCTCAGTAACAAGACATTACCCATTTTTCCTCAGTTGCTAGCAATTCCATTCCTATCCAAATTTTTCTCTGAGTTTCCTTAGAGTAACCCCTCCCTTAGAGCTTTGGTTTACTCCAAGGTCAAGACTTTTTTTTTCTGACAGAGTCTGAAATCAAAGCCCAGCCTTTGTTCACATCCAAAAATGAATTTATTTCAAGTCCAGATCTCTCTCTGTTTGAATGTTTCCCTGTTTACAACTAGGAAGTTTCCAGGGTCGTTCTTCCATGCCCATATGCAATTAGAGTACTGGAAAAAAATCCTTCTTAAGAATATGGTTTGCATTTGTTACTTAAAACGGGATGTTGACTTCTGAATACCTGTGGTGTTATTAAATATAGGAATTTGTGGGGAGACTTCCATGGGGAGGCTTTTATTTTATTTTATTTTTTTCATGGGGAGGCTTTTAAAGTCCTCAATCTAAGGTAGACCAGACTGCACTTGGTGCCTGCACGTGGCTGGGCAGGTGGTCCTCTGCAGGTATTGTTGCCTACAAGTGAAGGCCCATCCTCTTTATCCTTTGTAATTCCTGTTGCCTTTAGAATCTCTTCCAGTAATCGCAGCTCCATCCATGTGGACACGACCCCAGATCAAAGACTTTAAAGAGAAGATTCGGCAGGATGCGGATTCCGTGATTACAGTGGGCCGAGGAGAAGTAGTCACTGTTCGAGTACCCACCCATGAAGAGGGATCGTATCTCTTTTGGGAATTTGCTACAGACAATTATGACATTGGGTTTGGGGTATATTTTGAATGGACAGACTCTCCAAACACTGCTGTCAGCGTGCATGTCAGTGAGTCCAGCGATGACGACGAGGAGGAGGAAGGTAGAGCCATTGGTCCATGTTCAGTAGCTGGGTTGTGCATTTGCAGAAATGGTAGCAGTTCTGATGTCAGCCAACCTCATGCTTCCTGATTAACTTCCTGGACAGGGATCAAACGTTTCAGTGGTGGGACCTTACGCTGAAAAGATTGTGAGAGAAGCTAGCCTCCTGAGTGATTGGGGCCTGAATTGTTATGAATGCCAGGGAAGTCTGTTTGACAGTTTATTTTACTGCTTTCTGAATGCTGTTATACTTTTCAGCCTGTGTGTTAAAAAGCCAAATGTGCAAGGTCATTTTGAAAAATTATAAAAAAGCAAGCAAGAAATTCTGCCAACTCTGGAATTTATATTTCTGATATTAGCTTTTTAGGTTGTTATTCTAAGATGTATTTTCTCTAACTAGACAGAATCAAATGTTTCCAGTGACAGTCTCAGCTGTCTTGATGTTGGGACTTCCCTGGTGATTCAGGCTTCCAAGGCAAGGGGCACAGGTTGAATACTTGGTCGGGGAACTAAGATCCCACATTTCTTGTGTAACCAAAAAAAACTATCTTGGTCTAGGAAGTAGGTTGTAAAATGTATTGCTTACTGATTGAGAAAGTAGTCTTCTTAATTTTGTTATTATCCAGAAAAGTTAGAACACAGGGCTTTTGTATCCACCTAATAAGTACTTAAGTATTTGTTGACTTGATTGAGTAATATGGAAGGAGTGCCCTGACTGGGAGGATGGGAAAGCACCTTCAGTTCTTGACCATAACTAACCTTTCAGGTGACTTATAAATGAACTGCATGTTGAAGAGTGTAGGTAATCACAGAGACTACACTGGGATTCTTTTAAAGAGGTAGTTGTCGAAGGAACATGGAGGGAGGCTAAAAGTTCAGTCCGCTTTTGATAGACAGGCTGAATCTTGGTGATTCGGTTATATCACCAAGATACTCTGAGCCCCTTCAGGTCGTGTCTGGCAACACACACACATGGGCCAGTGTTATTTAGGAGCTTTCTCTTTTAGCCTTTTTTTTTTCAGCAGTCTTTATTCTGAGTACCACCAGCAAGGGAAAGCATTGCATGTGAATACTGCTGACTGAACCAGACCAAAAAAATGTCAAAGTAGGGAGAAAAAAGAAACCAGAGAGACCTGGGTGTGCGGGGCAGGCGCCACTTCTGTTGTCTCAGGTGCCCCTCAGCAGCATCAGGACAGGACTAAGCCCTTTACTAGTCTTTCTGATGCACACGGGGACTCCTTACAATCAGGTGATTTGCACATGCTTGGGAAGGGAAGTTTTTAGTATATGCAAATTACTGTATTTTTAAAGAGCTTTGTGAATAATAAGAGAATTCTCTATTAAGTGGGTTGAAGTAATCTCTTTCTCCTGGTTTGTAAGCTTGAGGGCTTTTAAAGCAGGATACTTCGTAGTCTGACCCCTCAGCTGATTATCATTGTGTTATTGCTGTTGGGAAGAGCACTGATCAAAATGGCTAGGGTTCAGTGCCTCACTCGAGGTGAGAAGCTAGACATCTTTGACCTTTGCACTAATATATGATAGCCTCAAATGGAAACTGGCATTACCCGTCATGATTACCTGTAACGTGATTTGCAAGTAAAAGTGACCCATTGAAGCCTCTGCACTCATAACAATGGTGAGGGGAGTTCCTCGGTGGCCTAGTGGTTAGGAGTCTGGGTTTTCACTGCCATGGCCCAGGTTCAGTCCCTGGCCAGGGAACTGAGAATCCCACAAGCCACATGGCAGAGCCACCTCCCCCCGCGCCCCCCCCCCAAAAAAAGTAACAGCAGTGAAGATTTAACTCAAAATGGTTCTATTTGCCACGTGCCTCCTTATGGAGGCTGCTGTGCTGCCAGGTCTTACCCACATTGTGTATTTTGTTTTATGTGGGGTCCTTTCAGCTTGGTTTAAGATGGAAGCAAAGTCCAGTTTTTTTGTTTATTGTTTTAGTTTTTCTTCATTAGGTCTTGAAAGATGGAGGAGTTTGTTTTCTCTGAGGAAAACATGATGGGTAATCCATCCTTCTGCTGTAATTCTCCATTTGATTGTTTCTAGGTCCCAAGTCTTTGCTTAGATTGAAGAAAGATGCATCTTTCATCTGTCCTAAATACCTTTAATTTTGTAGATTTCTGAGCAAAATTTGGATCCTGAATTAATGGGCCCAGTAATCAATTTCATGGATATCCTTATGGGCAATAGTGTATACTTAGAATGACTTGTATCTCTCATTTGCAAATGAAGGGCTTTTAATTTTAAGTAGTATTGCTATGATAAAACAAATCTGATTTGGGCCTATTTGTCATCTACTGTTGTTGAATAAACTTTTTATTTTAGAATAGCTTTAGATTTACAGAAATATTGCAAGAGATAGTACAAAGAGTTCTGAAACCCAGTTTTTCCCTATTGTTAACATCTTACCTTGTCCCATGGTATATTCATCTTAGCTAATGAACCAGTGTTGATATATTATTAACTAAAGTCCATATTTCTTCAGATTTCCTTAGTTTTTCTGAATGTTCCAGGATCCCATCCAGGATGCCGCATTGTAGTAACAAGTCTCCTTAAGCTCCTCTCGGCTGAGAGTTTCTTAGACCTTCCTGGTTTAAATTCTTAATAGTGGCCATTGACAGTCATCATATAATTGACTCATGTGCCTGTAGTTCATTCTGCCATATTTCAAACCTGAAAGTCTTTTAAAATCTATGCTGAATATTCCCTTGATCTGTTTTCCTTGAGGGGCCTCCCTGGTGGCTCAGTAGTAACAAATCTGGCTGTGAGTACAGGAGATGCAGGCTCAACCCTGGGTCAGGAAGATTCCCTGGAGGAGAAAATGGCAACCCACTCCAGTAGTCCTGCCTGGGAAATCCCATGGACAGAGGAGTGTGGCAGGCTATAGTCCATGGGGTCTCAAAAGAGACTAAAAACAACAACAGTTTTCCTTGAGGCTGTTTCTATTACTATGTTAAACTAAGACTTTTCAGCTGGTTCATAAGTTCTCATTCCTACAGGTTTCTACAGGTATTTTTTTCCTAACCTCATATCATTACAGTTTAAAAAACTATTAACCTGGGGCAAACCTAGAATCAAAGCCTATTTTTTTGCCACTGGGATCATCCTTGAGTTACACAGGCCTAGTGAAAGTGATTGAATTTTTTTCTGTCTTTCTCATTTTATTTAAGAAAATAACATCCTCTCTCTTTGTATTTAAGATCAGTAGAAAATAATAGTCCTCATAAGCTCCCTTCTCCCCATTCCTAAAACAAGAGAGGACTTCCATGTTGTTGGGAAGAAGAGGGTCACAGCAGCATTTTCCATGGTCTTACTCAGATGAATGATGCCCTATCTTTTGGGAGGAGTTAGGAACTGAGTGGATGTGGAAGGGGAACAGTGGTTCAAGTACAGAGGGTGGGGGAGGCTGCTGGCTGCTGCCGCCACCAGATGCTTGCCACTGGGCTCCCAGGGCCCAGAAAGTGCTGTGCTTGGTACGTAGCAGCTGCTCAGATACAAGAAGGAATCAATACACATTCACATGCACATAAATTGTAGAATGGATTGAGAGAATTCCTAACGAGCAATTTCTGAAAGAAAGGATGGAGTTTAAAATGCCGGAGGCAGACGTGTGTTTTTCCGGAATCTCTTCACTCTGACGTGTCTCTGTTTTCTTTCACAGAGAACATCAGTTCTGAAGAGAAGGCCAAAAAGAATGCCAACAAGCCTGTGCTGGATGAGATTGTGCCTGTGTACCGGCGGGACTGTCATGAGGAGGTGTACGCCGGCAGCCACCAATATCCAGGGAGAGGAGTCTACCTCCTCAAGTTTGACAACTCCTACTCTTTGTGGAGGTCAAAGTCAGTCTACTACAGAGTCTATTATACTAGATAAAGATGTTACAGAGTCTGGAGTCTAGGGTTGAGCGGAAGATGGCATTTAATTTGGAAATTTCTTTGACTTTTGTGGAGCATTGCAGTCAGTGTTTACCCTGTTGATTTTGGTCTGATGGGTTGGGACTCTTGCTGGGAATCAGGATTTCCTTGAAACTCTTGAGCGTTAGTACTTTGGGGTTAAAGGGACTCCTCAGACTCATCCAGCCCTTCAGTGCTGACCAGCAGAGTCACGAGTGGATGCTGATGTTACACGAGCTACGTGTTAAATCTTTTAAAATCTCCAAAATAAAACAGCTCAACATTGACCCCACCTGGCTGATGGTTAGTCCACTGCTGCCTGCTCTATGTGTTTTCTGAGAGCCCATAGTTACTGTACAGTGCCCTCTGATTTGAAATCCTGTCATAGTCTACATGAGATACATCTCACTTTCATCGAAGGTCACCATTTTTGAAACTTAAGGTGTCACAGATTATAATAGAGAAGAAATTGCCTCAATTTGATCTTATTCTGAGTGACCCAGATTGTTTTGCTTTGGGTACAGCTGTTTAGTTCAGAGCTATGTTACAGATAATTATTTTCTGAATAATCTTAATATAGAATGTTCAAACCTAATTGATAATTGAAGTATCAAGACACATAGAACACTGAAAACATCCATCTTAGCAAATTAGCAAGCCTCCACAAACCCTTGGCCTTTTTCTCCTCATCTGGTATTTATGCTACCAGTAGCAAAGCAAAAAAAGGAATTCATTTTTGTCTTGATTTAGCTTTATTTAGCTTTTTTTTGAGCATCTCAAGTTGAAACTGTTTTCTACACAAGCATATAGTTAGGGATTTTGTAAACAAATTGACACCTACTGAATTAAAATATATAAGCTCATTTAAATATAATTCAGTGTATGGTGAATAACATTGCACTAATATGGAAATCACTGCCAGAGATAGTCTGTTTTCTTTTGATTTGATACTACTTAGGCACATATCCTATATGATCCCAGTTGGGAATTACTTAATAGAAAGAATTGGAAATGCATATGGCCATGCTTAAATTTTTTTGTAGCTTTAATCTGTATTATGTCTTCATTGATGGAAGGAGGTACATCTTTGTTTTCCTTACTAGAAACAAATATGGATTAATTGCCTCAAATTTGTGTAAGTGATTGACTAGTCTAGAGATTCTTGTTTTCAGAAGGATGGTATAGATAGAAAATTACAAAGATGGCAATATACACATAATGTTGTTATTATATGTTGTTACTGAAATACTTTAGACTTAAAATTTTTGATCATAAATCACTTCTTGTAGGAGGGTTTCCTTGCTGCAGTGTACACAGTTCACTACATAAGGGGCTGTTTGTTTTTTGTGTGCTGCATTTTTTTTGTTTTTTTAATACCTGGTTTTGTACGTATCTAACTCTGTTCTCTTTTGGTTGTTCGGAAACTGGATTATTTTCTCCTAAGCAGTGCTTAATTTGTGTTTTTTAATTTCAATTCAGTAGTCCCAGCTTACAGGTGTTCATTTTGTTACACTCAGAAGGTTTGCCACATTGTCCATCAGCTCTTGTGTATACGGTATAGAAACCATGGGGTTAGGCACCTCCTGGCTTTTTTTTTTTTTAATGAGAAAATACTGTATTTAAAATGTAAAATAAACTTTTAAAAAGCAGGCACTAATATATATTTCTTCCAGCCTTTGATTACAGATTTGTCCTTGCACATGTTAAGATGAATTATTCTCTAAAAATATTGTTCCTGGGAGCAGTGTATGTTACTTCACATAGCAGCAATTCCTGTCACATGTTCATGTCAGAACATTTTTGGTTTTAAACTTTTTTTATTGCCTTTGGCTGTCGAATAGAATATTACAAGTGCGATTTCCAAAAGATCTTGAAAATAATATATTTAATCAATTAAAATGTTTATCTGTAACTTGTTGATGTTTCATTAATATAGTTATTCTTTGAAGCATTAGTTCTGTATTTCATCATTTGGGTAGGAGGAAAAGAAATGTTTTAAATGGTCTGTTTTAAAAAGTTAAACAATAACAAACTATTGTTGGCTGATTATTTTGTTCTGCTGTGGATTACCCTAGTTTATTAAAATAGGTTAACAGTTTTTCAGATTTTTGTTTTGAAAGTGTCCTGTAGCTTGTGAAAGTGTTAATTGCTTAGTCGTATCTGACTCTTTGTGACTCCATGGACTGTAACCCATGAGGCTTCTCTTCCATGGTTTTCTCCAGGCAAGAACACTGGAGCAGGTGGCATCCCATCCCAGGATCGAACCCAGGTCTCCTGCACTGCCTGCAGAATCCTCACCATCTGAACCACTAGGGAATCCCTAGATTTCTTGATGGAAGGGAAGACAACCGACTTGTAATTAAAATGACTTACTATATTTCCCCTGTCAAACTGTTGGTATAGCGTAATACGCTACTTTAAAGTGTCTCCTTAGGTGCAGCACCTGGGGAAGCAGCAGTGCGAGGCATGCCACAGTCAGTGTGATGTGAAATGCCACAAACTGTTCTTAAAATGACCCCACTGAAATGTCAGGAGACTTGGACATTAAGTTTTTTTTCCGCTTTGGAAATTCGGAGACACTCACTGAGGTTACCACCTTTTCTTCCCCCCTGTGTAGTTTGTTGCTACCATGAAGGCAGATCATGGAACAGTTAAACAGAGCTGTTGATACGTGAGCACATCTCAGAAACCATGCTACAGAGAGCCTTGACCATAAAAACGTCTGTGAACCAATACTGGACTGGCTTCTCTGTACATTTGCCTAGGGTTCTTCAGCTTTCTTCCTGAGAGTCTTTTAAGACCAAGTTAATTATTACTTCAACACCTCTGAGTAGATACATTTCTCAGATGCTTATTATGTTACCTGGTTTGTTTTATAATTAAAGACGGAGGCACTGACTCTATTTTTGTTGGTTGACATGCCACTTGTAAGGTGTGAATTGCTCATTGACAATTTTGTACCAGAAAACTAAGTGGATGACATTTCCAGAACTGACACTGGCGTTTGGGCTCAGGCGGTCCGAACGTAGGTAGAGTATGAACAGCAGTTACTCACCTGTGGGGGAAGCTTGTGTGTGGTGGCTCAGTTCAGCCCTGTGCTGAACTGGTGACTTACTGTTTCTGAAAAGAGCAAGTGCAAATTCGCTTACAGTTGCTGATTTTTTTTAAACCTTTCTGGCATATCTGTACAATTATAACAATTTTTACCCTTTTCTAAGATCATTACTATGACAGATAACATGACTTTTTTGAAAGGGGAGCATGGCAAGATACAGAAATGTGAACATATTTCCAAAAGGTCTACACTTTGCAGCTTATTTTTTCAGGTTGCGTTTGGAGAATGTTTCCTGTTGTTCAGTATGGGTCTCCTGTGTTCTCTCAGCCTGCTCTGTGTGCTATGGAGTGACTCTGGCTGTTTTTTTGTTAGTGAACGTTTTTCAGTTACTTCTTTTTATTATAAATGATGTTCCAGTGAACACTCTTTTATATGTCTCTGCAAATGTGCATGACTTTTTCAAGAGTAGATACCAAGTAGTGGAATTGCTGGATAAATTCTGTGCATTTTTAATTTTAATAGACCCTACCAATGGTGCTTCCAAGTGGTTGACTACTTTCCCCTCTAATACACTAAGGTTGGTAATGTATGAGAATACTGCTTTTTTCTCTTTTATCAGACTTAATTTTGGTTAATCTGATGGGGAAAAATGAAGTTTTGTGTATTTCCCAGTTAACTAGTAAGATTAAGCATCTATTTTTATTGCCTATATGTATTTCCTCTTCTTTAAATTGCCTGTTTATGTCCTTTACCCATTTTCAACTGGGTAATTTTATATTGATTTATTAGCATTTAAAAATACAATTTATATACTGATCATACATTATATCCAAGTGTTTTCTCTCAGTTTATTGCTGGTTTGTTAATTTTGTTTATGGTGGTTTTTTGTGTGTGTATGTGTCTGTTTGGTCGTAGATGTTATAAACTATGTTGTCAGTTTTATTGAGTTTTTTCCTTTATGTTTTGGTTATTTCCATATATATATGAGTTTGTTTCTGAATTCTGTTCCATTTATTTGGCCATTTGTGTGCTAATACTACACTATAGTTTTAAAATACATTTTGATACATAGTAAATCTCCTCTGTTCTTTTGATACTTTTTCTTGGCTGTTTTTGTACCTTTTTCCATATGAATTTAATCTTTAGGTGGTTGTATTTCATGAAAAAGTCTTATTGGGGATTTACATTGGAATACTTCATTAATTTCTAGATGAATTGGTAGAGATTCAGCCACTAATTTGTTAATGTAGTTTTTAGATGGCCTTTCTAAAAGACAGTTCTTTGTTCTTAAATGGTAACTTCAGGAGAAGAAATGGAAGGTACAACCCTTAAGTTGTCTTTCCTGCCATTATTAATTAGAATACTGGCTAATGTGGGACAACAGAGACTCAAAAATAAAGTAGTTCAAGAAAGATAGTTTGCTATCTCAAACAGGCCAGAGAAGGCAGATGTTGCCGGGCAGGTGGGCTCCAGCATTCCCAGAGCCCCAGATTCTTAATGTTACTGCTCCATTGTCCTGAGGGATGGTCTTGTTTCTGTGTGCATGGCTGACTCAGGCTTACAGGGATCACATTCCTGATTCAGTCAAGGGAGGGGGATGGGACTCATGCCTAATTTGAAGGGCAAAACCCTTATTTCCTGGATCATTTTCCATTAGCAAGTACTTAGTTACATGGCCTCCTCTAGCTGCAGTGTCTCTTGCTGGACACTCTTGTCTGTGGTTATTAGGAAAAAGAAATGGATTCTAGTGGACAGTTAGCAGTCTTGAATTTACCAGGTGAGTTTTAAAGTATATAACTTTTGTTGATTATTTTTTTCCATTATAAAAGCCATACCCATTTATTATAGAAGATTTAGACAGTATGCATAGGGGAAAAGAGTAAAACTATAAACCTACAACCAGGAAATAATAGTTATCATTTGGGAATTTTCCTTCTGACCTTTTTTTCTCATTTTCAATTATGATACAATTCTAGTGTACATTAAAGTATAGAACATAATATGAGTACTCGTGTACCTACAACCCCCTTCGGTCACATGTGCCCTTTTACCTTATTTGCTTCAGATCTTGCCAAAGTAATAAAACATGAATGAAAGAGTTGAGCCCTGTGTACCTTCCCTGATTACCATTCCTCTTTCTTGCTCCCAAAGATAATTGTAATTCTGATTTTGGCGTTTATCATTCCATATGACTTTTATAATAATTGTGTGTGTTGCCAGAAAAGTTTGGTTGCCAAAATAGTTTGCTTTTGCAGAATGCTTTTAATTTTATATAAAATGATATCATTGGATAGTTTGTTTTTTCTGATCTGCATCTTTTTCTAAGTGATTAGCTTCATATGGCTCTATGCTGAGAGTAATTCCTCATGTGGATACTGTATATCACCGTGGAGTCATTCTCCTGCTTGTGGATATTTAGGGTTGTTCTCAGGTTTCCACTACTATAAATATTCTTGTATGTATCTGTTTATACTCATATGCAACAGTTTCCTGTGTATATATCAAGAAATAGAATTAAGTCTTAAGCTGCATGAATCTGCAACTATTCTAGATGATGTGAAATTATTCTTCAAATGATTGTGTCAATTTAAATTCCCAAAAGCAATATACAAAGGTGCCTTTGTTCCACATCTTTAGTGACAATTGTCAGATTTTGGTATTTTACCAATTGGATGGAGGTAAAACTAAAACCTTATGTGTGGTTTAACTGCATGTCCTTAGTAACCAGTGAAGATAAGCATCTCTTTATGTTACTGGCCATTTATGAAGTACATATTTATATCCTTTATCTTGTGCTTTTACTATTTAGAAATTTTTACTTTAAATTTAATAAACTTTCATGGTTTGTGTTTTCTATATCCACTTTAAGAAGTTTTCCTCAGCCCAGAGGCTATAAAGATTCTCTTCAAAATGTGTTTTGTGTCTCAAGTACACATGAAATTTATTTTTGGTGTGAGGTAGGAGTTACTCAGAGAAGGCAATGGCACCCCACTCCAGTACTCTTGCCTGGCAAATCCCATGGACGGAGGAGCCTGGTGCGCTGCAGTCCATGGGGTCACTAGGAGTCGGACACGACTGAGTGACTTCACTTTTACTCTCATGCATTGGAGAAGGAAATGGCAACCCACTCCAGTGTTCTTGCCTGGAGAATCCCACAGACGGGGGAGCCTGGTGGGCTGCCGTGTCTGGGGTCTCACAGAGTCAGACACGACTGAAGCGACTTAGCAGCAGCAGCAGGAGTTACTACTTTATTTTTCTATAGGGATAACTAAGATTATTCTACTATCTTTCATAGACTAGTTACCCTGTGTGAATTTTTATATTTATTTGTTTATATAAGTCTGATACATAGAGACAAAACATATGTATGTATTCATACTGTGAGTGTATTTGTCTGTTTGGGGACCTTTCTCTATTCTTTGTTTTTTGGTCTACTCTTACACAAGTCTAAATATCTGAGAGAGTGAAGGTCCCATCTCCCCTTAATTTTCAAAATTGTTCTGATTAGCTTTGTACTTTGCTTTTCCATGTTAACTTTAGTTTTCTCTTAGTTTTTTTTTTAATATTAATGCATTTACATGGTTCAAAATACAGAAGGTACAACAATATATAGGTACAAGCTTATATAAAAAATAGCTTTTTTCATAATCTATCAATACATAATAGCCTGGCTGCTTCACACTTCTCAGTCTCCACTGAGCCATAGGCAGAGCTCAGAATGATGTTTTAAAATGTAATTGAAAGCACTGGTTGTCAACAACAAAAAAAATACACAATAGCTTTACTCTTTTTTGTAAATATATATGTCATTGTAAAGTGTACAATTCAGTGACATTTAATCATTTTAAAGTGTGTGACTCAGTGATGCTTACAGTGTGCAGCCAGTGCCTCTAAAATTTTTCCATCTGCCTAGAAGAACACCCATAGCTGTTAAAAAATGAGCCCATTTTCTGCTCCTCCCATCCCTTTAGCTTGACAACCACTAATCCATTCTGTCTCTATGGATTTGCTTGGTAGATATTTCATATATACAGAATCATACAATATGTGATGTTTTGTGTCTTTCACAAAGCATGTTTTCAAGGTTCATCCGAATTATATATGGGATAGATCAAGTACTTCAGTGTTTTTTATGGCTGAATGCTAATCCATTGTATGGATATCCCACAGTTTCTCTCTCCACTTGCTGATGGACCTTTTGGCTGTTGTGAATAATGTTGTTATGAACATTTGTGAACAGGTATTTATTTGAATATTTATTTTTGGTTCTTTTGGGTATATAGGAGGAGAATGGCTGCATCACATGAGAATTTTATGTTTAACTTCTTAAGGAACTGCCACATTTGTTTCCTGCAGTGGCGGTACCATTTTACATTCCTGCCAACAACACGTGAGAGTTCCCGTTTCTCCACAACCCCTCTTTTCTTTTTTCTTTAAGGCCGTCGTAGTGGATGTGAAGTAGTATCTCACGGTGGTTTTGAAATTTGTATTCTATTAATGACCAGTGATGTTGGTTATCTCTTTTAAGTACTTGTTAGCCATTTCTGTATCTTCTTTGGAGAAAGGTGTATTCAGGTCCATTGCCCTCTTTTTTTTTTCTTTAAGTCTTTATTGAATTTTTTACAGTATTGCTTCTACTTTCTGTTTTTGGTTTTTGGCTGTGAGGCATGTGTGATCTTAGCTCCCTGACTGGGGATGGAGCCCACAGCCCCGGCATTGGAAGGCGAAATCTTAACCCCTGGACCACCAGGAAAGTCCCTCTATTGCCCATTTTTAAACTGAGTTGTTTGTCTTTTGTGTCTGAGTTTTAAGAGTTTGTTCTGAATCCTGGATATTAAACCCTTATCTGATTTTTTAAATATTTTCCCCTATTCTCGAAGTTGTCTTTTCACATTCTTGTTAATGTCCCTTGGACACACAAACTTTTGTCACTTTTTATGAAGTCTGGTTTATCTTATTCTTTTGTTGCTTGTGCTTTTGGTATCAAATACAGGGATCTACTTCCAAATCCAAGGTCATGAAATTTATCTATATGTTTGCTTCTGATATGCTGTGCTTAGTCACTCAGTCATGTCTGACTCTTTGTGACCCCATAGACTGTAGCCCACCAGGCTCCTCTGTCCATGGGATTTTGCAGGCAAGAATACTGGAGTGGGTTACCATGCCCTCCTCCAGGGGATCTTTCCAACCCAGGGATCGAACCCAGGTCTCCCACATTGCAGGTGGGTTTTTTACCGTCTGAGCCACCAGGGAAGCCCTTGCTTCTAATAGTTTGATAGTTTTATATTTAAGACCTGTTTTTTTAAGTTACGTGGCTGTATCAAGTCTCGGTTGCTACATACAGTGTCTTCATTGCAGTTTGCAGGCTTAGTAGACTTAGTTCCCGGACCAGGGATTGAACCTCCGTCCCCTGCATTGGAACTACTGGACAGACCACCAGGGGAGCCCCTTGAGTTAATTTTTACATATGAAGTTAGATAAGGGGGTGTCCAACTTCGTTCTTTAGTATGTGGCTGTCCCAGCACCATTTCTTGAAGAGACTGTGCTTTCTCCATTGAATAGCTTTGGAATCCTTGTTGAAAATTCTTGTTGAAGTCATAGATGTTTCAGTTTACTTTTGGCCTCTCAATGAGTGGGTTGTATTACTTCACTAGTATAAGATATTTAGGTTTCTAGTCTTTGCCATTAGAATTTGTCGGTTTTAACAAAACTACCAGACTGCTTTTCAAAGTAGCTTTACCATTTTGCATTCCCATCAACACTGAGATTTCTAGTAGCTTCATATCCTCACTAGCACTTTGTCAGTTTAAAACACTTTGGCCATTTAATAGGTAGTATCTCATTGTGGTTTTCATTTGCAGTTAAGTATATGTTGAGCATCTGTTCATGTTATTTGCCATCCATGGCTATCATTTGATGAAGTATTAGTTCACACTTTTTGCCCCTTTTCTGGCTTTTTTCTTAATTTTACTTGCAGGAGTTCCTTATATTTCAGGATGCAACCCTTTTACAGGAATGCCTTGTCTTTTCATTTTCTTAACAGTGCCTTTTGATGAGCAGGCATTTTAATGTAATGAAGTTCAGTTATCAACTTTTTTCATTTATGGTTTCTGGCCTAACTCAAGGTTTTCCTGCTATATTTTCTTCGGAAGTTTTATAGTTTAGGTTTTACATTTTAACTTTATGATCAGTTTCAAGTTGGCTTTTGTACATAATGGAGGTTATTGGTTTTGTTTTGTTTTTGCACATAAATGTCCACTTATTGTTACCTCTTTTGAATTGTTTTGGAATCTTTGTCAAAAATCAGTTGGCCCCCCCCAAAAAAAAATTAGTTGACCATATCCAGGTTTCTTCACTGAAGGTAGAGCATTCCTCTGAGACATTTCATAAGCTAAAGTGCATAAAAGCAAAGAAGCAGTTAACTTGGGACATACCTGGCTAACAGCTGTACAAAATAAATCAAGATAAAGCTGAGATGCTCAGCTATGGTAGCTTGATGCTGAGTGTAGTTCCCAAGGAAGGAGGTCAGCAGTTCCACCTAGACTGCTCGGGTGCACACTGTCTAAACAGCTCAACATCCTGCAAAACACTCCTTTTAAAAGGAGCGGTAAGAATGAGACATCTTTCTTGACTCTGTCTTAAAAGAGAAGACATTTAGTCTTTAACCATTTAAGATTATGATAGCCATAGGTTTTTCTTTATCAAGTTGAGAAAGTCCTCTTCTGTTGGTTTGCTGAGAGCTTATATGTTGAATATTGCCAAATGTGTTTCTTCATCTATGGAGATGAGCTGTACATGACTTTTTTTTATTGGCCTGTTGATACAGTGAATTATATTGATTGCTTTTTGAATATTGAACCAACTCTGCTGCATTTTCAAGATAAACTCCACTTGGTAATGATCTTTTTACTATGTTGCTGGATTCAGTTTGCTAAAATTATTTCTATGTTTATGAGGAATATTGAAAAGTAGCTTTGTTTTCTGATGATGCTGTTGTCTGGTTTTGGTATCAAGAGTAATGGAGGTCTCCTAAAATGAGTTGGGAAGTATACGCTCATCTGTTTTCTGGAAGAGTGTGTGAGGGTTGTTGTTATTTCTTCCTTAAATGTTAGTGGAATTCTCCAGAGAAGCTATCTTGGCCTTGGATTTTCTTTTTTCTTAACTGTGAACTTAATTTCTTTGATTATGAGAGCTATTCAGGTTCTCTTTCTTTTTGAGTGAGCTTTAGCTTTCAGGCTTTCCTAGTGGCTCCTTCCAAGCAGGAGATGTGGGTTTGATCCCTGGTTCAAGAAGATCCTCTAGAGAAGAAAACGGCAGCCCACTCCAGTATTCCTGCCTATTAAATCCCATGGGCAGAGGAGCATGGCGGGTTACAGTCTATGGGATCTCAAAAGAGTCTGACCCGACAGAGCAACTAAACAACAACAACGAGTTTTAGTAGTTTGATACTTTCAAGGAATTTGCCCCATTTTACCAAACTGTCATTGATTGGCATAAATTTATTCATAATATTTCCTACTGTTCACTTAATGTCTCAGGATCTATCTTTTCAAAGAATCAGCTATTGGTTTCTTGATTTTTTTTGTTTATGTAATTGATTTTACCTCTTATTATTATTTCTTTCCTTTGACTTGTTTTGGGTTTAATTTGTTTCCACACACAACCCCTCAATTTCTTAAGGTAGCTTAGTTTTGTTTTTTAAAAGCTTAGGTTTTTCTTTTTTTCTTTTTCTTTTTTTTTTTTTAAAGCTTAGGTGTTTTTTTTTTTCTTTTTCTTTTTTTTTTTTTTAAAGCTTAGGTTTTTCAATTGGAGACCTTCTTTATCTAATCATTTGAAGTTATGAGTTTTCCTCTAAATGTTGCTTTATCTATTCTATAAATTCGATATATTGAAAGAATTTTTTGCATTTATTTAAAATATTTTCTCATTTCCTTTGTGATATCTTCTTTGATACATAAGTTATTAATATTTTAAAGTGCTTTGTTTAATTTCCTAATATTTGGGATTTCCCAGATGTTTTCTATTGCTGATTTCTAATTTAATTACATGTAGCCAAAGAACGTATTTTGTATATTTCAGTCCTTTTTATTGAGACTTGTTTTAGAACCCAGAATAATCTCCCTGGTAGGTGTTCCATGTTCACTTAAACAGAATGTGTCGTCTACTGTTGTCAGGTAGAATGTTTTGTATAT
Source organism: Oryx dammah (assembly GCF_014754425.2). Classification (NCBI taxonomy): domain Eukaryota; kingdom Metazoa; phylum Chordata; class Mammalia; order Artiodactyla; family Bovidae; genus Oryx; species Oryx dammah. Next base: position 51,312,055 of record NW_024070205.1, read on the forward strand.
ATCAAGCAGGTCAAGTAGCTTGGTAGTGGTGGTAAAGTTTAGCCGCTAAGTCGTATCCGACTCTTTTGCGACCCCATGGACTGTAGCCCTCCAGGCTCCTCCATCCATGGGATTTCCCAGGCAAGAATACTGGAGTGGGGTGCCATTTCCTTCTCCATGATAGTGGTGTTAAGGTCTTCTCTATCCTGACTGATTTTATGTACACTTGATCTATCAGTTACCAACAAAGGAGTGTTGAACCCTTTAACTAAATTCTGAATTTGTCTATTTTGAATTCTTTTTTTTTAATGAATTTTTAGATTATGTATTTTGAAGCTCTATTTTAAGATATCCACATTTATGATTGTTATGTCTGGATAGATTTAGATTGATTGACCTCTTTTTAAATTATGCATGTCTTCATGCCTAAGTTACATTCCTTGTCCTAAAGTCTGTTTCATCTGGTATTGGTACTACCACTTATGCTCTCTTTTAATGTGTATAGGATATATCTTACTCCATGTTTTTACTTTCAGTCTGTCTATGTCTTTATATTCAAAGTGGGTTTCTTGTTGATAGCATATAGATGGATTTTTTTAATCCAGTCTGATCATTTGCTCTTAATGGAATTGTTTAGGCAATTTACGTTTAATTGTTGTCGGTAGAGTTGTATTTACATCTATAATCTTGCCGTTTTGTCTTTGTTGGGTCTGTTCTTTGGATGATTTTCCCTCTCTTTTACTGCCTTTTTGGGAATTCTCATGTTGACTCACTCATTCATATTCAGCTTTTTTGGTTTGCTTAGTGTTTGTGCTAGGGTTCATATCATGTGTCTTTAATATATCACAGTCTACTTTCAGATATATTATACACTGCATGCACAGTGTAAAAACATTAGAGCAGTATACTTCAGGTCCTCCCTAGTGGCTTTGGAATAGCTTTTTGCCTGGGCTGTGGAGGAAAGGTTTCCTTCGAAGGAGGCGGGTTTCCGCATCTGTTTGCCCCAGGGCTGTCGACCCTTAATGGCATGCATGTGCCGCCAGGGGTGGCTCTCTCTTGCTCTGTACTTTCGGAGACCCAGCCTAGAAAAGAGTTTGCACGTGAGTGTGAGTTCTTTTCTGGTCCTCCCTGCTGTCATAATTGATACACTCGCCCACACTTGGCTTTTAAAATCTTGTTAAATTTTAGTTTTTCTTCCTTTTCTCCAGTGGCATCCACCTTTTCTCCCATGCTCAGCATAACATGGCATGCTCAGTACAGCCCTTCTCTGCCTGGATGGGTTTCTTACCCCTTCGAATTCGGTTTATTCAGGTGCTTTGTAATAGCTCTGAGATGGGCTCAAGGAAAGTTACTGTTTTTCTCAATTTTAATGCATTTCTACATCTTAAGAATGGTGAATTGGGACTTCCCTGGTGGTCCAGTGGGTTGAGGCTCTGCACTGCCAGTGCATGAGGTCAAGGAACTAAGATCCCACATGTTTGCTCATGGCCAAAAAAAATGGAATGGTAAACCTAGAAAATATATGGAATCTCCCCAGACCAGGGATTGAACTGTGTCTCCTGCATTGATTCATATCAACTGCACCACCAGCTAAGTCCCATATTAACCATTCTTAAGTATACATTTCAGCGGCATTGCGTATATTCATGGGTTGTGAAACCATCACCAATGTCCATCTCTAGAAATTTTTCATTATTCCAAACTGAAACTCCATCCCCATTAAACAGTAACTCCCATTTCTTCTCTGCCCCAGCCCCTGGTAATCACTGTTTTACCTTTTCTGTGAATTTGACTCCTCTGTGTACTTAATGTAAGTAGAATCATGCAATATTTGTTCTTATTGTTTATGGTTTACTTCAGTTAGCATAATGTCTTCAAGGTTTACCCACGTATGTCTTTGGATAAACATCTGTTCATGTCTCTTGCCCACTTTTTAAATGGGGTTGTTTGATCTTTTTTGTTACTGTGATATAGACATTCTTTATAATATATATTCTGGGTATCAGTCCTTTCACAGATAAAATGATATGCAAATATTTTCTCCAATTCTTTCGATTGGACAGATGGATTTTTTTTCCAGTTGAAGGAGTCACTTGGAAAGGCAGCGCCTCCTCGTGTTTTTTTGTGTGTTGTTCTGTTTAATAATGCATTTGGCTCCATAGGGTCTTCCTTGGCGTCATGTGGCTCTTTCACTGCAGCACCAAGGACTCTAGCTGTGACACACAGGCTCCAGGGTGCGCGAGCGCGTGGCTATGGCATGTGGGCCTGGTTGCTCTGAGGCATGTGGGATCTTAGTTCCCCAACCAGGGATGGAACCCACATCCCCTGATTGCAAGGCAGATTGTTAACCACTGGACCACCAGGGAAGTCCCCAGATGGATTTTCTGAAGGCTTTTCCTTTCTTACTTGCAGCATAAGCAAAATTGCTGAACCTTTCAAATAGTACAGAGGGAATAGAGAGCAATGATGTTCCCACATCCATCCACTGGGCTTCCGGATTATAATGAGAACTAGCTTCAGAGTCCCAGGTCTGGTGAGGACAAAAATTTGTCACAGCCAGTCGGTGATTATACTTTAAGCTGTGCATTCCGTAAGCTTCTCGTCTGTAGTCTCAAAGACCTTTATTTGACTACCTACCTTCCCAGCATCTTCTGTCTGCCTTTTTTTTTTTTTAAGGTCCTTTTCTCAGCAATCTGTGAGGTTTCTGCCTGTGTTGTCCCCTACCATGATTGTCAGGGACTCCTCAGAGTTCAGCCTTTTTGAATAAGGCAACCACAACAATAGCCTGAAGCTTCAGTTAATTGTCTCTGAGGACAGCTACCTGTCCCGAGAAACCTTTCACCATGAAACTGGCTGTGAAAGGGGAATGGAATCTTTCTTGGAACAGATTCATTTAGCTCTTTAATATAATTAAATCCCTTAAAGAATTAAAAATCCTGTGGCAAACACAGTCTTTATGTTTCATGTATTAGGATCCTGTGAATACTGTTTCTGCCTGAGGGATTATGTGCCTCTATAGCATCTTTGGGAAATCTTCATATTATACAACAAAGCACTCAGTACACCTGTAGACCAGCTACCCGTGGAGATCACACAAAATCAAAGGGAAGATTCTGTTTCTTCTGGCCCCAAAATGGGTGTGCCGCAGATCTCTGTAATACATTCTGGCTCCGTGTACTAATTGCTAGTATCTGAACAGGCTTCCTCCCTCTTTCCTCAGTTTCCCAGTCTTTCCAAGACAGCCCCGTCCACCCACCTACCCTGTCCCATGTGTAGGGCGCACACGTGCTAACACCATCTGTGAAGTTCACACAACACAGCTTTTGTGGGGTGACTTGTGTGTATCAACCTGTGAAATGGGCAGCTTGGACCAGATGAACTGATCTCAGAGATGTTTTATGACAGAACCTCTTCCCTCCTGGGCAGTTCTTTCATTCTGGGAGGGGACATAGTTCCCTTCTGGTGTCCGTAATACGAAGATCTCTATCCCGGCCAGAAAGGGCCCCAAATTCTGGAGACAAATTTAAAGGAAAAATGACTGGCTAAGGCAGGCTCCAGACTTGCAACAATCTCAGGGAGGAGGTGGCCACGCTGCTGGTGATATGCTGCCGGTTGCGGGCAGAGTCACCAGGCTGAGCCCCTGAGGCTGTTCCCATGGTTGCTGACTCAGGGAAATTTCTCAGGCTGGAAGCCTCTGAGCCCAAGGAGTCTGCAGCTGTCTAGTTCCACTGGCTTTTAACAATGCATTAAAAACGAAACAGTTTACCTACCTAAAAGCATATAATCATTTGTAGTAGAACCAAAATTAGATTTGGAGCTAACCGTTCATTCACACAAGACCTCGGTTTTCTCCAGTCATTTTGCAAGAGGCCTTCCTATTATTTTCACTGTAAATGTAGACCTGTTGACACCACCCCCGCCCCCTGCCCCCGCCTCTTTCTGGCTTGTGCTCCAGTTGCTTCAGTCGTCTCTCTGGGACCCTGGGGACTGTAGCCTGGCTCCTCCATGGGGATTTTTCTAGCTAGAATACTAGAGTGGAATGCCATGCTCTCCTCTAGGGGCGGTCTTCCTTACCCAGGGGTCAAACCCGAGTCTCCTTTGTCTCCTGCATTGACAGGCAGACTGTACCACTGGGCCACCAGGGAAGCTTTTTTTTTTTTTTGGCTAGTTTTGCTGTTGCTGGCTTTTATGGAGAATTTTCTATCCAGCTGGTTTTATTGTTAACACTCGCTCTCGTGGAACCACACTGCTGCCAAAGTACAGACAAGACTGCTACGTCCATAAAATGAGGGTTTGGAAGAGGAGGAGGAAAAACCCTTGATTTGTTTCTACACCTGGGCTGGCAGGTGCTTCTGGAGAGAAAGTCCTTCATCTCTGCTCTGCATCACCTCACCTCTGCCTTGCTTCCACCCGTCCCATTCCATCCCCATCCCCCAGATTCTCCGTGCATCACTGAGGTTCTCTTTCCTCCCTGGCTGCCTTTCCCTTCCCATGATAAGCATGTTCACGTTCCATCCTATGTGTGTATATATATATGTTTATTTATTTGGCTCCAATGCAGGATCTTTGATCTTCGGTTCAGCATCATTAGATGTGGCACACGGAATCTAGTTGCGGCATGTGGGATCTAGTTCCCTGACCAGGGATCAGCCTGCGCCCCCTGCGTTGGGAGCATGGAGTCTTAGCCCCTGGACCACCACAGAAGTCCCACTCACTTTCCATCTTAAAAAAGGCTAATGTCTCCTGAGTCGTTAACTTTTGCCCCATTTCCTTTCCATCACACACACATGAGCTACTCAGAAAGTCCCAGACTTTTTGCCACTGCAGCGCCAGGCTGGCTTCTGCCCTCACCAAAGATTACCAAGTCTCTGGTTAACCGTTGACACACTTGCATCCTGGACCGCTTTACCATACTGATCCTGTTTGCAACTTCCTTGAAATCCTCTGCTGCACTGGCCTCCAGCATCCTCTCCCGATTTCCTTCTGAGCCTTTAGGTACTTTTATCTTCTCCTTAACCTCCGCTTTTTCCCATTTGTCACCTAAAGGCCAGTGTTTCCGGGACTCTGGCTGCACCCCTCTTCTGCACCGGGGAAGCACCTACACGATTTAGGGGCCGCCTCTTCTGTAGTCCAGGAAACAGGAGCTCCTCTGTAGTAAACAGTGGTTTAGAGAATCAGAGGAAGGGATCCTGACTGGTCTTCAGACCCCATGGAGAGGCTATGAGAGCACAGGGGCCCTGGAAACCTGCATGGGAGATGTGGACTCGTGGCTTTGCTCTCAGCTCTCTCCGATCTCACAGGACTCAGCAGTTAGTGCTGCTGCTCTGCTCTGCTCTGCCTGGCCCATGCCCCTCCCCTAGATTCCGCCAGCTCCTGGCTTCACTGCCCACGTAGAGTAGGGGTGGGGGGCTCCGTAAAAGGGATATCATCACCGAGCAGGACTCGAAGCAGACTTGGTTGGTAGGAGAGGAGAGGTGCTGGAGGGCCCGTGGGGAGGGAGGGCTGTGCCGGAGAAAACTGGCAGAGAGCAGGGTGGGAACATCTCCCTCAACCTGCCCCTAACCCAGGCTGCTCAAATGCCAGGGCTTGGAGGCAGTTTGGACCAGTGCCCCAACAGCACAGACCCTCCCGGAGCACCTACCCCCAGTCCCTGCACCCCCTCGCCAGACGCTGGTGATACTGGGGCATCAAGCCTAGCAAGGACCCTGCTGTCAGACAGCCAACATCCTGATGGATGCTGGACGGACAGACCAAGGAAGCAAGAAAAAAATGTCAGATGACGAAAGCGTGATGAAGGAAGTTAAGATAATGGCGGGGGGTGGGGAGGCTAGGCAATGGGATAATGAGCAGGGGGTCACTAATCTGGCTTGGAAAGGGGTGATCAAGAAGGTTTCTCTCGAGGGTTTTGTCTGAGGCCTGAATGGGAAGGCAGCCTGTGCAGACAGGTTAAACCAAAGTGTGACATGGCCTGCTTTATATATGTGTTTGGCTGCACCGGGTCTTAACCACGGCACACAAGATCTTCCTTCTTCCTTGTGACACGAAGGACCTTCAGTTGCTGCATGTGGGATTTAGTTCCCTGTTGTCCGGTCGCTCAGTCGTGTCTGACTCTCTGCAACCCCATCTTCTATAGCCCACCAGGCTCCTCTGTCCATGGGATTTCCCAGGCAAGAGTACTGGAGTGGGTTGCCATTTCCTCCTCCAGGGGATCTTTGCGACCCAGGGATCAGATCTGCATTGGCGGGCAGATTGTTCTCTGCTGAGCCATCTGGGAAGCTACAAAGTATCCACCCCTTAAACTGAGTAGGTTTGCGGGTCTTAGTCACATAGGAGGAGGGGGAGGGTAAGGTAAGTCTCTGGCTTGCCTTATGGTGTTGGGGGAGGAGGGTTGAATGACATCCTTCCAACGGGGCAGCTGCTCCTGCTCCTGAGGAGAGAGGCCCTAGTTTCACAGTGCTCTCCACATACCTTCTGGATTCTCCTGTGGATGTTGGAAACTTTCCCCCGAGCTGCCCTCGTCCTCAATCACCCATGTCAGGGAACTGCCTTTTTTTTTTTTTTTGGCCTTGTACTTTGTGGGATCTTAGTTCCCTGACCAGGGATTGAACCTGGCCCCTCAGCAGTGAGAGCTTTGAGTCCTCACCTCTGGACCATCAGGGAATCTCCAGACTGTCCTCTTTAGGTTCTCTCCTCATCAGCCCTCAAGTCATGTGGATTCCCACCTCCTAAGCACTCTCCGGCCAGCAGGCTCTCCCCAGGGCCAGCCCCCATTCTCCATTCACCTCCCCACCCACCCATCCATTCTCTGCAGGCAGCCAGAGAGCTTTCCGAAAAGCAGATCTAATCATGTCCCAGAGGATTCTAGGTAAAAGCCAGGCTAATTACAAAGCTCACACCATCGCTGCTTCCACCTCCCCATTCGCCTCTGGGACACACCCCTAGAACTCCTCCCGGTTGTTCTGTCCGGCCTTTCCTCTGGGGACGCGTCTACTCCCTCCTGAGCTTCGAGACTCCAGAAACCTCTGTTGCCCCTGTCCTCACATGGCTGCCTACCACAGCCCAGGCACTGGTACCAAATCGGCCCTTCCTCGCCCCTCCTCTGCAGACCGGAATCCCTCGAGCACCCTTCATCCCGATGTCTCAGGGTTCCTCCCAGAACCAGGCCTCCATCATCAGGGGATGAACGCCATCCCTTCCCAGGAGGGGAAGAGGCAGGATGCTGAGAAGAGAAGGGAGCGAGTGTTTTCAGAAGAACTGACAGACTTGGGGGAAGTTGTGATGGGATTGCTGGGTGGCCTGGCTGAGGGGGAGTGGCACCAGCAGGCGCCACCAGGCACGGCTCACTGCCACCAGCACTCCAGTGCCCACACAGTTGCTGGTCCTCAGCCCGTGTCCACAAGCCACTTTATGAGCATGAATTGGGGAGGGGGTGACCGAAGGAAGGGCAGAGGTGGCTCCACCATCTCCCTGCAGCTCTCCCAGCTGCGAGGCCTCTGGAGTCTGCCCTGGTGGTGGCAGGGTGGGGAGAAGTGTATCTGCTCAGAAAGGTCTCCTTCCAGGTCAGGGCGGGGCCAGGGCACCCTGGGCAAGGAAGGCTCGCTTGAGGCCCTGAGGGCTCCCCTAGCTAGGGGTGCTTCCTGCACTAGGGCCCCATTCTCCCTGCCTGCCTCACCTCCCTCCCTCTCTCCCCCCAGCTCCCCATAGCTCTTTTCGGATTTTCTGAGCTTCACTGCGTGAGGGGTAGGTGAGGAGTACCTACAATCCCACCAGAGGCAAGGGGTCCCTGCTGAGTGAAGCAGGATAGTTACTCAAGCCAGTAAAAGAAGTGGAAGAGGACTTCCCTGGTGGTCCAGCGGTGAGGATTCAGCGCTTACCTTGCCAAGGGCCCAGGTTCAGTCCCTGGTCGGGCAACTGAGATCCCACAAGCAGATGAGTGTGGCCAAAAAAATAAAGTGGAGGGAAAGACTAGGGGGAGACTGTTCATGAATAGAGGCTACCATCTGAAGTTCACGTCCGCCTGACGGAAGAATAATGATGGTTAATGCTGATGTTCATGGTTTCCCCCTAACCATGGTGCTAAGTGCCGTAAGCCTGCTCTCCCCATTGTACAGAGGTGAACACTGAGCCTAAAGAAGTGAAGTAGTTTTCCCAATATAGAGACCAAATCTCAGCTCTTGCCAGAGCTGAGACTCAGATTCAGCCAAATGTAATGAAGATTGTGGCTTCTAGAGTAGACTGCCTGAGACCAGTCCACGACACCAACCACTCTGTAAACTTGGGGGAGCTACTTAAGTCTCCATATTTCCATTCCCTCATTTGTAAAATGGTAATTAGGACAGAACGTACCTCAGGTCCCCACTGAGGAGAGAAGTTAACACCCGAAAAGGGCTTGGCAGGGGGCCTGGTGCACCATCAGCAGTCCACAAACGCAGCTAGTACTATTCACTGTCATGAACAAGCTGCAGACCAGGAAATGGCCAGCTACTGTTCTGCTGGGCCACGCGGACCTCTGGTTCAGTCGCCCTGGCCCGGACTCAGAAGGCCCTGCCAGATCTGCCGTCTTCCTGGAGCTGGAAGATGACACACATGCCTTCTTATCCAGTCAGCTGCTGGGGGGCATGAGTGGATGTCACTAGCTCCTCAGCTCCGGGACTAAGACTCCCCACTCTCCTGGCGGGCTCCAGAATTGCTATTTGGACTAGTATTACTGATTTTCCCTTTTGCTTGGAGCTCCGTAACCTTGGAGTTCCAATATGGTTCAGACAGTTCTGAGCCTGACTTTATGTAGAAATTTGATACTTTGTTCATCATGGACTTTTTTGCTTGAGGAAATTTCTTTCTTTTTTTATCTTGGCCCCCACATCTTTGTTTCCGGACTAGGGATTGAACCCAAGCCCCCTGTGGTGGAAGCAAGGAGTCCTAACCACTGAACCACCAGAGAAGTCCCCCATGAGTTTTCACTTTTTCTATTACATTAAAATATTTATCTTGTTTACTGACTTTGCTGGCACCTCCTTAAGTTGTTTTTTTTTTTTTTTTTTTGATATGTATGTGACTCTGCTGGGCCTTCATCACTGTGGACAGACTTTCTGTAGTTGTGACAAGCGGGAGCTACTTCCTAGTTGTGGTGCACGAGCTTCTCATTGTGGCGGCTTCTCTTGTCACGGCTCGTGGACTCCAGGGTGTGCGGCCTTCAGGAGTCGTGGCTCATCAGCTCGGTAGCTGTAGTACGTGGTCCTTGCTGCCCCGTGGCATTTGGAGTCTTCCCAGACCAGCACGTGGGATCTTAGTTCCCCAACCAGGAATAGAACCTGCCCCCCTGCCGTGGAAGCACAGAGTCTTAACCACTAAACCACCAGGGAAGCCCCCACACCCTTAAATTTTGAGCCTAGGAATTTCTCGGCTTTCTAGTGATTAAAACTCTGAGCGTCCATGGCAGAGGGGACAGGTTCAATTCCGGGCCAGGGAACTAAGATGCCATGTGCTGCACAGTGTGGCTAAGAAAAAAAAAAAGGTGGGGGGGTGGTTTAGCCTGAGGCAAGTGCCTCATTCACCCTGGTCCCAGCCCTGCTCCATAGCGCCAACTGATGTCCTTACAGTATGGCAGAGGGCTTCCCAGGGCCCGTGATCAAGGAAGAAGCTGCAAAGCCTGTTAAGGCATAACCTTGGGAGACACTCCATCACTTCTGCCACGTCCTGCCACTTCTGCCACAGGTCAGCCCTGTTCAGTATGGGAAGGACTGCACAGGCCCAGGAATACTAGGATACAAAAATCACGGGGCCATCCTGGAGGCTAGCTGCCATACCAGTTTCCTCCCAGAGACCCAGGGGTTGAGGGAAGCCTCCACAGGCTGGAACCAAGTTTTCCCTTCTTTCCTTATTTCCCTCCGTTACGCCCTGAGTGGTACTGACCAGGCTGGGCTACCGGGGCCCACATAGGCCCCACTCACCTGATCACAGTTCATGGGAGAAGCACCTGACCCAATCAACCCTCCTCGCAGAGTTTAATTTGGAAGTCAGTCCCCGGGGTGGCAGGTGTGACCCGTGGGTGATTATTTCCAGCTGGATGGAAACATGAGCCATGAGAATTGAGAGAACTCATCCCAGGCCTCCCTCAGCTCCCACTGTCCATGTGGCCAAATGACATTCTTGCTCCGCTTTGTCCATTGTCTGGGGTTTAGAACCAGTAATAAACTCCCACTTCCTCCCAAGTGTATTTGAGTTTCTGTCACTTCATCACCTCTTTGTTGGTGGCCTGCTGTGGAAGATGCTGCGGGATGGCTTCTCAGAGTCTGGCCGATGCTACCTGCATCCAAATCGTGTAGAGCTCCTGTTGAAAATGTCGGTGCCCCGGACCCCACTGCAGACGGGGGAGGGTCCGGGAACCCACTGTCTTCACTCTGCAGCCTGGGGCCTGGCCGGGACAAGGCAGCAGCCGCTTTCTACTTTTTCTCTGTTCTGGCCTGCGGCTCCCCAGGTGCTGACGTGGATGGGGATCCTCGCGGCGTGGAGGGCCTACGAGGGGGTTGTGGACTCACAGAGTGGGACCGAGTGGGGTGAGGACATGTGAGCATCCAGGCTGAGCTGCAGCCAGAATCTCAGAGGAGGGAGAGCTATCCCAGAAGGTAGCTGGGAGAGGCTTCTGACTGCACCTCGTTCTTGATGGGTGGTCTTGACATGTCAAATCACAGCCTGTCTTCCCGGCTCCCCCTAAGCCCATGTCCCCCACCTCCACCCCGTTAAAAAGAAGAGGTTGACCCAATGATTGCAGAGACCCCCTCTAGCTCTAAAACTCATGACTCTGGGAGGTGGGTGGTTTCCTTTGCACAGGCTTGCTTACCTTCAGGTTGCCCTCTCTGGGTTGCTTCCTGAAGGGTGGGGCCCTGCACGCACCCTCCCTAGCCAAGGGCCGATCTCTACATTTGTTTACTTCGCTCCTCCCCAGGGGCCGAGGTTCCTTCTGGGAAGCAGATGCCGAGGAGGCTGGGCACTTCTGGGCGTAGCCTTGTTTCCATAGCACCTGGCCACCCTGCCAGGCGGATGTGGGTTCCACCTGGCTGACACTCAGAGGAACTTGGCCTCCTCCATTTCCTGCCACACTGCTGGATCACAGAAAAATTACAGGACATGCAGTAAGCTGGGATTTGCAGGTACTAAACTTAGTCTTTCATTCAGGCCAGTCCTTCTGGAAGGTGCCAACCAGCAATAGCAGTGCACCTGGGAGCTTGATAGAAATGCAGATTATTGGACCCCACTCTATACCCACTAATTCTAGGGGTAGGACCCAGCCACCTGTGAGTTAGTGAATCTCCAGCTGTTTCAGATGCACGTGAAAGTCTGAGAACCACCGCTTTATCCATGTGCCTGGACTCCCTCAGTGTCAGCACTGAACATCTTGAGTCCCCAGAAACCTTCTAGTCCCCACCACACTGGGATGGTTGGTCACCCCTACTTTAGGCTTTATATGTTTCATTTCCCAGTGCTGTGAAACACCGCCCCCCCCCCAGAAGGTGGTGACCTAAAACAATATGATTTTGTTAATGAATCTGCTATTTGGGGGTCAAGAAGCAACAGAACCTTGTATGGAACAATCGACTGATTCAGGATTGAGAAAGGAGTACAAACAACAAGGCTATTTATCGGCACCCTGTGTATTTAACCAGGGAAGCCCTCCAAGGTGTTTAAGTGAGGCACCTGACGCTTTGGGAGAATCTTCACCAGTGAGATGAAGGGGTCAGGAGCTGGAACCCTTGCTACAACGAGGCTTCCAACGCCCAGGCCTCATCTTACCGGCTTTGGCGCCATCTAGTGAACACAACTGGGCCGACCTGGCCCGCTGCTTTTTCTGAAGCCGGAAGCAAACCCAGCGATTTACCTAGTCACTCGGTTGCCTTTGGACTTTTTAGTCCCAAATCCACAGGCCAGCCAGTCTCCCAGTAGACTTGGCAGGCAGTGGCGTGCCTGCTGGATGCCAAGTCAACAAACACTCCTTCTCCTAAGATGGGCAGGGACTCACACCAAGACTCTCCCCTTTAAGTCCCACCCAGCACTGTACTCAAACGTGTGCACAAAGTGGGCATAATCAGAGCAGAATGACATGACCCGAATGTCCATCGAGACCGGGAACACTGTAGGAAAACGAAATCCGAGGCGCAGAGGGAAAGGTGGGCAGCTGGCCAGAAAGCAGCATCCTGTGAATCAAGGCTCACATTCTCCTGTTCCAGAAGTTGCCTCATGGAGAGGAAAGGAAAACAGGAACAAAACTGACTTTTCTTTCAAAATATTTAGAAAGGGAAAATATTTTTTAATGAGATTAGTGCAAGTAAGAGAATATGCCCTGCAGTGTGAAATGCTGAAGTGAGAAGCCAATCAGATGCTCCTTTAACCCCGCAGCCATCAGGAATCCACTGTTGCAGCTGCAGTAATGGGAAGTTCACAGCTTTTTAATTTCCTTCTTCCAGAGTGACAGAAAAACTGGATGAGGATGCTCATACCTCCCCCAGTCAGAACTTCCCCTCCTTCATCACCTTCTCCCTTTCTAGCTTCCCATCCAAGTGTTTTTAATAATTAGAAGAAAAGTTAACCAACCACCTTTCAAAGATATCATCACAGGTACACTCAGGAATTGGAAATATGTGGTGCAAACTGGCGGTGGCCCAGCAGGCGCTGGAGGGAGTCCCCGAATGCTTTTGGAAAAGTCAATGAACCCCTTTGATCAAAACTTTGGTTTTTGTTTTTGTTTTGGCCCCGCCACGAGGCTTATGGGATCTCAGTTCCCTGAACATGGACCACAGCAGTGAAAGGGCCAAATTCTAACCACTGTCCCAGGGACGGGGGAATCTGGTGGGCTTCCGTCTATGGGGTCACATAGAGTCGGACACGACTGAAGCGACTTAGCAGCAGCAGCAGACCACCAGGGAACTCCTGATCAAGATCTGGTTTTAACTATAAAAGGAAAATACTGATATTTCATCCTCCCAACTCACAGGGACTTTACAGGGATTCAACTTGAGAGGAACTGAAACATTTTCAAAGGCAGGGGAATTCCCCAGCGGTCCAGTGGTTAGGATACTGCACTTTCACTACCAAGGGTATGATTCAGTCCCTGATCAGAGAACTAAAATCCCATAAGCTATGTGGCACAGCCAAAAAAAACCCTAAACATTTTCAAAGGTGGAACAGGACTACAAGAAATAAATGACCCAAACAGGGACAGGGGGACGTCACTCCTTCCAGAGTGTGTGGTCCTAGGATGGCTGTGAGGATTGGTGCGTGGGTCTGGAGCCAGCGATTATCAGCAGCATGTTAAGCAAGGCACTATCAATTCACTGGTTATGTTTTCTGAAAAGTGAAAGTCGCTCAGTCATGTCCCACTCTGGAACCCATGGACTATACAGTCCATGGAATTCTCTAGGCCAGAATGTTGGAGTGGGTAGCCTTTCCCTTACTCCAGGGGATCTTTCCAACCCAAGGATCAAACCCAGGTCTCCCACACAGCAGGCAGATTCTCTACCTGCTGAGCCATGAGGGAAGCCCAAGAATACTGGAGTGGGTAGCCTATCCCTTCTCCAGTGGATCTTCCCAACCCAGGAATTGAACAGGCATCTCCTGCATTGCAGGCAGATTCTTTACCAGCTAAGCTATCGATCTTTCAATAAAATCATCTGGTTAGAATAGGGAAAAAAAGAGCAAACACTGATTCTATGGAATGTTATGTAGTAGCTAAAAGGAGTATGCAGGACTGGAAACATTTTCAACAAGCATATCACCAAACGACATGCACAGTATGATTCCAGTTACTGAAAAAGACCAACCCAAACCCGACCTATGGCTTACACATCAGTTTAAAATGGAGAAGAGGGCTAGTCAGGACACACACCCTGGTTTGGGGGTGAAGAGTGAAGGAGGCCTTTCGTTTTACACAACTTTACTGTTTATCTTCTTTTCAGTTTGTGTGTGAGTGTGTGTTTTCTTTTGCGTACTTGGCTGATCAGGTCTTAGCTCCGGCATGGGGATCTAGTTCCCTGACCAGGGATCCAACCCCAGCCCCCTGCACTGGGAGCTCGGAGTCTTCCCTGGACCACTGGGGAAGTCCTCTTTTTCAGTTTTTAAGAGTTAAGTAAACAAAAACCTAACCTGACTTCCTGCTTCTCTTCTGGGAAACAGCCCTGGTCTTCTGATCCAATTCCCAGCCCCACCTCCTGGGCCATCAGTCTCCCCAGTGGCTCTGCTGCCCTGCCCTCAGGATGGTCTTCTCAGCCTCACACCTGGCAGTTGAAACTCTGCTCAGGCCTTGGCTAGCGGTGCCTGCTTAAGGCATCATCCCCAGCGGGGGCGGAGGGGGTCTTTCAGAGCCTTATGTGGTCCAGCCCCTCCTGCTGGAGACCCCTGAAGCTCTCAGCATTAAACACTTGATGGGCTGTCAGCATTCACGCTGCCCTCCCACTGGGGGCAACGTGTGAGTCATCCTAGGAGGCAGGGCCTTTCCTCCCACTTCAGAGGCTGTAGGGCGCCCCCTCTCCTGGGCAATGGGGTGCAAGCGCAGACCCGGGCTTGGTCAGTGGGAGCTCCCCCAGGAGCAGAGCTTACAGCTGAGTGATGGCAGGTAAGGGGGCTGCGTGTAGCCGAAATAGTGGCAGCAGCCTAGACTCCGTTGGTCCCTCTTTGTCTTCTGAGCCCTCGGAGTCCCTCTCAGGTGTCGTAGTTACTACTTGTGTGAGGGACCCTGATAAGTGCAATAACCCGTGATCCGTGCATCCAGCAGCTGCTGGTGGTGCAAGCAGTTCCCTCCGGTGTTTTCCCTCAGTAGTTCCTCCCAGACGTTTAGAGTCGAGCATGTGACTGACAGGCTGCCTTTTCGGGGATGTAAGAGGCTTGGTGAGCTCCCACTTGGGCCTTTCCTGGCCTGACAGGGCCTCACTTGGCTGGGCAGGCCGCCCATGGCCACCACCGCTGAGCACTCCTCAGGGAGGAGCTGGAGAGAGGCTTGGGCTGGGGAAACATTTGCTGGTGATGAATCCTCTGCGTGTACTGCTGCCGAGTGTCACTTTTACAAGCAGTCAGCTCCAGCCCTCAGTGGGGCCGCTTCCCGGGTGCCCTCACCACCCTCTACCAGCCCTCAGACCCTCTTCAAATTCATCCCCGCTGGGCCCATATTCTCCAACCCAGACAGAGCCCCGAGCCTCTCTCTTCCAGGCAGCTCCTCACTGCCCTCCAAAGCCCCTGGGCTGCCAGGCTCCAAACAGTCCGCTCAGATCTTTCCTCTGCTCAGCTGGAGTCCAGGCAGCTCAAGCCCCACCTTCACCTGACACTTTAGACACGTATTTACTGAACCTCTGCCGCGCGCCAGGTTCCGGAGCCCGGAGGCAGACAGAGGCCCTGGTGGGGGGCTCTCTACTCGTCCCCCAGCTGCCTCTGACTCTTCCGGCAGCAACCACTCCCCACCCCGCGCCCGCCGACTTCCGCACCATCTCCCCCTGCTCCCCACGTCCGTCCTGCTTCAGTCCTGCACTGCAAGGCAAGGCCTGAGCCCTGCGCTCGCGGCACGCTCCCCTCCCCCTGTCTGGGCTGCAGCCGCCCCTCAAGTAAGAGCCTGTCTTTTCCGGGCAGCACCCAGGAGCTGGGACCAAATCAAATCCTCAGAAGCAGCAGCGGCAACTCCCTCGCCCTGTTCTGACTTCACAGGCCAGGAAGCGGCGCCTCTTGACTGGGCTCTGCAAATAAAGGGCGACTTCTGAAAAGCAGAGGGTGCCGGGGACTTAGGCAGCACTGCCTCCCTCACAGGGACTGGGGCGGCCTTTTCCCCGCCTCTGCGCCTCGGCCCCCCCGGGGGACCGCCGGGGAGGGGTGCGGTTCCCTCGTCCGCCAGAGGCTCACGCTGGCCCCGGAGACCTGGGTTCGGGTCCGGGCGGTGCCGTGTGACTCAGAGCGTCACCTGCCCTCCCGGAGAAGGTGTTCTCGGCGGCAGAGACGGGCGATCACAGCCGCCTGCTTTTCTCACCCGCGAGGGGCGAGGCCCGGGAGGCGGCGGGCACCGGGCCTGCCGAGGCCGCGGGTGCGGAGGGGCGGGGCTCGCGGCGGACAAAGGGCGGCGGGGGGCGGGGGGGGTCCCTGCGGGGGCTCCTCCTCGCTCACCGCCAGCCCCAACGCCTCCCCGCCCGGGGCCCCCGCGGGCGCGCCCCTCGGCCGGTGGCCCGAGCGGAGCCGCGCGCCGCCGCGACAATAGGCACCATTTCCGCTCGGCGGGGCTCCCCCTGGCTCCTCCCCGCGGGTCCCGAGCGCGAAGGCGTCTCTCCCGTTTTATAGACCAGGTGTTCCTGTCGACTTCATTGATTTTTT
The DNA here is from genome assembly GCF_014754425.2 of Oryx dammah. NCBI lineage: Eukaryota > Metazoa > Chordata > Mammalia > Artiodactyla > Bovidae > Oryx > Oryx dammah. Next base: position 51,328,372 of record NW_024070205.1, read on the forward strand.
TTTACAGAAGTTCAGTTCCATCCAAAAGTACTTCCTCCTCGGAGAAAAAGGGGCGCGCGGGCGCGAGGCCCGGACACCCTCGCGCGCGGGGGGAATCCCAGGCTGCCGTCGCCCCCGCCCGGCGGCGCCGCGGGGGGAACCCGCGCTCCCGCTCCTTGCCCGCGGCGGCCACCAGAGGGCGCCCGGCGCCGGCCCCCGCGGTCCTCCCGCGCCCCTGCCGCCCAGACCTGGCCGAGCGCGCGACCTGGGTTCGGGCAAGCGGTGCCCCCTGAGCGAGGTCCGCGAAGGCGGGCTACCCTGCTTCGGCGCTGGGCGGCGGGGACCTTCTGCCTGCAGAGCAGCCGGCCTGGGCTGGCGGGGAAGGATCGGGGAGGGGGTGTGTGCCTTGGGAGACAATCGCGCGAACCCTGTCCCGGCCCGAACCTCCGGAGGCCACCAATCAGAGAACCGAGCCGGGTCGCTGTGTGACCTCGGGGGAGGTGTTGACCGTCCTGGGGTCTCGGTTTTCGGCCTGAGGACGGAGAATGAGCACTGCCCCTCAGCCTGCGGGGCGCGATCCCGAGGCGCCCCAAGCTCACCCGTGGAGGCCCGGCGGTGGAGGTGGGCTTTCCCAGCGCGGCACGAAGTGGTACCAACTGCCTCCTTCTGTATTTATTGAAATCAAACGTGGGTGAGGGTGGGAGCCAGATCCTCTCATTTCCTGGGGCAGCAAGCCCAAACTCTGATGTCGCGACTGGCTACCAGCCTGGGCCATCCAGAGCAGCTCTTTTGAACACACTCTGTACAGGGAAATCTGGCATCCGCTTAACAAAAGGATTCCTCCCTTTACAAAATCGTTTGCGATGGGATTTCTCTCAATGAATAAACTGTAGGAAAGTGATCCTTGTAAACAGAACATTCATATCAGGTCAGGGGACTTGAAAGTTAGTCCTTTTCTAAAATAAATACTTCCCTTTTAATAACAGATACAAGGGCTTCCCAGGTGGTGCAGTGGTAAAGAGTCCACCTGCCGGTGCCGGTGTGGGTTGGATACCTGGGTTGGGAAGATCTCCTGGAGATGGGAATGGCAACCTACTCCAGTATTCTTGCCTTGGAAATCTCATGGACAGAGTAGCCTGGTGATCTACAATCCATGGGGTTGCAAGAGTCCGACAGGACTGGGCACACACAAGAGACACAGAGCCAAGGGGGGGCATGTGATGAGGGAGCTGACTAAAGGCTCAGCCCGTAGATGCCTTGTTCAGTTTTTTCCCAGTCACTCTATGCCTACCCGGCAGGGAGCTGGGATATCAGGATTCTGTCCCCCATGGCTTGGGGATACTAAAGCTGGGCCCCTTCCTGCCTGTTTCCCCTCCTGCCCCTTTTCCTCGTCCCTGCTCCACATGCCTCTGCTGGAAAAGACCTGGAGTCCACCCAGGGAGCAACCTCACTGGCCAGCCCACTCTTGCATGCTGGCCAGGGCCTCCCACCCTGCCTGCAGGGGGTGCTCCAGGTGGGGACTCTGGCTCGGGGGCACCCACGGATTCCCTACACCCACCCACGCACGCCCACACATTCTTAAAGTCAGTGGGACACCTCTCTGGTTGTTGGCAGATGGAGGAGTTGGCATTGCCAAGTCTTGGGCTCCAATGTGAAGTGTGGACCCCATCTTGGTCCACCAGCCTCAGGCCACCCTGCCACAAGGAAGGACTCAACCACCCAACTTGGGCAAGGAGGTCACACAAACCTTGCCTTTCCTTTGGCTATTTGGTGCTGAGCAGAGACCCACCATTAGCAGATACCACTGCTCACTCACTGGTTTTAAATCCTCTGACTTTTGTGAGTTTTTCGTTAGTCCAAAGAGCCAAGGGAACACACAGGTGCTCACGTGCCTTGGCTGAGGAGAGACTGACCCAGTGAATGTAAGGGTTTGCAAGGGCCCTCCTCACTCCCGTTTAGGTTGGAAAGCCTCCCCACTCCACCACCCCAGCAGCCCTGGGCCTCCCTGGCCAGAGGGCAGGGGCCAGGCCTGGGAAGCCTGTGGGGAGGGGCACACGACCTGGGGCTTCAGGTAGAAACCACCCCCTGCCTTCACCACAGCTGCCCACTTCCTCTCCCCCGCAACTGGGGAGAGCCTGGAGCCTGTTCAGCAGAGACGGGCTCCATCCGCTGGGCAGCATGTGCAGAAGGCACCTCAGGAGGCAGATTTCATTCATCGTTTCCTATTGAGTCTTCGCTTACTTGCTCTACACATAGTTCCTGACACCTATTTTGAATCAGGCTCTCCAGGAGAGGTGGGAGTGGAGACCTGAAACATTTTTATAGGATCCATGAAGAGTGCTTCTTACTTCCTGATACTGAGGCAAAGAATTCTGACTTCACCACTTACCAGCTGTGTGACCTGGGGCAGGTCACTCAACCTCTCTGAGATTCAGTTTCTTCATCTGTAGTGAGATCAAGGGCACCTTGTCCTGAGACACCCCCCCCCCCAATGATTCTTGGCCATAGGGCTGTGAGTAGTCCCTGTGGGACTTTCTTTAGTCAGTGGAAAGACAGCCTGAGGCTCTGGGGGTGGAGATAGCCCAGACCCTCCTCCCCAAAGGCCCTGGGTCTCCCTCTGTTTTCCCTCACATGTCAGGGCTCCTCCAGCACCCCCAGGCCTGATCATCACTCCTCCTTATTGTCTGGAGGCAGCCAAGCATGTACTGCCTGCGTGGTTGGTAACTGATTGCCTGAATGTCAAGGAAGGACCACTGAGGACTCCTGCCCAAGACAGATGCAGACATCCCATGAGCAAAGAAAGGGCTCCCCCAGATTCCCCGTCAGGAGCCCCTGCCATGTCCCAGCTCTGCCTCTGGTGGCTGTGTGCCCGCTCCCCAGGTCTCACCCCATCCCAGGAGGGCCTGCTCCTCACACCTCCCTGAACTCAGCCATCAGTCGCGAGAATTCTTCTGGACCTCTCATCTCCTTCCTCATAGAAATACACCCCCCCACACCCAGAAAAATGCCCTTTCACAGATCTACTCATCCTCCCCACCAAGGAGCCCCCCAGCAGCCAGGGGTCCTGGCCCTTAAGAGAAGCTGGTGCCTCCTGTCCCTGCCCCTGCCTCTCCCCTTCTGCTTTCCTCCCGGCAGTGGGCAGCAGCCCCAGGTCAGAGGGGAGACAGACACTGCCAGCACCACCCCTCCCCCACAGCAATCCTGATTTCCGTGATGAGCCTAGACAGAGGCTGCCAGAGGCGAGGAGCCTTGAGTGGGGCTGGCACCGTTGAGATGATGCACGGTTCAGCTCACCCACGTTCATCATCATTATTCTTCATCTCCTCTCCGTTACTGTCAGGGGCTTCTTTAATGAACCTTCTAGCAGACAGTTGATGCTACCCCTCCAGGAAGCGACAGTCTCCTGCAGGAATGATCATCTGATGAATTCCCTCCTCTCCCCACTTCTGACCTAGTTCCCCAAACACTAAAAGTCATTCGGAGTACAACTGGCATTGACCTCCCCCGGCCAAAGGGCGAGAGAGGACCCCTTCCCCCAGGGACATGGTCCGTCCTCAGGAGCTCCATGGTGGAGGGAGTCAGGGGGACCCAGTGTCGTGAGATTTCCCACTACTCAGGATCCCTGACCAGTGGAGCAGAAGGGGAATGGGGCTTTGGGGACACACCAGGAGGATGACACCAAGCCTAAGAAAGGAAACAAGAGGCAGGCGAGGCCATCAGCACCTGCCCTCCCTGGAGCAGTCAGAGCCACGGGACCCCAGGGAAATTGGGAACAGGCACATGCTCTCGGTTTGGGCCCACTTAAGCACCACCAGTGCCTTGAGAAAGCCAGGAGGAGCTTGATGGTGGGGCCCAAACAGCCAAGATTCATACTGTTCCAACAGACTGACATCCCCGGCCCTGGGTCAGCAGTGACCAACATGCAACTCCCTCATACCTGGTCAGAGTTTTCCTGTCATTTCAGGGGTCCTCTCAGCCCCCAGGCTCCTAGCCCACCCCAGTCTCTCCTGGCCCATTCCCTGTGCACCTTCCCAGCCAGTCCCCTTTGCTCCCAGCCTCTCCCAGGCCCTCAGAGCCACTCGGGCCCTGCCCTCTGCTGGCTTTGGCTATAACTGCCATCCACACCATCAGGTCAGAGCCCATGTTGCCCTGTGGGGTCTTTTCCTCATGACACATCCAGATGGGGGCATCCTGAGGGCAGAGAACTTACATGCCCATCCAGTGCTTCATATTTGAGACATATTGACATCATGGACCCATAGGGGATTGGATGAAAAAAAATGGGCCTGGGAGACTAAAGTTAAAATTCTGGATCAGCCCTGTGATGGATTTAAAAGGTGAACAAATGCTTTGGCATATCTCCCTTCCAAACATGGAACAAAATCCCTTCCTCCTTGAGTGTGAGCTGGACTTGACCTAATGACTGGCTTATAATGAATAGGATGTGGCAGAAGTGACATGGGGCTTCTGAGACGAGGTCATAAAGGGTACTGCAGCTTCCATGTGGCACCCTCTCTCTTGGATCACTGGCTCTGGGGGAGGCCAGCCTGCATGCTGTGAGGCCACCGGAGCAGCTTCAGAGAGGTCCTGAAGGGGAGCTGAGGCCTCCCACCACCAGTGGCACTAACTTGCCAGGCACGTGAGTCAGCAGCCTTGGAAGCAAACCCACCAGCCCTACTCAAGCCTTCAGATGACTGCAGCCCTTGCAAGACATCTGGGCTCTAATCTCACGAGAGACCCTGAGCCAGAATGAAGCCATTCTTGAATTCCTGGCCTACATAAAATGTGAGAGATAATAAATGTGGTTTGTTTCAAAGCCACTGAGCTTTAGGGTCCCTAGCAGTATATAACCAAGAAGGGCTTCCCAGGTGGCTCAACGGGTAAAGAATCTGCCTAAAATGCAATGCAGGATCAATCCTTGGGGTGGGAAGATTCCCTGGAGGATGGCATGGCAACTCACTCCAGTATTCTTGCCTGGAGAATCCCATAGACAGAGGAGCCCAGCAGGCTACAGGCCATAGGGCTGCAGAGAGCTGGACATGACTGAAGCGACTGAGTACGCTCACACGCATATAACCAATGAAGCTACTTAGAAGCTGAGTGTCCTTGAGTTTTCTGAGTTTCAGTTCCCTTAACTGTAAAATAAAGATCAGGTACCTCACAGAGTTATTAAAAGGATTAGAAATAAGACACGTTAACACTCTGCAGCGGGCTCCTAATATGTGATGGCTGAATATTAATCAAATAAAGATGCTCCCTTGTCAGCCCATCCTTTCCACCGACATTCCCTGGGTTCTTGACAGACAAGGTTTCAAGTTTTGCTACAGTCAAGATAGTCCTGCCTCCAACGCTGGTACTGCAGGTGGTCCCAACAGGTGGTCCGAGAGTCCCGCTGGCCGGAAAATTTTGCAATGTAGCTGGGAGCGGAAACTTTTCAGCTGGGACACAGGACTGAGTCTGCTTTTACAGAGGAGAGCAGAGTTTCAGGGGCCTGGGAAGGCAGGACGTTTGAATACCATTTTGTGTTTTTTGAATATTGGACAATGTGAATGTATCAGCTACCTGACAAGTTCTTTACTTTCTGAGCCACCAGGGAAGCCCAGTAAGTAAGTCAAATACTTATGCCTTACAAAAGTGAGGCATAACAATAAATAAATAAGCACAACAGAGTAACACTGTGGGGAAAAAAACAAGGCAACAGGCCCAAAATGGAGTTACTTATGCTAAGCCCTATGTTGCCAGTGCAAGACTTAATTACAGTTTCCACAGTCCCAGAAATGTAATCTAAAACCAACCCATCAGGAAACAAACCCAGTCAGCACTAGTGAGCTTATCCACCTGACGCACCCCTGCCATCCCCTAAAGAAAAGTGACCTTGCGATAACCCACCTGCTTTCAGCCTCCTATTAACTGTTCCTTCTCCCTTCTGCCTATAAAAGTCTTTCCTTTTGTACAGCTCTGTTAGATTGGATGCTGCCCAATTTGAACTGATTTTTGATCAAAGAAACTTAAAAAAGATTTTTAATCTGCCTCAGTTTATCTTTTAACAATACAAATCTTAGAAAACCCACCAAAGGACCAAAGTGTGATGATCCACTTTGGAAGTGGAATGAGGCCAGGGGGTTGGGGGCCACACCAAGAGCCAGGAGGGGCAAGGAGACAGAAGCAGGGGAAGCCGGCAGCTCCCTCATCCATCAGGGCCCAGCGTCTGCCCACCCACACTCCCACCCTGTCCCCAGTCAACCTCCCGCCCCACCTCGGTTAGGGCACCTAGGGGATTGTCCTAGAGCTAGTCACTTATCTGGCTCTCTTCCCCACCTGAGCCCTGAGTTTCTGGTGCCTGAGAACCTGTGGTCTCCTTGCCCCAGGCCTGACCTGCTCTCTGCTGAAGGGGAGAAGCGGGAAGGCTGTGTAGAATTAGCGTGGAGCAGAAGTCTTCATTTTTCTGTGAGAGCAGGAGGACCCCAGCTCTCTCTTCAGCAGAGGAGCTCAGGCCTCTGGGCTGTGCCTGAGGTCCTATCACAGGCATCCTCTTGGTCATGACAATAAGGGGCCGAACACTGGTAACCAATGTCCTCTGGAGGGGGAGAAGAGGGGCCCTTCTCCTAGGCATCCAGTCCATATCCTGGGTGGTTTGAAAAGGTGCACGCGTGGGCCCAAGGCTGCATCACTCAGGAGAGACCAGAGAGGGCCCTGGTTCTTCACACATCCTTGGCTTGAATGCATGCCTTGCACGCATACGGAAGACACACAAAAGCGCCTGGCAGAAAGTAAAGGCAGGGTCACTTTTGCACAACTGCCTGAGCTTTGAATGCATTCCCCTGACCTACACACAGATATACTGGCAAAGGGTAGAAGCCTTACTGGCTCAAACGTGTGGGCACCAACCTCTGACCCATCGCTGGCTCACAGGGATAGCCTCTAGAAAGGCCAGATTAAAAATCACAACGAGAAGAAAAAATGTAGCAGAGAGAGCAGGAGTGGCACATTATGGGGAGACAGTCTCTGCAGAATTGGTCTGAGCCAGTCGATACCCCACCCCCCCCCTGGTTAGCGGGGGGGGGGGGGGGGGGGGGGGGGGGTGGGGAAATGTGTCCAAGTCCAGAACCGCTATAATGCCTAACCTAAAATGCCCACTTATTGATTAAAAAGAAAGAGAGAGACATGCAAAGAAATAGAAAAGTGTGCCCTGTAAGCTGAAAAAAAAAAAGGGGGGGGGCACTAAAAACTCTCTGAGGAGGCCTAGATGTTGGGCTTCATTGTCTCTCTCCTTCTCTCTCTTTCTCCTCTGTTCCAAAATTCCAGGGAAGAGCCTGATAGAGTCAAGGGTCCACCCTGATCCTATCAACTGTGAGAGAGGTGCGGGTCAGGGGAGGAAGAGAGTATCTGTAATGTCTCAGCAGGGAGAAACTGCCTCCTTGGATGAGGATCAGTTCCCAGAGAAAAGAGGGGTCACTGATTCCAACACTGTATCAACTGAGACGTATTCAAAATTCTGAGTTTGAGCAAAAACCCACTTGAAGAGGGTAAGGCTAAACTGAAAGTGGGTAGGAGCACTTCTCCAGGGAGCTGGGGAAGACAGACAGACTTATTTGCAGAAGCAAAGAAAGGAAATTATTTCTTGGCCATAGCTTACAGGCTAGCTGGCTGTTTGTGATTTATCTTTAGAGGTCTGATTTCATAACCTTGAAGCATTTACAGGCTTAGATTTTAGTCTGCCTAGGTAGCCCCCAATGCATTAGAGCCACAGGCAGTCTAAAGGCCTCCTTGTTTAAGTAATTTAACAGTAGACAACCTGGCTTCCCTTCTGAAAAGGTAAGCAGCGATGCCCCCGGGGAGTCCAGAGGCACTCAGATTTGTTTTCTCTCTTCAGAGGAGGGCAGCTAGCTATTTCTCAGCCAGGTGCTTTGCAAATATCCATTCTGCCCAAGGTGGGGTTGTGTTGGACAGGGGAGAGGCAGTGGGAAGAGGGCTCATCACCCCTAAGCTCCTTTGTAGTTATCTCAGAAGTTGTGCCATCGTTCTATTTAACAATATAAATTGCACTCAGATAAATGACTGTGGAGTCCTTTTCCTTTTGTTCCCTCTATTCCCTCTGCTATTCCTGCCAGTGATCAAGATTGGGTGGTACGTCCGTCCCTCCGTCGGTAGGACATGGTGTGGAGGGGAGCCCTGACAACACTCGGGGTGGGCCCTGTGTGAAACACAACTTCCAAGTTGCAAGGGGAGACAAAAGAACCAGGGACAAGAAAAATAAAAGGTATTAAAATAGGCTTAGCTACTTTGGGGTTTTCCTTTGTATTTATTTTTAGCAAGGATTGTGTGCCTAACTCTGCATTAAAATAGCTGATGCTACCAGTCATTGTTCCAGGCCCTTGCACACTGCAGCCTGGCAGGCTTTCTGCAGCCAAAAGTGAAGGCAGCTGGCAGGGCTGGCCCACCCAAGCTGGGGAGAGGGCACGTCTTTCACCGACAGCACCCCCAGCCCCCAAGGAAACCTCAGCGGTGGGAATGCAAACAGAAGCAGGGTGCTTTGGGTATGGCCCAGAGCCGGGGTAGAAAGCTCTCTGAAGCCTCCTCCACAAAGCACTCCCTGCTGACTGGAGCCGGCAGAGGAACGGAATTCCTCCACCAGATCACCAAGGCTGGCATCATCGTGAGACAGATGCAGCAGCCAGTTCTCCATTAGGGGGTTTTCTATGAGTATTTTTCCTAGGAGACCTCGTCAGGAAAGATTTTCCAGTCAGCAAGCTCTACTTTAAAATGCCTGAACCTCTCACATCCTCCCCTCTGGTCCATAGGCCAGCGGGGCTCTGGCGATCTGAAGGAAATACAAGTGGCGAGGGACGGGGACGGGCCAAGGGGGAGGATTTCCTGGACATTAAGAGTGAGAAGATGCATCAGCCCAACTGCTCCTTGCCCAAGGCTTAAGTCTTGGCCCTGGAGCGAGTGACCTCCGTGCGGGGCTGGCCAGAGTCCCTGAGGAGACTGGGGCTGAGCAAAAAGGCTGCCATGGTGTCTACCACCAACTTTGCAATACTGGGGCCGAGACAGTGCCCTGCTGCTGCGTGAGACCAGTTTTTACCCTGAGGCTGTTAGCACTTGAAGTAACCTTTTCAGGAACCCCGCTCCAGAGACGGCGAGGTCAACTGCTTCAAATCTCTTTATCTACACATGCAGGGGAGGAACGTTACAAATAAGTTTCTTTGGCAAAATGATCGGTGTTCCAGTTGGGTGATTGGCTAGAAAGCCTAAGCCCGCACTTCTGCAGTGAATGAAGGGGATTCTGAAAAGCTGACAAGTCTTGGAGCTGTGGGTCTAGAGTTCTCGTTGCCATGGTTCCCCTTAGAAGGTGATTCTGTGTGTGTCAGGCAGGGGGGACTACTATAGGAAGCACAGCGATCAGCGATGCATTTGCTACCAAGGGACGCTTTCTTGGCAAGATACGTCCAAAAGGGGGACCTCGCTGTGTAGCAGGTTATTTAACTTCTCCGAGCTCCATTTTCTGAAGACTGGAGATAATAACCTTGAAGGGCGGTTGCGAGGAGTATCCGAGCTTTGTAAGGTCAGTTTCTGCTGCAGCGCCCTCCCATTCTGTGACCGGACCAAGGTCAGAAAGGGCGTCTGGACCTTGTCGGAGCTCTGGCCCTCACCGTCCTCGGTTCCCCGCTAACGGTGGCTGCGGTTTGAGCTGGAGCGACCCGGCTAGCCGATCCTCGCTCGCGGGGATGCGCCCTCGGAGACTGGGTGCTCCCGGCTCTGCCTTTCCTTCCTCCCCGCTCCCTCCGACGTCCCCTCTCCGGTGGCAGACTCGGGGTCCGCTTCTCCCCGCAGGAGCCCCGAGCGCGACGCTCCCAAGAGCACCCGCCGCCGTCGTGCCCGCGGCCCACGGGGGTCCGTCCGGGCAGCTCCTGGATGCGGCGCAAGGAGCGCGTCCGGGAGACGCGGGCCTGCCCCTCTGCCCCACCGCCTCAGGCCTATCGAGAACACTCGGCCTGGCTCCGCAGCTCCCTCTCCTGCCGCATTGAACTTGGCCCTTCCCCCACGCACCAGCACTTAAAGCCGCTGCCAGGAACTGAAATATTAATAGGTACAAACTTCCTGGAAAGATTTTCTGCTCCAAGATAGATGACCCCCGCCTTCCTCCACCAAAATAAATAAATGAAGGGCAGCTCCAGGGCAGGCGGCCGGGGAGCCTGCGGGCCGGGAGCAGCTCGCCGGCGATCACCCCCCGCCCGGCGCTGGGCCGGGGCCGCGGCAGCGCGGGCGCCCGGGAAAGGCTCTCCTTTGTACGCACGGCCCGCGTGCGCGCCGGCGGCGCAGACGTACCGGCGGCTGGAGAGGGGGGCTCCGGGCGCGCGCCAGCGCCGAGTGGCCCCGGGCACCGGAGGTCGCGCGCCGGGCTCGGAGCGGTGGTTCGGGCTTGCACCGTCCCGGCGGGACGGAGGACAGGGAGGGTTTGACCGCCGCGATGCGTCCTCAGCTGCCCTCCCAGGCTTCAGGGCCCACAGCCCGCCTCCAGCTCCTTTCCCCAGAGCGCGGGTCCTGCGGGGTTGGAGCGGGGAGGCGCCCACGGGCAGCCACGTGACCCGCGCGTTCTCCGAGCCCTCAGCTCCTCCCCCCGGGACAAAGCCCGGCCCGCCCTCCGCGCTCCTCCGCGGAGACAGCTGTCATTTAGGATCCTCCGCACAAATCCCCTGCTTGCGTTTAAAGACACGTTTTGCTTTTTCAGAGTTCTTCGACATTCGGATCTCCCGGGCTTCCCTGGGCCGGGAGGCGGTTGTAGCGGAGGAAGCCAACCCGCCTCTGCCTTTCTGCCAGCCTCTCGGAAGCAGATCACAGACCCGCCGCTCTCCCAAGACTGAGCTGCCTGCGCCCGCTCCCATCTTGCGAATAGCAAGATTCCAGCGCAGGGAGGTTTCCGTGACCGCCCCTGACCCAGTCCCAACCCGGGGAGCCGTCTGGGCCCCCTGCCAATTTCAGCTTCAGGCTTCTCAAGGCAGCAACTGTCCCTGGATTTGCTCCAGTTTTTTTGTCTTCCTGGAAGTCACTCACTTAAAATTTTTCTTGAGCGCCTGATAGGTTCCAGGTACTATTCTAGGCACCCAGTTAAGAGCAACAAAAACAAACACATACAAAAGTCCCTCCTGGAGCTTATATTATAATGGAAGAGACAGAAGAGCATAAGTGAAATACATAACGTGCCAGTAATTAAGGCAAAAGGCAAAAAAAAAAATGCAGGGAAAGAGGGTATGAAATGTACATGGAGGGAAATGGCGAGATTTGAGTTTGCCTACAGTGTTCCAGGAGCAGCCAGGAGGCCAGTGTGGCTGAAGCAGGGTCGGGGAGGAGAAGCTGGGGCTGAAGGGGTCCGCTGGGGAGGGGTGGGGTCGGGTGGAGGGCGGGGGAGTTCAGATGAGGGAAGGCCTTGTGGGGCCATTGTAAGGATTTGGGCTTCTCTCCTGGGTGAGTTGGGAGCCCTGCAGGGTTCTGAGCAGAAGGGCGCATCTGACTTCTTTAAAAGCATCATTCTGAATGAGGACAGACTGCAGGGGGCAGGGTCAGAAGCCAGGAGGCCCTTTAGTAATCTAGGAGCCATGAGGGACACGTCCAACGGTGTTGGGAGCTAAAATGACCGGAAATGGAATTTTGGAAATACTTTAATGGGAAAACTGACAAGATTTATTGCCAGGCCAGATACGAGGTAAGAGAGAAAGAAAGGACAAGGAGAGTGCCAAGGCTTTGTCTTGAGCAACAGGAAGAAAGAGTGGCCATTAACCAAGATGGAGAAAACCGGCCCTGCTCGTTCGGTGGGTGGGAGTGGGCCTCTCTGGGGTGCAGTTTTGAACAGGTGAGGTTTGGAGGTGTCCATGAGACATCCAAGGGCAGAGCTGAGTAGACACTGGTTAGACAGGTCTGCAGGGCCAGAGGAAATGTACAGGCTGGAGATAAACATGGGAAGTCATCAGCAAGACCTGCTGGTATTTAGAACCACAGTTTTCTGAGAGGATCTACCTCTGTGCTGTTGGATGTAGTAGCCCCTGGCCACATGTGGCTACCGAGCACTTGAAATTAGTGGAAATCGTACAGCTGAAGTTCTAAATGTTTAATTTTAATTAACATTTTTTAAACTGATTCTGGATTGAGTTACTGATAAAAAAAAAAAAGTATGTTTGGAGCAACTTGGGTATATACATCTACTTTTTCAACTATAGAGTTCATGAAATCTAAATACAGATCAAGAATTTCCAATGAAAATTTGGTGTCCTCATTGACATATGGTGTGTCATATATACACAGTGTTTTGAAGATTTAGTACAAAAAGTTGTGTCTCAATAATTTTTATGTTGATTACATGTTTAAATGGTATTATTTTGGATATATTAAGTTCATGAGATGTTATTAAAGTTAGTTTTACCTGTTAATATTTTTACTTTTTTAAAAATGGCTACTAGAACAAATTTAATTACATGTGTGGTTGATATTAAACTTCTGTTGAATAGTGTCAATCTAGGGAGGGAGTGTGGTTATAGAAAGGAAGGGGTCTGGATTAACTGAACCCAAGAGCACCCCATTACATAAAAGACAGTAAAATGGGGAGGAACTGGCAGAAAACTGGGCAGGAGCAAAGAAACAGGAGGAGAACTAGGCAGGTGTGGCATCCCAGAAGCCCCAAGAGGAGGGTGGCACCAGGAGGAGGGACTGAGCATCTGGTGAAATGTTGCTCCAAGGTCAAGTGATGAGGACAGAGCGTGGACACTGGGTCCAAACCAGAGGTCACGGGTGATGGAGGCAAGAGCAGTTTTGGAGGAGCAGGGGGGTCAAAGGCTGATCAGAGTGGCTCCAAGAGAGAAGGGGAGGAGAGGGATGGACAACTCTTGGCAGAGTTTGGCTGTAAAGAGAGGGAGGGACTCCGCCTGCCAATGCAGAAGACATGGTCTGGGAAGATCTCACATGCTGAGAGGCAGCTAAGCCCATGGGCCACAGCCACTGAGCACTCTTGGCCGCATGTGTTCCTGCTGATGGGGATTACCCAGTAGGGAGAGGACCAGCTGGGAGCAATGTCCTTGAGTGGACAAGGAGAGCAGAGGTCTTTGCTGGGGCCAGGAAGGCTCCATACATACCAGAGAGAAGGCAGTGTCCTTGAGCACAGAGGCAGAGAGGTGGGTGAGGTGTTGGGAGCTTATGGAAATTCTATTCCAGTTGCTGCAATTGAGGCCATTTAATTTGCCTCTAAACAGGCAGGCCTGCTTTGCAGTTATCTACTTGCGCATCCCTTTATCAGAGCTCTTCTTTTTGGTCAAGACTCAAAGAAACAGCACCCAGAGAAGGAATATGCCATCGCTTTTGCTTCCTGTACATCCCAGGGCCCCAGCACTGCTGGCTCTTCTCCTTCTACATCTGGGATCGCTCTTGCCCCCCTCCACAGGGACCAGCCCTCCTCAGGACACAGGTCACCTCCTGCCACCCTCCCTCCTGGGGAGTGTGTGGTGGGGAGGAGATGCAGGTTGACTTCTCCCAGGGAAGGCATCTGTGTTCTAATCAGCCCTGCCCTTGCCTTTCTAGCTGGCGCTCATGAGGATTTGGGCTTCCCTCATAGCTTAGTTGGTAAAGAATCCACCTGCAATGCAAGAGACCCCAGTTCAATTCCTAGGTTGGGAAGATCCCCTGGAGAAGGGCTAGGCTACCCACTCCAGTATTCTGGCCTAGAGAATTCCATGGACTTTTTAGTCCATGGAGTCACAAAGAGTTGGACACGACTGAGCGATTTTCACGTTCATGAGGATTTGGGTTTGTCTGTGTTTTTGTCCTTTGCCATCCTCTTCCTAAAACTAGATTTTAGCATTCTGAAACAAAAGCTGCTTCCTGCCTTTCCTCCGGAGCCTGGTGCTGTGCCTCTTGGTCTGTAATGAAAAAGAGCAAGGTCTTTGGAAGAGCAGATGCTTTAACTTAGTGTTTCTTGAGTGTGTTTAGCAGGTGCTGGTTCAGCAGATGAAATGAGAGTCCCCTGCACGTGTGCTCACTCAAGACCTTAACTACAGAAACTGGTCTTGGGCAGGACCTAGAGCAGTGAGATCTGTGTAGACACTTTTCCTAAATGGATTTGACCCTGAACGCTTTTAGAATCAGAATGCTTATGAACAATACCTAAGGCCATAAAGACACTTGGAAAGATCAGTCTCTTGTCTCTGGGGAGAAATTCCCCCAAGCAGGGAGTCATTTGGACCAGCACACACTGCCCTGGATGCACCCTTAGGTTAGAAGTGTAGACTTTTAGCACTGTCTCTCACCAACTATACAACTGTCAGTTACCAAGGAAGAAGGGATAAGTGGACACTAGGGAGGCAGCCAGCAACCTCCACCACAGTGTCGGAGGTGAATTCGCTGTGCGATGTCTCAGGAGCCCGGAAGGGAAATGTTTCTACACTTGACTTCAGCCCTGAGATGCCCCGTGCCAACCTGGCAGCCAGACACGGAACCGAGTGGTCACTGGGGTCTGGGGCCTGAAGATGGGGCCACTTCTGGAGGTGAGATGACCATGACAAGGAGCAGAAACTAAAATGGATAGTGATCAGGGTGAGACAGTGTGTGCCTACCTGGGTCAGGTGCCGTGCGAATAGAAGGGCTCAGAGATGTTAAGAGATGCCTGGGCAAGTCTTCACTGTTGGCCTCAGGTCTGCCTCGGTCACAGGAGAGACCATCTACTTGGCCTCCATCATCATGTCTTGAAAACACGGAAGGCAACAGAAAGACATAGGGACAGTCTTCCCATGTAAAAGCACTGGATCTCCATGACAACCCCATGTCCTGTGGACAGACAGCTATTTTTATCCCATTTTACAGATGTGAAAACTTGCTCATGATACTGAATGCCCAAGAGGCAGTGCCAGGGGATAAAGTCCAGGTCCTGGGGTTCTCGGTGCAGTGAGGGAATTGCAGGTGTGAGGCAGTGGTCAGGACGTCCTCTGGGACCACTCTGGCTGGGCAAGGTGTCCTTCCCTGCCTTTGTTTCTGGGTGTCTGGGGCCTGAGGGGTGAGGAGGCAGCGGCAGTGCCTCCCAGTGGCAGGGCACAACAGCGTGCTGGGGAGCAGGCGGTGTTGGATCACACTCTGCTCAGCAGGCCTGCACCCTGGATTTGCTTTAGAGTCAGCTTTTCCACATGAACCGGGCTTCCCTGGTGGTTCAGATGATAAAGAATTTACCTGCAATGTGCGAGATCTGGGTTCGATCCCTGGGTCACGAAGACCCCCTGAAGAAGGGCAAGGGTACCTACCCACTCCAGTATTCTTGCCTGGAGAATCCCATGGATAGAGAAGCCTGACAGGCTACAGTCCATAGGGGTCACAAAGAGTCAGACACGACTGAACAATAACACTTCCAAATGAACCGGCTTCTGCAGTCATTTCTTGGGAATGGTCCACAGCCAGCTTCAATGCACCTCCCTTGGGTGATCTGCCGTGACAGGTGCTTTGAAGCCTCTCCTGAGTGCCTGCCTCTCCCTCCACTCCCGGACCTATGCCTTCTCTCCTCCACAAACTGGGGCTTTGTCACTCCCAGCTCTGCCTTTTTCGTTGTCCTCATGACTCTGCTTCTTCAGTCTCTGCTTGCGGGGCCCGCACTCACCCATCTCTGGGTTATGGCACCCCGATGCCTTCCTCCAGCTCTTCCTCCTGTCACTGTTGCCCATCCCCAGTTAAAAGTCTCCGGAGAGGATCTGATTGGCCCAGCTCATCCTTGCATGCAGACTCCACCTCATAGGCAGCTGCCAGGCAGCATATTGGCCATTTCGAGCCAATCAGCTGATGTCGGGGAGGGGGTGTGGTCACATGATTGGCTTGGAACTGCCCATGGGCTCTGCGCTGGGCAGTTTCACTTGCAGGAGACCGTGGAGATGAAATGAGAGAGAAACCTACATGTCTGATGCATAGGTTCTATGCTGTGGAAGAATCTGGAAGCCTTTATGGGAGAGCTGATACTTGAGCTAGGCTTGGAAGAATGGGTGAGATTCCAGTGAGCAGAGACGAGGCAGAATGTTCCAGGAGGAGTAAAGGAAATAAAGCAGATGTGCACAGAGCAGCAGGGAGTCTTGTGTGGCCTGAGAGGGACTCATAGTGGGGGTCAGGGAGTGGAGGAAAATGAGGCAAAGAGCTGGGCTGAGGCCAGACTGGACCAGGATTGTGTTCTGCAGGAGTGGGGAGAAGCAAGGCTGACATTACAGAGCTGTGCTCTAGGAAGCAGGGAGCAGGTGGATGGTGGAGGGAACTGGGAGGGAGCCCACACTTCCCCCTGCATCCTTTGTCATCCATCTTTCTGTGTCTGGGCAGGAGCCAACCTGCTCTTCACCCTGGCACTCACCAGGCTGAAAAGACACTGGGCACTGAGTGCCTGCATGGGCTTTCCACCGTCCCAAAGTCCTGGCTGCTGGCCAGTGGTCCATCATAGCAGTGACCTATGTCAGTTTGAGGTCAGAGTTCTCTATGCCCTCTCTTTTCATGCCCCACTGACTGGGGATTGTCCAGCTGTGGTTCTTCTAGCAGCCTGGATCCCTGAAACACTAGGTGAAGCAGAGCCCTGCCCTCACCCTCTCCCCCTGCGCTGAGTGTATAATGTGACTGAGTGAGAAACTTCCTGCAAAGTTTGGAGGCTGGAGGCTGATTTACTGCAATAGAGCGGAGCCTAACCTGACTAATAGACCAATTGAGGGGACCTCCCCTCTCAGGAGCACAGAGATGGGCTGGCGGTGGGCAGATTGGGGGAGACATCAGGAGTTAGTGCCCTGGGGAGGGTTTGGCTGGAAGGTCTCCAAGCACAAGTGCTCACTGCCACTGTGGGGCCGCCACTGGGCTGAGCCTACGTTGCCTGGGTACAGACACCAACACTGTGGAGGCGGGGGGGCACCTGGAGAAGATACAGGGAGGCTGCCTGTAGAGGGTCAGCCACGGGTGGTGAAAGAAGGGGGAGTGTGTCCGACTCACCAGCTACTCAGCTCAGCAAGAACCCTGTCCTGGGGTGGAATGAGGCTGGAGACTAGACTCTGCCTTCAAGGCAACAGCTTCCCCCATCTTCAGCACCGTGGCCCTTGGCCGGGAGCTCTGACCAAGGTAAACTTGACCATATTTCTTCCCCACTTAAAAACCAAGAGAAGGTCCACGCGTGTTAATGGAAGTTTGTTTCAAGGTCATCTACAGCCTGGCCCCTTCCTTCTGCTTGGCCCCTTCACATCCAGCCAGTCCCCAGACTCTTGTCTCCTTCAAACTCCGTGAGAGGTTCGCCCCTCCAGACTGTGGCCTGTCATTCCCTCCGCCAGAGTGCCCCACGCCTGCCCCTCCGCAGCCTGACCTGCTCTGGCTCTGCCCCACGCTGACCCTGGTTCCTGTCTCTGCTGGAGGCAGGGCCCTGCCGGTATGGCCTGGGGGTCCCTGCCCACAGTCTCAGTCACCTCTCTGAGGTGCAGACAAGGTATGGTTCTCTCCACCTGTGCAGGCCCAGTGCTGGGTGCTGATTCAGAAGTGACCAAGATAAACGTGGCCTTCCCCTCCTAGAACTGACCATCCTGGGGGTGGATGGATGTTAAACACATGGTCAGAAAAATATACCTATACATCCTGCCTGGAAGTGGGGTGGGGGAAAGGTGGGGGAAATCTCCTTTGGTGTAGACTGGGAGTTTTGAGGGAAGGTCTCTCTGAGGAGGTGGTTTTTAAAGCTGAGGCTGAATGGGAAGGAGGCCTCACCAGGCAGGGGCGTGAAGGGTACAGTGAGGGGATGAGCAGTGCTGGGAAAGCCTGAACTGTGGGCCCTGCAAAACCCAAGTCTTCTCTCTGCAAAACCCAAGGTTCTCTCTGGCTTCTCTTTCTCTCCTTGCTGTTCTTCCTTCCAGCCCCATCTCTCCTGACCGGATTCTAATATGTACCTCAGGGCACCAGGTGCTGTACAGAGGCCTTTGCACACATTCATTTCCCAGCAACCCTGGGAGAGAGCTGCAGTGGTGCCCATTTTATAGACAAAGTAACTGAGGCTCAGGGAGGTTAAGAGGCCTGCCCAGGTCACTGGTCAGCAAATGCTGAAGCGCATATTCA
The DNA here is from genome assembly GCF_014754425.2 of Oryx dammah. Taxonomy (NCBI): domain Eukaryota; kingdom Metazoa; phylum Chordata; class Mammalia; order Artiodactyla; family Bovidae; genus Oryx; species Oryx dammah. The sequence goes on from NW_024070205.1 coordinate 51,346,429, forward strand.
AACTCAGGCCGGGTGCTTGTGATGCCTTCTCTGTCCCACAGAGCTCTGGAGCTTGATTTCTGCCCCAGGACCCTGCTCAGCAGAGGCGAGATGCCCTCCTGCCCCACCTCTTCTCTGCATGCTACGAGGAGGGGGTTATGGGAGTGCAGGAGGCAGTGACCCCAGGGCCAAGCCCCCTGGGGCCCCACAGCTGGCCATTGGTAAGGCAAGGCCCTGAAGTTGCAGGCTGTGAATGGTTAAATGGTTACAGCCCCAAATCACTCAGCAGGCATTGTTTTTTGCTGCCAGGCCCGATTGTGTCTACCAGAGTCTAAAAGAAAGTAAAAGTGTCACTATAAATCAAGGGGGCAGACTCTCATTCAGGCCTGATGACTTGCTGACAACATAATTTCTAGGATTAAGGTGGAGCCCAGGTGAAGACAAAGCAGCCAGGTCCAATTGCAGTCCACACAGAAAGGGGGAGGAGACAGGAGTCTGCCCTGCTGGTACCCCCATCCAGGTTCAGCCACCCCCAACATTCCATCCATCCACTACAGTCCCTGGGGAGGTGGGGTGAGCCAAGATGACTGCGGTGCCTGAAGTCACATGACCAGTGCACTCGAAGCTGGGGTTGGAACACTGGGCTCTCTGACCCAACCCGAAGCCCATATTTCTTTCCAGCAGGCCTGGCAGCCCCAGGGAAAGGAGCCCTGGGCCCTCAGGGGCCACTTGTGGGAACTGAGCCAAGCCCCACGCTGGAGGTCCTCTTAGAAGTGTCTTTCTGGGTCGAGTATTACCACCAGTGTCTGAGCATCTCAACATGACGAGGGTCACTGTGCTGATGTCAGGGTCTCCGGGCTGGTGACCTCCCAAAGGTGAGGATGAGGAGAACATGGGTAGGGCTGCACAGGAGACTCTTGGGGATGAAAGCAGCTTTCCAGGAGGTGAAAGCAGCCTTGATTCTGTTCCTGAGATCTTTAACTGACTCCAGGACCAACCTAGAATACTCTAGGTAACTGACCTCTTAGTTTGTGTGTATAGTGGTGGCAGTGGAGGGGTGGAGGGGAGAGCAGGTTGAGGCTTCTAGTCTCCTAAAGTCCTGTCAGTCTGCTCTGTATAGACAGGGACCCTCTCCCACTCTTTCCTGTAGGATCCTGCACAGCTGAACTAACCAGTGTAGTTTTTAGAAGCAATGCTTCCTAGTACTTTCCTAGCTACCTAGCTAAGTCACTTCAGTCTTGTCTGACTCTTTGCAACCCCATGGACTATAGCCCACCAGCCTCCTCAGTCCATGGGATTCTTCAGGCAAGAATACTGGAGTGAGTTGCCATTTCCTCCTCCAGAGGATCTTCCTGACCCAGGGATTGAACCCAGGTCTCCTGCATTGCAGGCAGATTCTTTACCTTTTGACCCTCCTCTGTCCATGGGATTTTTCAAGCAAGAATAGTGGAGTGGGTTGCTGTTTCCTACTCTAGGTACATTTTTTTAAAAATAACTTTATTGTGTTGTGTTTTACATTTTGTATAATTCATTCATTTTGAGTGTTCAATTCAATTAATTTTTCATTAAATTTACCAAGTTGTACAACTGTCACCATAAATCAATTGTAGAACATTTCCATCACCCCAATGAGATCCCTCACTTCTATTCACTGTTTTATTTTTTTCTTAATTAAAAAAAAATTTGGCCATATGCCATAGCATGTGGGACCTTACTTCCCTGACTAGGGACTGAACCCACATTCCTTGCATTGGAAGGTAGAGTCTTAACCACGGGACCAACAGAGAAGTCCCCCCGTTCACTGTTAATTCCTGTTTTCTCCCTGCCCTGGGCAACCACGAATCTATTTTCTGTCTCTATATAGATTTTCTTTTTTTGGATAATTTTTAAAAATTGAAATATAGTTGATTTACAATGTTGTTAGTGTCAAGTACACAGCAAAATGATTCAGTGAATAGATATATATTTTCAGATTCTTTTCCATTAAAGATATTACAAGATATTGAATATAGTTCTATGTACTATACAGTAAATCCTTGTTGCTTCTTTATTTTATATATAGTAGTGTACATCTGGAGAAGGCAATGGCACCCCACTCCAGTACTCTTGCCTGGAAGTTCCCATGGACGGAAGAACCTAGTAGGCTGCAGTTCATGGGATCTCGAAGAGTCAGACATGACTGAGCGACTTCACTTTCACTTTTCACTTTCATGCATTGGAGAAGGAAATGGCAACCCACTCCAGTGTTCTTGCCTGGAGAATCCCATGGACAGAGGAGCCTGGCGGGCCACGGTCCATAGGGTTGCAAAGAGCAGGACACAACTGAGCACGCATGCATAGCCAGTTAACAAACAGTGTTGTGACGGTTTCACATGAACAGAGAAGGGACTCAGCCCTACATATACTTGTATCCATTTCCCCCAAAACTCCCCTCCCATCCAGGCTGCCGAATAACATTGAGCAGAGCTCCATGTGCTTTACAGTAGGTCCTTGTGGGTTATCCACTTTAAATATAGCAGTGTGAAAGGGTTTTTTAGAAAGAATATCTGAAGTTTATGATTCGTTCATTTTGTTGTGAGGTAATGTTCTAAAGAGGTTAATTATACCTCCAAGAACTATGTTGTTTGAAGGATTTAATAAAGCAATGAAATATGCATGTGGTATACTAGACATAATTATGTTTAAACTTCTCATCAGGTAAAGATTTGTTTGCAGACAGCTCTCTAATAGAAATGGGAAGGAATCTTTCAGGATACTAAACCTGTGAGTTCTCCATGTTGAATTGAAGCCCCAAAATATTGACTTACATTTAGTTCTACTTTTAAACTGTGTACTATCTCTTCTCCATCTCCCCCAAAAGATCTGGAATCTTCCTGTCTCCATCTTTTAGCTCACTTTCCCTCTATCTGAACTTCCCATACCCCATTTCCATCTATCCATATCCTACCTTCAATTTAATGCTGCTCTCTCTGTAGGTGTCTTCCCTATTAACTCCTCCTGAAGGCAATTTCTCCCTCTTCTAGGTTCCCATAGACCCCTTGCTGAGACCATTTATATGGCACTCCTCAGAGAAGACCTTAGAGCAGGATAATTTCCTGAGCCTTGGTTGCAGTTTTCCTCTCTGTGTTTTAATTTCCATTTTAGGAAAGAATACAGGAACTTCTGTGCCCTTTTATTGGGGAAGATTAGGTCACAGGGCTAGAGACACTTACTTCCAATATTATTTGGGTATCATTTGAGTCAAGGCTTCAGTGACAAAGAGAACCCAAAATATAGTCATTCAAACAAGATAGAAGTTTACTTCTCTCTCATGTGCCAATGCAGAGGAAGCCAGCTGAGGTTCAGGATGGATAAGCTGGACTTCCCTGGTGGTTCAATGGTAAGAATCCACCTGCCAATGCAGGGGACACAGGTTTGATCCCTGGCCTAGGAAGATTCCACATGCCACGGGGGAACTAAGCCCATGTCCCGCAACTACTGAAGCCCTCCTGCTGCAACAAGAGAAGCCGCAGCAAGGGGAAGCACTCACACTGCTGCTGGAGAGCATCCCCGACTCGCCACAACTAGAGAAAGACTGCCCACAGCAACAAAGACCCAACATAGCCCTAAATGGATACGTTTTTAAAAAATGGATAAGCTGTTCTGCTGGTCAGCCTCATGGACTGTAGCCCACCAGGCTCCTCTGTCCATGGGATTCTCCAGGCAAGAACACTAGAATAGGTTGCCATGCCCTCCTCCAGGGGATCTTCCTGACCCAGGGATTGAACCCAGGTCTCCTGCATCACAGGCAGATTCTTTACCAACTGAGCCACCAGGGAAGAGCCCAAGCTGCTTTGTTTCACAACATTTTTCAGGGCCTTAGGCTTCCTCTAAGTGGTTGTTCCCCCATCTCCTAGACTGTTATCCTCATCTGTATGGTTCCAGCTGGGACATCATCCCATCTATGTTCCAACCCATGGAAAGGGGAGATTATAGAAAAGCACATGCCCAAAGCTTAGAAGTAGCACACGTCACCCACTTACATTTCATTGTCTGAAATTAAATTGAGCAGATACATCCAGCTGCAAGGATGGCTGAGAAATGGCATCTCTAGCTAGAGCAACATGTGCTAACCTAACTCGATTACTCTAGAGAAAGGGGTGAAGATCTTGTGAGGCATAACTAGCAAGTTGACACCTTCTCCTTTCTAACTTTAGCTTTCCCAAAGCTAGTGACATTGAAGAGATCGTGCTGCGTGCTCTAGGGCTGGGGAGTGGTGACAAACAGTAAGGCCCAAAGGAGAGAGTCTGGGGGAAGAAGTGATCTACTGCTCCAGTTACCTGCTGCTGCATAATAAAATCCCCCCAAATTCAGTGTTACACAAGGACACTATTTATTTGGCTCACAAATAAATGAGAAGTGTTTGATGAGGACTGCTTGTCTCTGCTCTGCTCAGCATCAGCTTAGACCTGGACTCTACACCTGGGGCCTGGAGTCACTGAGGCCTCAATCACATGTCTGGCTGTTGACTGGGACCTCAGCTGGACTTGTGGCCAAAACACCTACACGGCCTTTCTGTGTGGCCACTGGGATTTCTCACAGCATGGGGCTTGGGTTCTAAGAGCAAGCATCCTGGGAAAGAGCCATGTGGAAGCATACTGCCTTTTCTAGTCTAGACTCGGAAGCTTTGCGGCATCAATTCTGTCACATTCTATTCACTAGAAGCAAGTTGCCAAGGGTGGCCCATGTTCCAGTGGAAGGGAATTAGATTCTTTTTGATGGAAAGAGTGTCAAAGAATGTGTGAAGCTTGTTTTGGAATCAACACAGGTCCCATGGAGCCTACTTGCTGTCAGTTGCAGTGAAAGAGGCAGCGTTTCTGAGGGCTGGCTGCTTATAACACCAAGGAAGGCAGGTCCTAGATGCAGGAGGACCAGCTTCACCCTGGAACCCCAACTTCATAAGTGACATGGAAGCAGTGGTACCTCCAGACCTGCAGGGACCTTGTAAGCTGGGCTCATGGGAGTCTCTGCTGATACCACCTATGACCAAAGTTTGGAGCCACGTGGCGCCTAGGCACTGCACACTACTCTGCGACCCTGCGGGGTGCACTTGCTAAGATGCTTTCCATCTTCAGTAACAGCCAGTTCAATTTAAACTGACCTGAAAAAGAAAGGGACCCACTCCTAGGTATTTACCCTAGAGAAATGCAAACTTATACTCACCTCAAAACTTCTACACAAATGTTTACAGCAACTAGAATAAGTCATCAAACTGGAAACAGAAGTTCTTCAGTGAGCAAATGCGTAGACAAATGGTTCATCCAGTCCATGGAACACTGCTCAGTAAAAGGAACAAACTATGGCACATGCTAGGATATGAACGAATCTCAGAGGCATTGTGCTGAGTGAAAGAAGCTGGTGTTGGAAGATTACATAGTGTCTGAGTCCATTGATATGGCATTGTGAAAAAGGCAGAACTATAGGGATGCAGAACAGATCAGTGATCACTAGTAGTCAGAGGTTGGGAAGCCAGTTCAATTACAAAGAGAGAGCATGAGGGGATGTTGGAGGGTGATGGAGCTGCTCTGTATCCTGGCTGTGGTGATGGTTACATGAATCTATATATATGTTAAAACTCAAAAGTGTACACACACACCCTGTGCAAAAGGTCCATTTTTACTGTATGTAAATTCGAAAAATAAAATTATGCTTTTCAACAAATGGTGCTGAAACAATAGAACATGCAAGAGTGAATATGGTACAGTCCTTATACCCTTCACAAAAACTACCTCTAACTGGATCACCTAAACATAAAGCATAAAACTATAAAACTCCTAGATGATAACATTGGGGAAAATCTAGGCGACCTTGGGTATCGTGATGGCATTTTCGATACAACACTCAACTCTGGCTTGTGCTATGGAATGACACCTGAGAGGCTGGGCTTCAGTGGATTCAGAAGACACATGTAGGTGGTGTGAGCAGGTGGCTAAGATGCCTGTAACAGAGATTCTTTCTTCATCGTCTCTCCTCCCTTATTCATTTGTTTATTTATGAATGGCAGTGCTGGGTCTTTGTTGCTGCAGGCAGGCTTTCTCTAGTTGCCCTGAGCAGAGGCTACTCTGTTGCGGTGCGTGGGTTTCTCATTGTGCTTGGGCTTCTCATTGTGGTAGTTTCTTTTGTTGCAGAGCACAGGCTCAGTAATTATGGCACATAGCTCAGTTGCCCCGCAGCATGTCAAATCTTCCTGGATCAGCGATGGAATCCATGTCACTTGCGCTGGTGGATTCTTAACCACCAGACTACCAGGGAAGTTCCTGCCTCTCTTCCCTTAATCCTAGGGCTTCACAGAAAGTTCCTTGTGATCAGATGACTTTGAAGAGGAAAAAAAAAAATCAGGTCTGGGTTTGCAGAAGTTTCTGTACCATCTACTAGTACCAACAGAAAGAGGACAGCAATAACCCTACAGCCCCCCGCAAGGGTGGCCCTGAAGGACAATGAAAGGAACTTCTCCGAGCAGGCAGGACTCTGAGAGACACTTTGCCTACTTTGTCTGGACTGAGAGATGGCCATAAGTCTGGGTCTACACGATTCATTGACAGGGTGTGGAAGGAATATGTTGGCAGGTTGGTGACAAGGAGGTCTGGGGAAGAATTGTTGGGTTGGCCAAAAAGTTTGTTTGGGTTTTCATACGATATTAAAAAAAAAAATTCAAACGAACTTTTGGGCCAGCCCACTCTATGGCTGATCTCTCCAAATGGGCACGGAATGTGAGGATATTTGTGCCCCATGTGACTCCTCACTAAAGGGTATTCACTGCAAAGGAGGCTCCTGTCAATCAGGTGAACAAAACGTGTTCTAAAGATGTCAACCAGCCTCTTTACCCAGACACATCAGTGCTAGCTCAATCAGTGCTAGCCCATGTAACCAAGTGACCATAATGGCGGGGTTTGAGTCCAAGTCGGCACATGGACTTCTCCTCACCAACACTGACTTGGCCATCTAATCAGCCCACAGCAGAGACCAACACTGAGTCCCCAGTATAGGCCCATGGGGACCCAACCAGCCGCCTAGTGGCAGGTGGGTTACACTGGACTCTTTCCATATTGGAAGAGGCTGAGATTTGTCCCCAGTGAACTATATACATGTTCTGGATACGCATGTGTCTTTCCTGTTAATAATGTTTCTGCAAGCAACACCATTCACGGATTTGCGGAGTACCTTCCTCATGGTCCTGCTGTTCTACACAATATTGCTTTGGATCAAAGAAGTCACCTCACGTCCAAAGAGCAGCAAAGGGCAGATGCCCATGGGATTAACCAGTTTAACCACATACGCTATCACTCAGAAGCAGCTGACCTAAAAGAAAGGTGGAATGGCCAACTGATGAGCTAGTTATGGTGCTTGTTGGGAGTCATCACTTTGAAGGGATGGGGTTCTGTTTACAGGCTACAGTGGATGCTCTGAACCAGAGACCATTGCATGGTGCCATCTGTCCCTGGGCCTGGGAATCAGGGTGAGAGTGGCTCCTCTCACTGTTAGCACACCTAACACTCCACTCATGGTGCCGATTTCTATACCAGCCAGGAGCCCCAGGAGACAGAAGCCACAGTAGCTCACAGAGAAAATTTAAGATAAATAACTGTTCTCTAACACAGCATTGTAAATCAACTGCTGCTGCTGCTAAGTCACTTCAGTCGTGTCTGACTCTGTGCGACCCCATGGACTGCAGCCTTCCAGGCTCCTCCATCCATGGGACCTTCCAGGCAAGCGCACTGGAGTGGGGTGCTATTGCCTTCTCCGGTAAATCAACTATACTTCAATAAAATAAATTTTTTTCAAAAAGAACTGTTCGGACTTCCCTGGTGGTCCAGGGGCTAAGCCTCTGCTAAGACCCAATGCAGAGGGCGAGGTTTGATCGCTGGTGGGGGAACTAGATCCCACATGCCACAACTAAGACCCAGCACAGCCAAATAAATAAATTAATTAAATATTTTAAAACTTTTTAAAAGATTTTTTTAAAAAAAGAACTAAGCAGTTACACATTTAACTAGTAAGTGAAAGAGTAAAAGAAAGCTTTGTGGGTGCTAAGGTGCTTCAGTCATGTTGGACTCTGTGCCACCCTATGGCCTGTAGCCTGCCAGGCTCCTCAGTCCATGGGATTGTCCAGGCAAGAATATTGGAGTGGGTTGCCATGTCCTCCTCCAGGGCATCTTCCCAACCCGTGTCTGTTACATTTCTGGCATTGGCAGGTGGGTTCTTTACCACTAGAGCCACCTGGGAAGCCCAAAGAAAGCTTTAAGGTATCACAAAGGTAGCAACTGCAGGAAGCAGCCCCTACTCTAGAGTTGGGAGAATGAAGGCGATTGAAATGAGGGAAATAAACTCACAGGAGAGGCCTGGAGCTGACACACAGACCTCGGAGGAGGGGGCACTGCTTGGCTGGTGCTAGTGTCTCTGAGTAGGGAAGAGGTCCTGTGGGTCTGGAACCCAAACTTTTGAGGAGAGGACATAGTACAAATAGGGCTAGGATCTCCAGTAGATGGTGGGAGGTACATGATGAAGGTTTAATTGAGGACTAGATTTAGCTGATGCTGCTGGATTGAAGCACTGAGAGGCAGGTATGCTCCCACAAACCGGAACCAGATGGAAAGCCCCCAGGAAGCTTCCAGGAAGAAGCCCTTTGCTCTCTCCTGGCTGGCAGCCTCCTGCTCTGCTCTCCCAGTGGAGCCTGCAGGGGAGCCAGTGGGAAAACAGAGGCACCACCCAACACTGCAAAGCAGAAATGAATCAGGGCAACCCACTGGTAGGGCACAGACCATGACGGGGGACGCTGGTCATTCCCATGTGGAAGATACTGCTTACTAAACCTGTGGGTGGGTTCACGTTTATCCTTATATGCTTCACAAAACCTAACATAGGTTTCATCCATTTCTAAATTATCTATTTTTTTTCCTTCTACCAAGATTGAAGTCAAGGCCTCTCTTTTAATTCTGACTCTGCCCTTCAATAGTTGTGTGATTGGTGCCTGTCATTTCATAACTCTGAGCTTCAGTTTCCATATCTCTATAACAGGGAAAACAACACTTATTCCTCACAGGGTTGCTGTGTGACATGAGAATGAAAGCTTAGTGTGGTGCCTGGCACATGGTGAAGAAGATATTCAAAAACATCTGTTCATTCCGAATATGAAGCCAAATGTGTGCGTGCTAAGTTGCTTCAGTCATGTCTGACTCTGTGCAACCCTATGGACTGCAGCCCAACAGGCTCCTCTGTCCAGAGGATTCTTCAGGCAAGAAGACTAGAGTGAGTTGCCATGCCTTCCTCCAGAGGATCTTCCCAACCCAGGGCCTGAACCCATGTCTCTTACCTCTTATGTCTCCTGCATTGGCAGACAGGTTCTTTACCACTAGCGCTACCTGGAAAGCCCCATGAAGCCAAATATCTCCCTTTAAATTGTTTATCAACCATTTTCAACATTAAGTTCCAGGATCCTAGAACTCTTCGGTTAAGTCTTTGTTCTTTTTTTCTTAAGAGTGGATCATGGGAGACTTCCACATTGTCTCCACCCCTCAATCAGCAAAGGGAAGGGAGGGAGGCTCTCAAGAGATCCCTGGTGGCACCTAGTGGAAATCCCTAGGAGTGGAGGTGGCACTCTATCTCTGAGTGTACCTTTTCCTTAGGAAAATAGCCCCCCTGCTTTAACCTGTTCTTCCTCTTGGACTCATTGCCAAGTGCTTGAGTCTGGGAGAAGGCAGGAAATGGTTCTGTTAAAACATCTGGCTGGGGTGGTACCCAGGCTTGGGCAAACAGCACTGAAAGTGATGTTGGTGCTGGGGTCCTCTCCCCGGCCAGTGGGAGAAGCTCAGCTGGACCTTTAAGGCACCCTTGGGAGAGCTCCTCCATCCCCTTCCACATTTGGTGTCCCCAAGACCTGACTCCTCCAGGACTTCGGATTCCCTCTTCTCCAGTGGCAGCTCCTCAGGTCTTGCCCTGACCTCATAATTGATCCCTTTGCGACATCCCCATACGACTGGCTTCTCAGTATTAATAAAATCCCATCCTAAAGCCTCACCAGGTGTCTCTGGTCCTGATCCGTTTAAATCCTGCTCATCCTCCAGAACATCAGGAACACCAACCTAGCCGAGAGCTCCCACCTCTAGCCCCTTGCCTCAGCGCTGGCCCCGCTCCCTTCAGTGTTCCTAAGGACTCGCCTTCTCGGGACTGGAGACCGCCTGGTCAACCTTTTTCCTAGTTCCCAGCGGGGCGGCTGAATCAAAGACGGAAGCCTGGGGTAATCAAGCTTAACGCGGAGCACTGGAAATCGGGCCGGTCAGGGACCAGCCAGGGACGCCGTCTCCTCCGTCACAGGGGAGGCTGGGACTCAGTGACTGTGCTTCGGAAGCCTGCGGCGTCCTGAGGTTTCCTCTGACAGCCTTGCTTCCTGATCAGTTTCAGGTCCAGCTCCAGGTGGGTTCGCAGCTGAAGCCCGCCTTTACCCGGCAGAAGGACGCGGCTGCCGAAGACAACTCTGGGCGAGGCGGGACGGATAACTACTGCTCCCCCGGAGACGCGGCAAGAATAAACGCAGTGTTTACACGCTAATGGTTTCTCCGTTCATAAATGTTACATTTTCATCCACCTACTCCGAGGCAGCTGAGCACTTAAAAATCAGCTTTGTTTTCCAAAGGGCCAAGTGTAACCCCTTGGCGGAACGTGTGGCGTGTTCAGCTCTGGAGAAGGTCACGGGGGCAGGCCGGGGGCAGGGAAGCCCTTGGCTGAAAGCCTTACGGACAGGCGATCCCTTGTCGGGGAGTCGGGGGTGGGGGGGAAGGGGCCCCAAATCTGAGGGCCAGGAGAAGCTGCGGTGATAGAGAGTCTCGGCCCTGCCCCCGGCGAGCCTGAGGACTGGGAAGCAGGCCTCATCAAGGGCGCCTGCGGCTCGGGCAGGGACTGCAGGGGGCGTCCAAGGTCGTCCCCCGCAGCGGAGCGTGCGGGGAGTGCGAGGCTAAGCCCGGAATCATTGCAAGAGCGCCGGATTTCGAGTTCCCGGAGAGATACTGCCGTGGAGGGCGTGGTCTCGAAGGGGGCGTGTCGGGATGTCGAGGGGCGTGGTCTGGTGGGGCCGCCTCCGGTGACAACCGAGAAAGCGGTGGTGCTGCCAGCCCGCCTGGTATTAGGCGAGATGGGGCTCGGAAAGATCAGCTTGGCGTTTTAGGCGGGTCCCTCTGGCGCTGGACGGTGGGTGGGGAGGGAGAGATCTCGAAGAGAGAGCCCAGGTCAGGAGGCGATTTCAGAAAGGCGCGGAAAAAGAAAAGCCCTCATTAGAGCGACCACAGTGGCAAGGAGCAAAGAGGTGGGCTCAAGAGGAGAAAGGCGTGGAGGACTGGCCTCCCGACCTGAGGTCGACGGGGTGCGGGCGGCGACGATCAGGGAGGAGCCTGAACGCTCTGTTCTCGAGGCGGCTGCTCCGGAGGGCGGGCTGGCAGCCGCAGCCTTTCCCGCACCCGATCCCCGAGACTAGGCAGCGCTCCTCCGGAATTCGTCCTTGGCCGGCGCCACTGCGGGCGCTAAGAGCCGCGAGTCGCGCAGGACATGAAGAGAGGACCCGATGCGTGGCCATCTGCTGACCAGTCTGGAGCCAGTTAGAGCCGTCGAGCTCTCCAGCACGCCGTCTGGCCCCAGCGGTCCCTCACCCGGCTAAGCCCGCGCCTGGGACGCCTTCAGGATGCCTCGAGTCTGGAGGCAGAAATCCTGGTCACCCCTCTCTCTCCCCACTCCGCCTCCCTCCCCTGCACTCGGAACCAGAACTGCTTATTTCTAGTCCACATATGATGGTGATAATCTATCAAATCTGCTGTGAACTGAGCACTCAATGTGTGTGTGTGTTCTAGCTCTGTGGGAAGCAATTTTTCATGTGTTTCCTCATAAATTCCCCTACTTTCCTACCACTTTCGTCATTTTGGCCAGTATCACCTGAATTATTATTTACTTATAATTTTTAAGCCACTCAAAATTTAAAGAAGCCCTACCTGAAATCATAGGTTTGATGCACCATGTTTATTTTTACTAGTTCATATACTATACATTTGAACTAAATATTCACTCATGGGACTTCCCCGGCTGTCCAGTGGTTAAGACTGTGATTCCACTGCAAGAAGTGAGGGTTCCACCCTTGGTCGGAAGTAAGGTCCCCGCAGCCAAAACAAGAAAAGAAAGTTCACTGATAAGCCACATGAAATCACCTCATGTTCCACCAGTGGTCCCTGATTTCCGGACCAGTAAACTGAGGCTCAGGGAGATTATGTCCCTCCCACAATTCTGGCATAGGGCCAAGCTAGCGCCCTGCTTAACTTCTGAAATTGCCAGCAACCCTGACACAGGATACTACAAAAGGAGGCAGGCTGGAGGGGTCCTAACAGAAGGGGAGCAACAACACAGGGATGTGTCCAAGACACTTAGGCTGGGCAGGAATGGGATACTCTGAGCCTCAGTTTTTCCATCTCTGAAACAGAGGTAGTAACAATCTCCTTCCTGAGATCCTTGTGAGAACTGAGATAAAGCAGTGTTTCTCAAAATTCTCCAAGCCAAGTTTCAGCAATATGTGAACCATGAACTTCCAGATGTTCAGGCTGGTTTTAAACAAGGCAGAGGAACCAGAGATCAAATTGCCAACATCCACTGGATCATCGAAAAAGCAAGAGAGTTCCAGAAAAACATCTATTTCTGCTTTCCTGACTATGCCAAAGCCTTTGACTGTGTGGATCACAATAAACTGTGGAAGATTCTGAAAGAGATGGAAATACCAGACCACCTGACCTGCCTCTTGAGAAACCTGTATGCAGGTCAGGAAGCAACAGTTAGAACTGGACATGGAACAACAGACTGGTTCCAAATAAGAAAAGGAGTACGTTAAGGCTGCATATTGTCACCCTGCTTATTTAACTTATATGCAGAGTACATCATGAGAAACGCTGGGCTGGAAGAAGCACAAGCTGGAATCAAGGTTGCTGGGAGAAATATCAATAACCTCAGATATGCAGATGACACCACCCTTATGGCAGAAAGTGAAGAGGAACTAAAAAGCCTCTTGATGAAAGTGAAAGAGGAGAGTGAAAAAGTTGGCTTAAAGCTCAACATTCAGAAAACTAAGATCATGGCATCCGGTCCCATCGCTTCATGGGAAATAGATGGGGAAAGAGTGAAAACAGTGTCAGACTTTATTTTCTGGGGCTCCAAAATCACTGCAGATGGTGATTGCAGCCATGAAATTAAAAGATGCTTACTCCTTAGAAGGAAAGTTATAACCAACCTAGATAGCATATTAAAAAGCAAAGATATTACTTTGCCAACTAATGTCCATCTAGTCAAGGCTATGGTTTTTCCAGTGGTCATGTATGGATGTGAGAGTTGGACTGTGAAGAAAGCTGAGCACCGAAGAACTGATGCTTTTGAACTGTGGTGCTGGAGAAGACTCTTGAGAGTCCCTTGGACTGCAAGGAGGTCCAACCAGTCCATCCTAAAGGAGATCAGTCCTGGGTGTTCTTTGGAAGGAATGATGCTAAAGCTGAAACTCCAATACTTTGGCCCCCTCATGCGAAGAGTTGACTCATTGAAAAAGACCCTGATGCTGGGAGGGATTGGGGGCAGGAGGAGGAGGGGACGACAGAGGATGAGATGGCTGAATGGCATCACCTACTCGATGGACATGAGTCTGAGTGAACTCCGGGAGTTGGTGATGGACAGGGAGGCCTGGCGTGCTGTGATTCATGGGGTCGCAAAGAGCGGACTGAACTGAACTGAACTGAACTGGCTTGGCACATAGCAAGCCCTCAATAAATCTATATTGTTGTTACACAAAGTAGATTAAGGAGTTCTGAGGCCATGCTTGTGAGTGAGTGGCTCCTCTGCCAAATTATCTTAGATTTCACAAACTCTGTTCCCCTTAGGCTACCACTGTTAGCGGTTTGCTGTGTATCCTTCCAGACCTTTGCTATGCATGTGCAAAAAGTCTCTGTGTATGTATGCTATGTATACCCACACATGATTTACAAATGATTTGGGGTTTTGTTACCGTTTTTGTTGTTATACTTGTAGACAAAAATGCTATACTTACCCCACAGCTTGCTTTTATTTGATTTAACAGTATAGCTTGGAAATCTTTCCACATCGGCATGTATAGGTCTCTCTGCTTCATTCTTTTTAATGACTACATAGTATTTCTTGATATCACTCTATAACATTTTATTTAGCCATTCTTCTACTGCTGGACATCTAGGATGTTCAGGTTTTTCAGTTTTACAAACAATACTGTGAAATATATGTTTATCCTTGGTTTTGCATTTCTAGGAAACAAGTTTATAGACATGGAGATTTTGAGGAAGAATATTAAAACATTCTATACTATTTCCTTTCAGTTCTCTATTAATTTTCTGGTTGATGTTTAATCATTTAATTAGTCTGAAATAAGTTTTGGGGGTATGAAATAGTAATATAATGCTGCCTCATGAATAGAGCAATTATCTTACTATTTAAAAATTAAATAGCTTCACCCTTACCCAATGGGTTTTTTTAAATTCTTTTTATTTATTTAAGTAATTTATTTAAGTGTGCCAGGTCTTAGCTGCAGCATGTGGGATCTAGTTCCTGACCAGGGATTGAACTCCGGGACCCTGAATTGGGAGCACAATGTCATAGCCATTAGGCTGCCAGGGAAGTCGCACCCAATAGTTAATACTCTCTTTATCATATCTTGGATTCCTTGGTTCTGTTTCTTGACCATTTACTTAGTTCCATTTATCTATTTATTTAGCTTATGCAAATATTTTTCAATATTGTGGCTTGTAATACACTGATATTTGCTTAAAGCAAGTATTTTCTCTTTTCTGTAAAATTTCTTAAGTTTTCTTACCTTTTCTCTCTTCCAAGTGAACTTTAGAATTAATAAGTAGTTTCATTAAGAATCCTGTTAGAATTTTTATTGAGATTGTCTTAATGTATAGATTCATGTGGTAAGAACTAAAATCTTAACAGTATTGAGTCTTTCCATTCAGGATCATATATCTTTCTTAATTTACTCAGATCTTTGTTATGGCCTTCAACAAAGATTTGGGTTTTCTTTAAATAATTCTCACACTTTTCCTAGGTTTATTTTTTGATGTGTTATAGCTTAGTGAACATTGTAGATAGTATTTTTCATATCACACATGTATATGTTAATCTTATAACCAGAAATTAGTTTTATTATGAATTTTAAGTAGTTATTATTAATGTGTAGAAGTTCTGTTGACTTTTTAAAAATTGGAGTATAAATTGGCATGCAATATAGATTAGTTTCAGGTGTATAACATAGTGATTCAATATTTTTATATGTTAAAAGTTATCATGACTATTGATTTTGAATATTTTATTACCTACCATCTTATTGAGATCTCATTAAAACCAGTAATTTTATATTGAGACTCTTGGACTTTGTGTTAACAATAACAATTTTACAATAAAACTAGCAGTGAATATTTATTGAGCATTTACTATGTGCCAGGATCAGTTCCAAGTGGTTGACATATTTTAATTAATATAATCCTCACAACACCAACAGCACAAACATACAAAACACACAAGAGCAAGCATTCTGTTTCCCCCATCTTATAGGAAAAGACCAAAACCCTCCTGAGCTCCACTTTCCTCTTCAGTTACTTTTCATTTCTCTTTATTTTAACCAAAACTCCTGGAGGTATCAATTCATTTCCTCAAATTCTTTTAAAAAACATTTCCAACTTATTCAAAAATTTTAAATCTATAGAAAAGTTGAAACAATAACACAATGAATACTCTAGGTAAATTTAACAATTACTGTTTCACCATATTTATTTTTATCTTTTACTCTATATGCTTTTTCTTTTTTTAAAAAAATTGAAGTATAGTTGATTTGCAATGTTGTGTTAATTTCTACTGTACAAGTGCAATTATACATACTCATATATATATATTTATGCATACATACATTCTTTTTATATTCTTATTATGGTTTATCCCAAGACATTGAATATAGTTTCCTGTGCTATACAGTAAGACCTTGTTGTTCATCCATTCTATATGTATTTAGTTTGCACATATTAACCCCAACCTCCCAGTCCACCCCGCCCCCCCCCCCCTCTATATATTTTAGATTAAGCCACAGCCATTATGACTCTTTACTCCTTCAGCTTTCATCTTCTAAGAAAAAGTATATTCTCTTCTATAACCATAATTCCATTATCATACATCCAAGAAATTTGAAATTGGTAAATTATTTAGTACCTAGTCCATACTGAAGTTTGCCCAACTGTCCCTAAAATTTCTTTATAACTTCTTTTTTAATTCAGGACTCAATGAAGGATTAACATGCAATTAGTTATCATGTATCTCAAGTCACCTTTAATCCAAAGCAGTTCCCCTGCCTTGTTCTGTTTTGTAAAGTTGATGTTTTTCTTTTTGGTTGAGCTGGGTCTTTGTTGCTCTGCACAGGCTTTCTCTAGTGGCAAGCAGGGGCTCCTCTCTAGCCGTGCTGCACCCTCTTCTCCTTATGGTGGCTTCTCTCGTGGAGCGCAGGCTCTTGGTGCACGGCTGCAGTAGCTGTGGTGCGTGGGCTTGGTTGCTCCATGGCGTGCGGGATCTTCCCAGACCAGGGGTCGAACCCATGTCTCCTGCACTGGCATGTGGATTCTTATCCACTGTGCCACCAGGGAAGTCCTGAAATTGATACTTTTGAAGAGTCTAAGGCCAAGGTTGTTTTTTTTTTTTAATTTGGCTGCGCCGTGTTTTAGTTGCGGCACACCAGATCTTTAGTTGTGACATGTTAACTCTTAGTTGCAGCATGTGGGATCTAGTTCCCTGACCAGGGATAAAAACCCAGGCGCCCTGCACTGGGAGCGAGGAGTTTCACAGGCCATTGGTTTTGTAGGACGTCTCACTTTGGATTTATCTGATTGTTTCCTCATGATTATATTCAGGTTAAACCTTTTGGGTAAACATTTGGGTAATGCGTCCTCATGTTTCACATCAGGGGGTTATAATATCAGTTCATCTCATTATTGACAATGTGCAGTGTGAGCATTTGGATTAAAGACTCGATTTCTCATGAATCCACTCTAATCAGGTTTTGTTCCCTCAGTGTCACCAACATGGTCCTTAAAAAGATCACCAATTACCTCCACATTGCCATATTTAACTGTCAGTTCTCAGGCCTCTCTCTCCCTGATGGATCGGTAGTATTTGTTACGGAGACCACTTCTCCTCCTTGGAGTGTTTGCTTCTTTGGATTTCCAGACATCCCAAACGTCTGGCTTTTTCCCTGTCTGCCCACTCATCTCAGTCTCCTTCGGAATGCTCCCTGGCTCCCTAAACTCTCAGGGTTGAGTGCTTGAGTGCTTGGACCTCTTCTCTAATTTCTATCTACACTCACTCCCTTGGTGACCTCATCCAGCTTTTTGGCTTTCACACCATGCATTTACTGATGACTTCTAAATTTCCATCTCTAGCCCAAACCTCTCTCCTAAATGCCAGGCTTGTATCCAACAATCTACTTGAAATCTCCACTAAAGTCTAGTTAAGCACCTCAATCTTAACATGCCCATAACTAAGCTCCTTTTATCCCCTTCCATCCTGTCCCCTTGGGTTCCCCTTTCTCAAGCAATAGCAACTTCATTCTTGCAGTTGTTCAGGCCAAAAACCTTGGCGCCATAAACTCCTCTCTTTCTCGTGCCCACACCTGTCAGCAAGTTCCAGCGAGCCTACCTTTTAAAAATATCCAGAATGCCACTTCTCACCACCTCTACTGCTACCCCCTGAAATCCCGACCAGGATACCATGTCACATTTACCTTACTGCCATAGCTTCCTAAGGGGTTCTCCTTCCTGCTCTACCCTTATTCTCATTTTCCACACAGCAACTGGAGTAATTTTGTTAAAACTTAAGTCATACAGTTTTATCCTTCTGCTTAGAACTCTCTCCAGAGCCTCCTCCTCTCAGGGTTTTTACTGGGACCTCTAAGTCCTGCAGGATCTGGTCCCCAAAGCATCTCTGATTTTCCTCCTACTCTGCCTCCCTGTGGTTCCTGAACATACCAGGATCACTGCCTCAACAGGGCCCCTAGTAGGGTCTGGATACTCTTCTCTCACATCTGTGTGGCTTGCTCTCTCATTTTCTTTAGGTCTTTACTCAAAAGACACCTCTTTTGAGGTTTATGCTTTCCTGGCCTAACTCCCAGGACCCACTCTCCTTGTATCACAACACTTCTTACCCATGTTACATTTTTCTCTTCAGCACCTACCACTATCTAATAAATGATATATAATCATCCTTTGGTGTCTGTAGGGAATTGGTTCCAGGATCTTTCTCCCATATCAAAATCTGCTGATGCTGAAGTCCCACAGTGGGGATTCTGTATCTGTGGAACCCAGGGATATGGTGCATTTATTGTATATTTATTGAACAACAACAACAACAACAACAATTCCAAGGACTTCTCTGGTGGTCCAGTGGCTAAGACTCCACCCTCCCACTGCAAAGGGCCCGAGTTCATTCCCTGGTTGGGAAAGTAGATCCCACACGCTTCAACTAAGAGTTTGCATGCCACAACTAAAGATCCTGGATGCCACAGTGCAGATTGAAGATTCCAGGTGCTGCAGCTAAGACCCAACACAGCAAAAACATTTTGTAAAAAATGTGCCTAGACGTGGGTCTGCAAAGTTCAAGCCTGTGTTGTTAAAAGGCATGAGCTTAAACTGTGTGGGTTCACTGATATGTGGATATTTTTCACTAAACACAGTCCCCAGTATCATGATCAGCGGTGGTTGATTTCCTGGATGAGGAACCATGATTGTGGAAGGTCAACTATGGGGCTAGAGCATCCGAGAGTTTGGTATCCACGGTCAATCCTGGATCCAATCCCTGGGGATTCAGGGGGACTATGGTATTTTACTTTTTCATCCTTTAAGGATTATCCTTGTTGTCTATTTCCCTCACTAGAATGTAGCTCTAGAATATCTATGAGGACAGAGAACTTTGTTTTCTCCACTTCAGTATTCCATTAGTAGTGCCTGGCACACAGTATGTGCTCCATAAATATAAACTTTCTGAATGAACAAGGCATTGGGCCTGAACTTTTATTTTTTTGCTGCTGTACTCCACAGCTTGTGGGATCTTAGTTCTCCCACCAGGGGAGAACCCAGGCCCTCCCTAGGCAGTGAAAGCACTGAGTCTTACCCACTGGACCTCCAGGGAACTGCCAGAGCCTGAACTCTTAACTATGAAGCCATGCTGCAAATAATTATTTCCTTAAAAAATACATTTTCTGATTGACTAAAACTTTATGAAGAATGTTTAGAGATAGTGTTGGAAAAAATACTCATAATGAAATTCAGGAGAGAATGTGGAGAAAAGGAAACCCTCTTGTACTGTTGGTAGGGAGAACAGTATGGAGATCCCTTAAAAAGCTAGAAATAAAAACACCGAATGGATCCACCAATCCCACAAAAGGGCATATACACTGAGAAAAATCATAATTCGAAAGACTTATGTACCCATGTTCACTGTAGCACTATTTACAACAGCCAGGACATGGAAGCAATTATTAATAGATGTCCATAGACAGACGAATGGATAAAGAAGCTGTGGTACATATACACAATGGAATATTATGCAGCCATAAAAAGGAATGAATTCAGTCAGTTCTAGTGAGGTGGATGAACTTACACCGTCACAGAGAGGGAAGTAAGTCAGAAAGAGAAAAACAAATATCGTATATTAACGCATATATATGGAATCTAAAAATGGTCCTGATGAATCTATTTGCAGGGCAGTAATAGAGACACTGGAGGTGGAGTAATAAAGACAGTGGAGGTGATGGAATTCCAGTTGAGCTATTTCAAATCCTGAAAGATGATGCTGTGAAAGTGCTGCACTCAATATGCCAGCAAATTTGGAAAACTCAGCAGTGGTCACAGGACTGGAAAAAGGTCAGTTTTCATTCCAGTCCCAAAGAAAGGCAATGCCAAAGAATGCTCAAATTACCGCACAACTGCACTCATCTCACACGCTAGTAAAGTAATGCTCAAAATTCTCCAAGCAAGGCCTCAGCAATACATGAACCGTGAGCTTCCAGATGTTCAAGCTGGTTTTAGAAAAGGCAGACGAACCAGAGATCAAATTGCCAATATCCGCTAGGTCATCGAAAAAGCAAGAGAGTTCCAGAAAAACATCTATTTCTGCTTTATTGACTATGCCAAAGCCTTTGACTATGTGGATCACTGTGGAAAATTCTGAAAGAGATGGGAATACCAGACCACCTGACCTGCCTCTTGAGAAACCTATATGCAGGTCAGGAAGCAACAGAACTGGACATGAAACAACAGACTTGTTCCAAATAGGAAAAGGAGTACGTCAAGGCTGCATATTGTCACCCTGCTTATTTAACTTCTATGCAGAGTACATCATGAGAATCGCTGGGCTGGAGGAAACACAAGCTGGAATCAAGATTGCCGGGAGAAATATCAATAACCTCAGATATGCAGATGACACCACCCTTATGGCAGAAAGTGAAGAGCAACTAAAAAGCCTCTTGATGAAAGTGAAAGAGGAGAGTGAAAAAGTTGGCTTAAAGCTCAACATTCAGAAAACGAAGATCATGGCATCTGGTCCCATTGCTTCATGGGAAATAGATGGGGAAAGAGTGAAAACAGTGTCAGACTTTATTTTCTGGGGCTCCAAAATCACTGCGGATGGTGATTGCAGCCATGAAATTAAAAGACGCTTACTCCTTGGAAGGAAAGTTATGAGCAACCTAGATAGCATATTAAAAAGCAGAGACATTACTTTGTCAACAAATGTCCGTCTAGTCAAGGCTATATGGTTTTTCCAGTGGTCATGTATGGAGAGTTGGACTGTGAAGAAAGCTGAGCACCGAAGAATTGATGCTTTTGAACTGTGATGTTGAAGACTCTTAAGACTCTTGATTCATGGGGTCGCAAAGAGTTGGACACGACTAAGTGACTGAACTGAACTGAACTGAATAGAGACACAGATATAGAGAACAGGCTTGTAGACACAGTGGGGGAAGGAGAGTGAGATGAATTGACAGTTCAGTTAGCTAAACTAACTTTAGCTAGTGGGAAGTTGTATTAATATAACACAGGGAGCTTAACCTGGTGCTCTGTGACAACCTATAGGAGTGGGATGGGTGGGGGGGCTGGAAGGGAGGTTCAAGAGGAAGGGGACATTTGTATCAGTCAGCCAGTTCAGTCGCTCAGTCAGGTATGACTTTTTGTGACCCCATGAATTGCAGCACGCCAGGCCTCCTTGTCCATCACCAACTCCCAGAGTTTACTCAAACTCACGTCCATCGAGTTGGTGATGCCATCCAGCCATCTCATCCTCTGTCGTCCCCTTCTCCTTCTGCCCCCAATCCCTCTCAGCATCAGGGTCTTTTCTAATGAGTCAACTCTTCGCATCAGGTGGCCAAAGTACCGGAGTTTCAGCTTTAGCATCATTCCTCCCAAAGAACACCCAGGACTGATCTCCTTTAGAATGGACTGGTTGGATCTCCTTGCAGTCCAAGGGACTCTCACGAGTCTTCTCCAACACCACAGTTCAAAAGCATCAGTTCTTCGGTGCTCAGCTTTCTTCACAGTCCAACTCTCACATCCATACATGACCACCGGAAAAACCATATAGCCTTGACTAGACGGACATTTGTTGGCAAAGTAATGTCTCTGCTTTTTAATATGCTATCTAGGTTGCTCATAACTTTTCTTCCAAGGAGTAAGCGTCTTTTAATTTCATGGCTGCAATCACCATCCGCAGTGATTTTGGAGCCCCAGAAAATAAAGTCTGACACTGTTTCCACTCTTTCCCCATCTATTTCCCATGAAGCAATGGGACCAGATGCCATGATCTTCGTTTTCTGAATGTTGAGCTTTAAGCCAACTTTTTCACTCTCCTCTTTCACTTTCATCAAGAGGCTTTTTAGTTGCTCTTCACTTTCTGCCATAAGGGTGGTGTCATCTGCATATCTGAGGTTATTGATATTTCTCCCGGCAATCTTGATTCCAGCTTGTGTTTCCTCCAGCCCAGCGATTCTCATGATGTACTCTGCATATAAATTAAATAAGCAGAGTGATAATATGCAGCCTTGACGTACTCCTTTTCCTATTTGGAACCAGCCTGTTGTTCCATGTCCAGTTCTAATTGTTGCTTCCTGACCTGCATATAGGTTTCTCAAGAGGCAGGTCAAGTGGTCTGGTATTCCCATCTCTTTCAGAATTTTCCACAGTGATCCACATAGTCAAAGGCTTTGGCATAGTCAATAAAGCAGAAATAGATGTTTTTCTGGAACTCTCTTGCTTTTTCGATGACCTAGCGGATATTGGCAATTTGATCTCTGGTTCGTCTGCCTTTTCTAAAACCAGCTTGAACATCTAGAAATTCATGGTTCACATATTGCTGAGGCCTTGCTTGGAGAATTTTGAGCATTACTTTACTAGCGTGTGAGATGAGTGCAATTGTGCGGTAATTTGAGCATTCTTTGGCATTGCCTTTCTTTGGGATTGGAATGAAAACTGACCTTTTCCAGTTCTGTGGCCACTGCTGAGTTTTCCAAATTTGCTGGCATATTGAGTGCACTTTCACAGTACTTATGGCTTATTCATGTTGCTGTATGGCAGAAATCAACAGAACACTGTAAAGAAATTATCCTCCAATTAAAAAAATAGCACTGGTCAGACCACCAATGACGAATTTCAAGATGAAAAATAAAAGGATTCATAATGACTTAAAGAGAATGCTTCTTACCTAGTTTCACCATTAGTTATTAATGTTCTTACTGACTCAGCTGACTTGATCATGTTACCTAAATCCTATTTCATTTAGAGACCAATGCTTAATGGCATAAGAATGACAGCTATTCAGCAGGAATTTAATAGAAAATGCATACTACCTAGAAAGATGGGAAATTGAAGGCATTTTTCTCTACAACTTTGCAAAAACAGAATGTATGCTTATTAGCTTTATCAGAATTTAAAATTCTACCCCAGCATTTATTGAATATTATGTGCCCAGCCTCGTGTTTTCACGTTTTCACTTAATCTTCAAAATAATAAATCAGTTACTATATTTTAAGGTTTTGGAAATTTAATGTTAAAATCTGAAGGACAGGAGAAACATTCATTTATCCAGTCATGTCCAACTCTTTGGGTTGTAGTTCGCCAGCTTCCTCTGTCCGTGGGATTTTTCAAGCAAGAATATTGGAATGGGTTGCCATTTTCTTCTCCAGGGGATCTTCCTGACCCAGGGATGGAACCCATGGCTTCGATGTCTCCTATATTGGAGGCCAATTCTTTACCTGCTGAGTCATCACGGAAGCCCGTATTTTAAGGTTAAAGAAGCTTAACTTTACGATCTGAAGGACAGGAGAAACATTCTTGTATGAATCCAACCGATTTTTATTCAGTTTTTCCATGTACCAGTACTGGGGCTGCAACAGAAAGGACACTGAACTGTTTTTATAGCACATTCTAGTAGGGGTAAAAAAGGAATGTAATTTCAGATTTGGATAAATAAGGAAATAAAACCAAGGGACGTGACACAGTGTATGTGGGCAGAGGCTTTGGCTGCAGCTTAGTAAGCAAGTGGTGGAAAGATTGGTAAGGCCAGATCAAAAAGGCCTGCCTCATGAGCCAGTTTAGATGTTACGCTGTGAGTAATGGGAAGCCACTAGAAATTTTTAAGTGGGGAAATGATCTGATATGATTTATGTTTTAGAAGCATTCTCTGGGGGCTGTCGAGGCCAGGGGGAATGAGTGGATGAATGCAGACTGACTTATGGTAATAGTTATGGTAATAGTCCCGGTGAGAGGATAGCAGCTCGAACTAGGATAGAAGGGGAAGTGGAAAGTTTTGGGCACTCTTTTAGAGGAAGTCAACAGGATTTAATGGAGGAACGAAGGTGATGGCTCGACTGAGCAGATTGTGAGCAGCATGTCTTCAAATGCAATTTTAATTTCTTGGCTACGCTGGGTCTTCGATGCTGCACATGAGCTTTGTGTGCACGGGCTTTCTCTAGTTGCGCAGTGAAGGCTCATCTCCGGTTTCGACCGGCGACTTTCATTTCCGAGCACAGGTTCTAGGGCTCATGGGCTCAGTAGTTTGTGGTACACAGGCTGTTGTTTCACAGCATGTGGGATCTTCCCAGACCAGAGATGGAACTCACGCGCCCTGCATTGGCAGGCAGGTTCCCAACCAGTGGACCACCAAAGAAGGCCCCTTCTTGTAATTTCTATTATCTGTCCCTCTCATTCCGTTTTGTCTCCCCTGCCTGTTTCTGTCAAGACAACTTCTTCCTAGAGACCTTGCCAAATTAACTGCTTTTGTGTATCTCACACTCAGGCATGGGAAGGAGAGCATTGCCTGGGGTTTAGACTACTGGGGAATAAATCCCATTTACTATGTGACCTTGGTCAAGTTTCTTCACCTCTAAAATACACAGTACCCATTTCATAGTCAAGGATTTAGTCGTTGAGCAGTTTATACCTTTACTGTCTCCAGCAGATTGACATATTCAAATTTGCAGTTTATTTCCTCAAATTCTAGGCTAAGATCAGTTTTAGTGTTTTAGCCATGGTATTCCTCATTTATCTAAGACAAATGACATTTCCAAATTCCTTCCTCCAAGCTCTTCCCATTCCCTGATCTTCCTTTAGGAAGATTTTAATCTTTTCTCTTCCCATGATTTTATAGGGTTTTTCATCTATAAAGTTGACTTGGTTTTTGAAATGTTTTCTGGAAACTTTCAGCTATTAATCTGCTATTTTCATAAGATACTTTATATTCAAAAGTTAGTTACCACTTTTTAGATGCTAAAAACTGCACGAGAATGGCAAGTTTAACTATGGTCCCCACACATCACTTTGTGCCCAACTCTAATTCACTTTTCCTAGGTAAAGTTCTCATGTAGCCAATTCCAAAGCATAGCAGGTAAAAGGATTTTCAGCCCAAGTTAATAAGCATTAACTGAGGGATCAAAAGGAGTGGCAAATCATACTTATATCTAGTCAAAAAATAACCCTGACCTGAAAACTATGCATTGTTTAGACCCTAGTCAACTAGGAATAATCCTCCCAAACTCCACTACCTCTTTTAAGTAGGAATTAACTACCTACCTTATAGGAATAAAGACCATGGTATGAGATAAGCTCCGTAATATATACATATCTATGTACATACTTTGGAGTAATAAAAGTTAAAAAAAAAGTAAAAAAAGTTCCATCTATTTTGCATCATAATCAGAAACATTGTAAAAAAGTTTTGTTTCCTGAATTTTAGGATTTTATGACTTATTATCTAAAAATGAGGTTACTTAAAAAGCTTAAGAACAGTGTGTTCATAAGCCCAATGTTATTTATACCTTATTGATGTAAATTTTTTAGTTCATCTCACTTCAGTTTCAGAGCACCTTCGTTCATGTTATAACTAGTGTCAGTACACTAGGGATGTTAAGTCCACCTTCATTTCACATTCCCAATGCTAAATAAAATGCAGTTTTAAGAATGAACTATAGGTGATTAATACAGGGTTAATAGACAGTATCTTAAAATAGTCAGCTCTTCAATGCACTAAGTTTTTGAGCTGAAGACTGTTCTACTTGCAGTTAAATTACCACTAAATATTCAAAGTTTAATAGTATAATTATTTATAAACTTACTTTCATGACTTATACAGAATTAACTATTTTCATGGGATTCTGCTGGCCAGTTAGGTTTGGGAATTGTTAAAAATACCCATATCCACAGTTAAAATTAGGAGGAAAGCCAGTAGCTCTAGTTTCCTTCCCATATAAAGTTTACATTTACCTCTCCCCAATAGTTTCAAATAAAATCTAACACTTCATACTAAAATTATTCGGAATAGGGAACTTTCAAGGAATTAACTGCACGGTTAACGCTGATAGTAAAGACCAAAAGCGGGTATAGTTTAATGTATTTTAATAGCAAACTTACAGGAACAGCACAGAAGACAGACAACATTAAAAACATGTGCTTGCATGTAGGACAACTCAGTTAGAAAAGTATAGTGAATGGATGGAATCTACTGCATGATAAAAATGCTACAAACACCATTTAGTTGCAGTCAATAAGAAATTTACTTGTTTTAAAAAAATCCAAATGCTGGCATTGTCCAGAAAAATTTAACAGGTTTATTTATAATTGTTATAAAGTTGAACTGCTGAAACTTGTTCACTGAAACATTTTGACTTTCATTAATGCTTTATGTCCCCGCATTTATATTAAAAATTCACACACAAATGAAAATGGAAAAACTGCCAATACCTGATTTCTGTCCCCTATTTTCCACTTGCAATCATATACTTAGGTACCTTTTGACCCCATGGAAAAAAAATATCTAACGTTCAGAACTACCAATAACAGGAAGAAGAGAATTTTTTTTTTTTTTTTAAAGAATGAAATGTTTCCCATCATAGTGGATTCTTAAGCACGTTCTCCACGTATGCGGCGTGCTAGCTGGATGTCTTTTGGCATAATTGTTACACGTTTGGCATGGATAGCACACAGGTTGGTGTCTTCAAAAAGGCCAACCAGATAGGCCTCACTTGCCTCCTACAAAAGGAACAGAGAAAAAAAATGTTATTATCAACAGTTAAAGATACATCTATACTAGTTAAAAAGATGTTTTTGAGTCCTTTAAAAATCTACTTCAGAAGATGTTGACCACTTACCAAATGCTTAGTTTAAAATCTGGGATGAGGCTGAAAGGCAGCTTATGAAAGTGAAAAACTCAAGACTGTAAATCTTTATAAAATACAAAAGTCAAATAATTTCACTACCAAATAGCTTACCCTTTCTAATGTTATATGTGATTTTTAAGCAAACTGAAATGTGTCTTGAGTAAAGCAAAAATCAAACTTCAACTCTAACATTTATTCGTATCCTCACAAAGATAAATGGAATCATGTATATCTATTCCAAGTAATACTCTCCTACCTCGGGATGTCCTCCTTTTTCTGAATCTTACTCCCAATTCATTATATCCGTTTGACTACTGATTTCCATCATATGGGCCTCATCTATCTTTCCTTTAAACACCTCAGAGTTTGACCACCAGGTCAGTGTCCTACTTACATACAATGATCTATTTTGCCAACATATGCACCCCTACTAACTACACTTTCCTCTATGCACCCCTATCTGTAATGGCATGTTACCCCCTCAGCATTAACACGGACCTGTTTTTCCCATTCCATCATTAAGCTTTTGAAGGTATCCTCCTATTTCTACTTTCACTCTAAACTGCTAGGTATACGAATTACTCAATACTTGCAGAGAAGGAAGAAAAAAGGAGAGCTCCTACTTATAATTAACTCTTAAGATTGTTAGTACATCTTACAGTTGTCTGAAAAGTTGAAGAATTCTTTGGTCTAGGTTGAAATGAACCAGTCATCAGTCCAACTGTTCTAGTGGATTAGGAACACTAAATTAAAGACATTATTTGGCTTCTCTATAAGCAAGTTATTTATCTGTTTAAGATCTATTTAGGAAAAAAAAACCCAAACAGATTTTTAGAGTTGATTTTTGTCCTAATTAAAAAACTATTTCCATTTTGGAACTCTTTAGGCAATAAGACTAAAAGAGAAATACACAAAATACTTGAGCAATTCAAGCCCAGCCCCATAACACTTCGTAACACACAAGATAAGAGATGGGAGGGACCAGATTTGCTTTATAAACACTGACTTTGCTAATAACACTTGAGATTCTGCTTTTAAAAGTGCTAACAACTCCTCAAATGGTTTGTACTATTCTGTCTTATGAAAATATTTTTCTACATTTATACCTTCATTCTTTAGCCTCTTCTATAAAAATGTTTCATTCAGATTTTACTATTCTTATGTATCTTTCTGCAGTATGTTATCAACAGGTAAGTCTTATTTGCCTATCCTTTATGGCTTACCTCAAGATTATTCCATGAAGGAGAAAGCAAACATTCCCCTCACCCCTGCTTCCCAGGTGCAGGTAATTTTGAACTCCCAATTTCCTTGGCACTCACACAGGCCTTGTACACTAGCCATTTTTTAATACCCTTACTTAATAAAATACTTACTTTACGCTCACAATGCCTAGCCCTTGAAGGAATAGAAGTTCAAGAGGTTTTTGCTGGCTTGGTTTTTTATATCTAACCTTAACTGAAACTTGCATCTTTTCTTTTTTTTTCCCTTGGATGCGCCCTGTGGCTTGGAGGACTGTTCTCCAACCAGGGAACTGTATACTTGGGTCCTTAGCCATGAAAGTGCAGAGTCCTGACTACTGGACTGCCACGGAATTCCCGAAATTTGCACCTTTTCTACACTAGTAGTTCCCTGTATCTTACCTTTTCCAAAGAATACATTAAAAGCAAAAGTCCTTAATATTCAGAGATTCATCCTTGGGATATTCTAGAAACGGTAAAAAGTTTAGAAAACATAGTATACTGTAAACCCTACTCTTATGAGTTTCACAGTGCACGTTAGATACCAGAACTTAAATTCCTCAAGAAAGAAAACAGTTGTTTCTTTTTTTGGTTTCACCCAGCATGTCTCAGGATTATGCAAATTTAGAAGGCAAAATACAGCAGTATGAGCTGCTATATGGACAAGCCAACAAGTCCTGAAATTCAAAAACTCATTTAAGAGTGGAATGATTTTGGCTCCCCTAGTACTATTCAAATGTGATATGTGGCAGCTGGGGCTCTCACTGCTATCTTAGAACCTGCTTAGATATCATAGGATTGTGTCTATCAGCTCTGGGAGAAGAGTCAATACAGGGAATCTGACCATGACCCATGTATTTCTACTTCTATTACCAATGTCCAAAATTTCCTAAACATTAAGACTATGGTATTTCTAATTCTATTACCAATGTCCAAAGTTTCCTAAACATTAAGACTATGATGGGATTTAAAGAGGGACACATAGCCCAATGAACAAAATTTTGAGGTAACAGCGAAAAAGTGTTGTTAGGGGCAAAAGCTAAATTTTAAGTTAGTTAAGTCTTGATAATCTATGGCAAACCAAGTCTGATTTCTCCACCATCCTCCCTAGACTTACCCACCCTCCATCTCTTTCAGTTGTGTTAGAGAAGTTAGTTGTAAATTATGTAACTCTGAAGTCAAAAATGGCTTTCTTCTACCCTATTCGCATTAGCAAATTCTCCATCTCTATATCCTTAAGAGAATGAAATATTTTCCAATAAAGAGCTACCAATGCCAGAGTACTACAGGCAGCAGAGCTGAACATTTTGCTCAAAACCAATGCAATTACTTACTGACAAGTATAAAACACAAACCTTAGTAACAGCAATGAATTTTTTAAAGACAAGTCTTTTAGCCAGATTGTTAAGTAATCAATTTACAAAGCTCTATCATTGACACTTAGGCTTGACAATGTTGGACTTTCAAGTATAATGTGTAGCTCAAGTAGAGCCCTGCTAATTGTAACTACAAAACAAAATTAGCATCTTTAGGCCAACACTTGAGAATATTTCTGTATTTAAAATTAGTGCAGAAAACATGACTAGCATTTGTAACAAATGAAATGGGATCTAGAAACAGTCAAAGATTAAATCAGAAAATAAAGGTCTTAAATAACAGCACTGTAAGATTTTAGTAGTTTGAAATTTCAGTAATTTCAATTCATTGAGAATTTAATGGATGCCTACTCCTGGAATTCACCAATCAAATGAAGTTCAGACTAACCATAGAAACAGCTCAACCAATTACACTTCAGGATAGAATCCACCTATCAAATCTTCCTCACACATAAAGGAAAAGCTTGGCAACAGCAGCCTTGAAAAATCCTCCAATGGAATGTATGTCGATTCTGGACCCTCCTCTAAGAGAGATTCTGATGCAGGTCTGTGGAAGTGCCTAGTAATCTGCATTTTAAATCACCTCTAACCCTATGCTGACAGAGGTAGCAGTCTTGCCATACTCCGAGTTACAATGATCTAATGAATGTCAAACACACTTAACATTATAGGTTACTTAACTGACTGATGTTAATTGTACCCACACACCTAATCAAATATCTTAGGTGTGGGCATCTCAAGTTGTTTAATCTGGCACAAACCACCAGTATTTCAAATACATGTGTGTGCTCAGTTACCTGTGACTCTGTGACCCTTTGTACTGTAGCCTGCCAGGCTCCTCTGTCCATGGGATTTTTCAGGCCAAAATACTGGAGTGGGTTGCCATTTCCTCCTCTAGGAGATCTTCCCAACCCAGGTATCAAACCAGAGTCTCCTGCATTGCAGGCATATTCTTTACCTCTGAGCCATTGGGGAATCCCATTTCAAATACATAACCACAACTAAAACTGTATTCCTCAAAGTTCTGACACACTGGAGCTAAGATTTAACTCACTGTTCCCATTTAAATGGAAATCCATATATAATCCCTTTAAACAAACTACATGTCTTCAAACTTCTCTCTTTACAAGCCCAGTAACAATCTTTTTCTCCCTGTTGTCAATCCAATCCTAACTACCACTCAAGTTTCTTTTACCTCAATGCACAATTCTTTAATGTTGCCTAGTCCTATCCCAAATATTATGTTCTCTCCACTTGCAACTGCCTCTTCAGGTCCTGGAGGCCATTTCTTCTAACCTTCCTTTTGTATCAGTCCCTGTTTGAAACTAATTACCAATACAGACCTTTGGCCCCATGACTTCCTAATATCCAGCAGCAACTATAAGTCAAACCAGAGGGTTTTTTTTTCCTTTAAACACTACAATGTTTAAAATTTTTAAATCATATCTGTTTGTATAACCTCAAGCAACTTAACCTTTCTGGCATCTCAACAGTGAAATATAAAGACCCATCTCACTGGTTGGTGATATACAAGCATATACAAAGACTTAGAGATGTTCTTGGTACAAAGCAGAACCAGCCAACTCTCAGAGCCTTTCCCACCCACCATTTTACCTGCAAAGCACCAATAGCTGCACTCTGGAAGCGCAGATCTGTTTTGAAGTCCTGAGCAATTTCCCGCACCAGACGCTGGAAGGGAAGTTTGCGAATCAGAAGTTCAGTGGACTTCTGATAACGTCTAATTTCACGGAGTGCCACAGTACCAGGCCTTTAAAACAAAAACATTAAAGACATGGTTACCAAATACATAAAAGAACTTAAAAGAGTGGTCATCAGCTTCAAAAAGATGGAGTCACTTTTCAAAAAATAAATCAAACTATTCTTTTGTATCAAATTCCACTTATTAATTTATGACCTAAATATTCAAATCTGTTAGAAGTAACACAATACTTTTAAAACAAAAAAGCATGATATTAAAGCAGACTTCTGGCAGGGGGTTTGATAATCATTGTCCCTGAATTTTCTTCACCTTTAACATAAACATCACTAACTTCTGTTATAATTACAACTTGGGAAGGTACTAGGCCACTAATAAAGAAGTCAAAGTTTTTCAGACTTTTAATTTGACACCACTGTCATTCTTCCCACTGGCACCCCCCATTCTTCTGAAAAGATCTACCAGCACAACCCAATGGGCTTCACTTAAAAAACACACTTACAGTATTTAAGTTCAATTTCCCAGAATACCTTTGACACTGCACATCCCTCATGAATGATTAAATTGATGAACACTCTTTTGTGTTGTATCTTCCATATGGAAATTTTTTTCTTTAAGTAATTTTAAGCAAGAAATTTACCTCAATCCTGACTTATTTCTTACACTTTTATTTTAGGCTAATCATTTGCAGAGGGTAAATACAGACAACTTCTGCCCTCTAATGGCAGATGCACTCAATAACACTGCTCAGGGTAGTTCAAAACTAAATATGCTAATAGAAGGAAAAACCAATTCAAGTAAACGAAGGACTTATGTAAAACACAATGTCCCCATCTTGATTAAATTATTTTACCAGATGCCAGAGTATTCTCAAAAATGTATTTAAAAACAACACTTTTCTATTTTAAAACATACATATTACACATAACAGCTAAGTAAAATGTTAGTCTATCCTATTAACGTTATTAGAGATACAACGTCGTCTTTGGGCTATGGGCACGATTACAGCTTCAAAATTAAGCATATTCCCAATAAAACCTAACACTAAATTATATGCAGATTTTAAAGTAGTAAATATTTAACAAGGGGAAAAACAGATTCTCTAAAGGAGAAAGTATGCTTATACATCTTTTTATTAGATTATATACTTCTGGAGATAAGACTGTCCATTTTTCCTTTCAAAATACCTGTAACGATGAGGTTTCTTCACCCCTCCAGTAGAGGGCGCACTCTTGCGAGCGGCTTTTGTAGCGAGTTGCTTCCTCGGTGCTTTACCACCGGTCGATTTGCGGGCAGTCTGCTTTGTACGAGCCATGGTATAGAGACCTCCTTACTTACCTACCAGCATCGGAAAAACCAAAAATCACCATATGCAACTACCAAACACACAAGTTTTCCTGCCACTACCCCCCCATCTGGAAATTATGATTAGTATTAAAAAAAAAAACTCCATGTTATATAATTTGAAAGGGTGCAGATTACATCTACCACCCAAATATGACTTTTTGAAACAAACTGTAGTACTAGAAAATTGTTAGCCTTAACACCAGTCATCTCTCAAAATGCCCAATCTGAGCGATAAACGGCAAAACAAAAAGACCCCCCCAACAGCCTTCGCTTCAATTTCTTTAAATAAAGTAGAAATTAGAAATGTCTGTAAACATTTCATCCACTAACAAGTCAAAAGAACGAAGCCACAAACCACAGAAAGGTCGAGTCAAATTACAGCAAAAAAGGTTTTAGTCACCTCCCCCGCCGCCGCCCCCCCTTTACGTCTGGCAGTTGATACATTGCTGTAAATATCTGAAAACATTCCTAGTTTTGCATCTCTACAGTTCTGTTGACAAAAAGGCGTCTCAAAAAAAACAAGAGGAACAACAGCTACCAACAGCGAGCACTCTACAAAGCACCGCCCTCGAGTCCAGTCCTCAGAGGATTCGCAATGAAATAATAATAATAAAAAAAACTGCCCCGCACCCAGGCGTTAATTAACGCACTAGACTGGCCGACTGGTCCACCCCAAGCACCACATAAACTTTTGGTTTAGCCTCCTCCGGCCCCTCGGCACAGGGTCCCCCAGCCTGCCCGCCTCGCTCCTAGCGTCTCGCGCAGGCACAAACTCGGCTCCCAGACCAGAACAAAATGGAAACAATCGCAAAACGTATCCGATTCCTTTCCAAAGAGACAAAACACCAAATCGCTCGAAAATACTCCATCCCCTGCCACGTGCCGCCCTCCAAAATGCAAAAGTTTTTTTTGCATTTCAAATGCATCAAGTTTCCGCTTCTCTAAAAAGGAGAAAAAAATGTTTCTCTTTAAAAATTTTTTCCTCCTTTTTTGAAATGGGGAAGAGAGAAACGGGGGAAAAAATATGGTCGGTGACCAGAGAAGAGAGACAAGATGGTGAAGCTTAGCAACAACTGTGGGGAGGCAGCAAAAAGCGAGTTACCCCAGGGTGGGAAGCAGCGGCGATTTCCACCCTTTTCCCGCCCGAAAACTGGGGTCCGGGGTCCGGGGTCGGTAGTTAAGAGGCCCGCGCGGGTCGTGGTGAAGGTCTGGGGTCCCGGGAAGGGGCGGCGGGCGGGATTTCACCGAAGAAAAAGGAGCCAGGGGCGCGGGGAGGGAGAGCAGGCTCGGCGACGCGGCGGTTGCTGCTGTTGGGCTGAGGCGACGAGAGACTGGGGAGCCGCCGGAGCCGCCGCTGCCTGAGGGGAGAGGGAAACTCGCTCCTCACCTCCATTTCTGGGCCAAAAAGTTTTGGGGCCAAGCCGGAGGGACCCTGGGTCCCCTCCCGGTACCGCCAGGGTCCGGCCCGGGGCTGACGGCAAGCGGGGCTCGGTTCCGGGGAAGCGGGCAGACGGGGAAACTTACCCCCCTTCTCCTTCGGCTGGAGCTCGGCGAGCTAGAGGCGGCGCTGGCGTTGGAGAGCGACGGCGGCGCGGCGGCGGCTGCGAACACAATTGAAAGATGGCTGACACCGAGGCTATCCCCCAACACAAGCCGCCCCGCCCCCGCGCCGCGCGCCAACCAATCACACACAATGGAGGGAAGGCTCGGCCCCGCCCCCGCCCCCTCGCTCGCGCCCCGCCTCCCCCCTCCCCCCGCGCGCCCGTTCGCTGGCGCGCGCTCGCCCCTCCCCCGCGCGCCGCCCGCTCCCTCCTCCCGGCTGCCTCGCGCAGAGTGTGTACAAACACAAAAGACACGCTGAAGGGCCGCCGGCTCCTGCCGAGACGGCCGCCCGCCTGCCCCCGTTTTAACTCCGGCTCCCCGGCCCCGCACTCCCACCCAGCTCCCTGCGCACACGTCATGGAACTCAGGAAGCCCGGGTTTGGGGCGCCGAGGGGGAAGTTGGGGGGAGGGGCGGGCGGGAGGAGGCGCGGCGGGTGAACGCCCGGCCTGCGGGCGTCTCGGGCAGCGGCGGGGAGGGTGAGGGAGGGGGCGCCCCGCTCCGGCGCGCGTCCCCGAGGCGCCCCGGACGGCG
Source organism: Oryx dammah (assembly GCF_014754425.2). Lineage (NCBI taxonomy): Eukaryota > Metazoa > Chordata > Mammalia > Artiodactyla > Bovidae > Oryx > Oryx dammah. The sequence continues at coordinate 51,380,975 of NW_024070205.1, forward strand.
TGGGGGCGGGGAGGAGGACACCGCCGGCCCAGTCTCCGCGCCCCAGTTGCAAACAACTACCCGACAGGAAGCTTGCAAATAGAAACCTCGCACCCCGCGCCCACATTCGGTTGGGGCTGCTCTAGCTCCGGCAGGGCTGCCGGAGGCCGTTGTCCTGCTTTCGCTACGGGCCAGGTGCGGCCGGGCAGCCCGCAGACAACTTTATTCACTCAAGACACCGGCTGGGGCTCTGGCGGCCCCGCGGTGCAGGCTGCAGGCTGCAGGCGGTCCGCGAGAACTCTGCCACCTGGGACGCCTGGCTCCGCGCAGGTGGCATCTCCAGGCCGACGGAGACGGCCAGGGACGGGGCTCGCCTTCTTCCTGGGTCGGGATGCCTGATGCAAGATGGCTGTATTTTGTAAGCTTCTAAAACAGTATATGGAATACACAGCTAACTGCACCAGGGCCTGAATACCAGCCTTGGCAGCTGTTCTACCAGCCAGTTCGGCTTTTTAACCATTTCAGTTTTAGGTGGAATTGCCAAATGCTGTATAGTCAAATGTCAGCAGCTTCTGAATAGTTTGGATGTGGCGGTAAGCGGCAGAAGTAAGGAAAACGTCGTTGGGGATCATCACATTTATCCATTTTCCAATTCTCAGTAGCATAGGAAACAGATTTCAGGTTCAAGTTACCCACGTTGTCATTTCATTGGCCTTAGAATATATGCACCGTCCCTAGATGGCTTTGACAACACTTGAAACTACGTGCGAAGGTATTCAATAGAAGTGTCGTGCAGACATCCCATAGGATAGTGAAGGAGATAAATTTCATAGATGGAGAGCATAACTACTGTTGATAGTCTGAAGCTCTTATAAGGTATCTTAGTCATAAACATTACCCTGAAATCAGATATGGGAGAGGGAATAGATTTGTCCAAGGTCACTTAAGTGAGGAACAGACCCAAGGAGAAACAAACAAACAAAATCCAGTCCTCCTGTTTCATTATTATTTAATGAATGTTAAGTGTCTGTGGTTGCTGTGCAGAACACATGCAGTTTGCAAGCCTGTCCTAAAAGCACATATGCAAAAAAGCTTAGGCTGAGCTGCCAGCGAAGAGTTCCTATAATTTGGGCCAAGAAAAGGTTTTTTTTTTTTTTTGCTTGTTTTTTGTTTTGTTTTGAGGAAACCAAAATATTTGTTGGCTTTTTTCCAGGAAGGTTGATTCCACATCAATTAAATTCATCATCTCTTCAAAAAATATTGAATGACATAGGTAATGTTCTCTTATCTGCTAGATTTTTCTGTAACTTCCATTTTTTGGCTTAAAAATATTCCTAAGGACCGGGAAAACTTTTATAGTTCTAATCTTGGATTATCTGAACCTACTTAGCTGTCCTTCTGTAAAATGGAAGTGATATTTATGCGTGAAGATAGGCCACAAGTTTTTTTAATTGTAGGATCAAGTATGTTTTGCAGTTGAGTAGGTGTCTGGTTGGGCTTCCCAGATGGCTCACTGATAAAGAGTCCGCCTACTAATGCAGGAGATGCAGGTTCAATCCCTGGGTGGAGGAGATCTGTGAAGAAGAGAATGGCTACCCACTCCAGTATTCTTGCCTGAAGAATTCTATGGACAGAGGAGCTTGGTGGGCTACAGTCCATGGGATCGCAGAGTCAGACACGACTGAGCAACTAACACTACTATGTCCATTAAATCTCTTATCATCTATGATTCTCTCTAGTTGCACTTTGTTGAAAAATATATCTTGAGGCTTTGGATCCCAGTCCTCTTTCCTTAATTGTCCCTCCTTCAGTCTTGCCCAGTAAATGGCATTATGATTTACTTAACTGTTCAAACCAAAAAACTCAGGCATCCTACTTAGACTCCCTTATTTTCGTCCCCATAGTCCTATTGGTCCTACCTCTGAAAAATTTCTTAGAATGACCTGCTCCTCTCCTCCTCTCCTTTTGCTGGTCCCCTCAGTCACTTTCTGTATGACCTTTCTCTTTCCACTCTTGCACCTCTGTATTCCATTCTCTACATTGCATGCAGAGATTCGATTTATAGAATAAATTGGATTAAGTCACACCCTTCCATAAATCTATTTGGAGGCCTCCCACTGCTCTTGGTTAAAATGCAGGGCCTGGCATCAGCCTGCCCTCCCTAGTGACATTCTGCTGCAACCCAACTACCTTATCTTTCAAGGTCTTCACTCCTGAGGGTCATTACACTGTTTTGCAGGTTAAATGCTCTCGCCAAGGTTTACACAGGAGTCCACATGGCTCAGTGGTAAAAGAATGCACCTGCCAAGGCAGGAGACACTGGTTCAATCCCTGGGAGGAGGAAATGGCAACCTATTCCACTATTCTTGCCTGGAAAATTCCATGGATAGAGGAGCCAGGCAGGGCCGCAAGAGTCGGACACAATCAAGTGACTGAGCACTTACGCGTAAGGTTTACACAGAGCTGGCTCCCTCATCTTCTAAGGCAACATTTTGCACTTTCCCATATCTCTTAGAAAAAGATCCTTTTTGTAAGGTCCACAGAAGAAAACTGAAGGGGATTTGGAGCCATTCATATGGAACTTGATTAAAACTTTCATTATATGTTTTTATATTACATAACCATATAAGAGAAAGTAATTGCATTTTAAAGAAAATCAATATCAAACTTGTGTAAAACTCTTAAATAAAATGTTTTCAAAGTTTTTAATGAGAAATGTTGAGGTTTTAAACTTGAAATGGCCACATACTATTCCTGATCAAGATTTTAGAATGAAGATCTCTTCAGATTCTTGATGATCTTATCATTGAAAAACTTTAAAATATAATTTTCAGCTCTTTCTCATCTTGCAAGATGGCGGGTGAAAAGCCTGAGAAGCCAGATACTAAGGAGAAAAAACCTGAAGCCAAGAAGGCTGATGCTGGCAACAAGGCTAAAAAGGTGGAAAAGGTGAAGAAGGTTAAGAAGGCGAAGCCCCACTGCAGCTGAAATCCTGTCCTGGTCAGAGGAATTGGCAGATATTCCCCATCAGCCATGTACTCCAGAAAGGCCTTGTACAAGAGAAAATATTCAGTAGCCAAATCCAAGGTTGAAAAGAAAAAGAAGGTTCGTGTTCTTGCTACTGTCACAAAACCAGTTGGTGGCGACAAGAATGGTGGTACCCGAGTGGTCAAACTTCGCAAAATGCCTAGGTATTACCCTACTGAAGATGTGCCTCAGAAACTGTTGAGTTATGGCAAAAAATCCTTCAGTAAGCATGTGAGGAAGCTGCGTGCCAGCATCACTCCTGGGACCATTCTGATCATCCTCACTGGGCGCCACAGAGGCAGTGGCTTGCTACTTGTGACTGGGCCTCTATCCCTCAATCGAGTTCCTCTGCGAAGAACACACCAGAAATGTGTCATTGCTACCTCCACCAAAATCGACATCAGTGGTGTGAAAATTCCAGAATATCTCACTGACACTTACTTCAAGAAGAAGAAGCTGCGTAAACCCAGATACCAGGAGGGTGAGATCTTCGACACAGAGAGAAATACGAGATCACAGAGCAGTGCAAGGTTGATCAGAAAGCTGTGGACTCCCAAATTCTGCGAAGAATCAAAGCTGTTCCTCAGCTCCAGGGCTACCTCCGCTCTGTGTTTGCTCTCACAAATGGAATTTATCCTCACAAAATAGTATTCTGAACTTCTTGCAAAGAACCTAATTAAATAACTTGTCATTTCAAAAAAAATAATAATAATTTTCAGTCATTCAAAAAAGTGTAACAATTGGAGTTATATATTTAAAATTCTTCCCTTTCTTTCATTGACAAGTGTAGTCTTGGAATTTCTTGTGAATGGATTTTGAATCCAGCTAGGCTTTTTGAAAATCAAGTATTTTTAAATTATACCTCCAATTTTTAAAATACACATGTGTTGCTAAGCAGTCATCCTGTAGGTGCGTTGGTCACCACCTAAAAGTCTAAAATAGCAAGAAATACCTGGTAGGAGGACAGAAATTCAAACCTGCACCAGCAGCTCTATTCGGCTTCTTTGTCCTCAACTCTGGTTGCATTTTGGGCCACACCAGTACTCCCTGGGCACTTGGCACAGTAGTCCTCAGGTTCCTGGTCCCTGATGCTCCCTGCCTTGTGGGACTAAAGCCAGGGTCTGGGGTCTAGAGCTCCTCTTGGACCGTGCTCAACACATCCCATGGAGCAATGAGTCGTGCTCATTTATCTGCTTATCTGCTCACCTCTGTGCCAACCAAGGGGCACAGATCTGACCCAGACTGCTCAGGTTGCCCTTCAGGGAGCCTCGGAAGAGGCTGCTCACAGGAACTCTGGGGTGTAGGACTGAGAGGACCTATTTCCTGGCACCTCCATAGCCCAGAATGAAGGCCCATGGATGGCTCTGAGGTCTCAGTTCCAATGTCACCCCTCAGAGAGCCACACTGAGTCCCTGTCTTCCTTCCCCTACCCCTCATGTTATATTCAGTCACATTTCCATGCTTATTGCTTTCACAGCAATTCTCACAAGCTGATGTTTTGATTCTTTTACTGATTAGTGGTCTTGGCTAGACTGTAAACTTAGTGAGAGCAGGGGCCTTGATATTTTAAACAGTGTTCTGTCTGCATCAACCTGTATAGTACCCAGCCCACACCAGACACTTAATAAATATTTGATGGATAAGTAAAAAGTGACCATATTTTTGTGGAGTTTTATATTATAAATGTATTTTGTTTGTAGGATATTCACATCTGAAAATACGTATCTCTAAGAGTTAATGAGGGGCTTCTTGTGGATGTGACTGGTGATAGAAGCAAGGTCCAATGCTGTAAAGAGCAATATTGCATAGGAACCTGAAATGTCAGGTTCATGAATCAAGGCAAATTGGAAGTGGTCAGACAGGAGATGGCAACAGTGAACGTCAACATTCTAGGAATCAGTGAACTAAAATGGACTGGAATGGGTGAATTTAACTCTGATGACCATTATATCTACTACTGCAGGCAGGAATCCCTTAGAAGAAATGGAGTAGCCATCATGGTCAACAAAAGAGTCTGAAATGCAGTACTTGGATGCAATCTCAAAAACAACAGAATGATCTCTGTTTGTCTCCAAGGCAAACCATTCAATATCACAGCAATCCAAGTCTATGCCCCAACCAGTAATGCTGAAGAAGCTGAAGTTGAATGGTTCTATGAAGACCTACAAGACCTTTTAGAACTAACACCCAAAAAAGATGTCCTTTTCATTCTAGGGGACTGGAATGCAAAAGTAGGAAGTCAAGAAACACCTGGAGTAACAGGCAAATTTGGCCTTGGAATATGGAATGAAGCAGGGCATAGAAAATGCCAAGAAAATGCACTGGTCATAGCAAACACCCTCTTCCAACAACACAAGAGAAGACTCTACACATGGACATCACCAGATAGTCAACACAGAAATCAGATTGATTATATTCTTTGCAGCCAAAGATGGAGAAGCTCTATACAGTCAAGAAAAACAAGACCAGGAGCTGACTGTGGCTCAGATATGAACTCCTTATTACCAAATTCAGACTCAAATTGAAGAAAGTAGGGAAAACCACTAGACCACTCAGGTATGACCTAAATCAAATACCTTATGATTATACAGTGGAAGTGAGAAATAGATTTAAGGGACTAGATCTGATAAAGTGCCTGATGAACTATGGACTGAGGTTCGTGACATTGTACAGGAGACAGGGATAAAGAGCATCCCCACGGAAAAGAAATGCAAAAAAAGCAAAATGGCTGTCTGAAGAGGCCTTACAATAGCTGTGAAAAGAAGAGAAGCGAAAAGCAAAGGAGAAAAGGAAAGATATAAGCATCTGAATTCAAAACTCCAAAGAATAGCAAGAAGAGATAAGAAAGCCTTCCTCAGCGATCAATGCAAAGAAATAGAGAAAAACAACAGAATGGGAAAGACTAGAGATCTCTTCAAGAAAATTAGAGATACCAAAGGAACATTTCATGCAAAGATGGGCTCGATAAAGGACAGAAATGGTATGGACCAACAGAAGCAGAAGATATTAAGAAGAGGTAGCAAGAATACACAGAAGAACTGTACAAAAAAGATCTTCAAAACCAGGATAATCACAATGGTGTGATCACTCACCTACAGCCAGATGTCCTAGAATGTGAAGTCAAGTGGACCTTAGAAAGCATCACTATGAACAAAGCTAGTGGAGGTGATGGAATTCCAGTTGAGCTAGTTCAAATCCTGAAAGATGATGCTGTGAAAGTGCTGCACCCAATATGCCAGCAAATTTAGAAAACTCAGCAGTGGCCACAGGACTGGAAAAGGTCAGTTTTCATTCCAATCCCAAAGAAAGGCAATGTCAAAGAATGCTCAAATTACTGCACAATTGCACTCATCTCACACGCTAGTAAAGTAATGCTGAAAATTCTCCAAGCCAGACTTCAGTAATATGTGAACCATGAACTTACAGATGTTCAAGCTGGATTTAGAAAAGACAGAGGAACCAGAGATCAAATTGCCAACATCCACTGGATCATCAAAAAAGCAAGGGAGTTCCAGAAAAACATCTATTTCTGCATTATTGACTATGCCAAAGCCTTTGACTGTGTGGATCACAATAAACTGGAAAATTCTGAAAGAGATGGGAATACCAGACCACCTGACCTGCCTCTTGAGAAACCTATATGCAGGTCAGGATGCAACAGTTAGAACTGGACATGGAACAACAGGCTGGTTCCAAATAGGAAAAGGAGTACGTCAAGGCTGTATATTATCACCTTGCATCTCATGATGCAGAGTGCATCATGAGAAACGCTGGGCTGGAAGAAGCACAAGCTGGAATCAAGATTGCCAGGAGAAAAATCAATAACCTCAGATATGCAGATGACACCACCCTTATGGCAGAAAGTGAAGAGGAACTAAAAAGCTTCTTGATGAAAGTGAAAGAGGAGAGTGAAAAAGTTGGCTTAAAGCTCAACATTCAGAAAACTAAGATCATGGCATCCGCTCCCATCACTTCATGGGAAATAGATGGGGAAAGAGTAGAAACAGTATCAGACTTTATTTTTTTAGGCTCCAAAATCACTGCAGATGGTGACTGCAGCCATGAAATTAAAAGACACTTACTCCTTGGAAGAAAAGTTATGACCAACCTAGATAGTATATTCAAAAGCAGAGACATTACTTTGCCAACAAAGGTCCATCTAATCAAAGCTATGGTTTTCCCAGTGGTCATGTATGGATGTGAGAGTTGGACTGTGAAGAAAGCTGAGCGCCAAAGAATTGATGCTTTTGAACTGTGGTGTTGGAGAAGACTCTTGAGAGTCCCTTGGACTGCAAGGAAATCCAACCAGTCCATTCTGAAGGAGATCAGCCCAGGGTGTTCTTTGGGAGGAATGATGCTAAAGCTGAAGCTCCAGTACTTTGGCCACCTGATGCGAAGAGTTGACTCATTGGAAAAGACTCTGATGCTGGGAGGGATTGGGAGCAGGAGGAGAAGGGGACAACAGAGGATGAGACGGCTGGATGGCATCACTGACTAGATGGATGTGAGTCTGAGTGAACTCCAGGAGTTGGTGATGGACAGGGAGGCCTGGCATGCTGTGATTCATGGGGTTGCAAAGAGTTGGACAGGACTGAGCGACTGAACTGAACTGAACTCTCTGGTGATTCAGTGGTTAAGAATCTCCCCGCCAATGCTGGACATATGTGTTCAATCCCTGATCTGGAAAGATCCCACATGCTGCAGAGCAATTAAGCCTGTGGGCCACAACTACTGAACCTGTGCTCTAGAGCTTGTGCTTTGCAGCAAAAGAAACTACCACAGTGAGAAGCCCACACACCACAACACAGAGTAGCCCCTGCTTGTGGCAACTAGAGAAAAGTCCTCGAAATGCAAAGACCCAGCACAGCCAAAAATAAAATTATTTTTAAAAGTTTTGCTTTAAAAAAAGAATGAGCTATGACATCTTTTTCAGTATTGTCATCAGTTTAACAGAGAAGGCAATGGCAACCCACTCAGTACTCTTGCCTGGAAAATCCCATTGCCAGAGGAGCCTGGTAGGCTGCAGTCCATGGGGTCACTAAGAGTCGATCACAACTGATCAACTTCACTCTCACTTTTCACTTTCATGCATTGGAGAAGGAAATGGCAACCCACCCAGTGTTCTTGCCTGGAGAATCCCAGGGCTGCCGTCTATGGGGTCGCACAGAGTCGGACACGACTGAAGTGACTTAGCAGCAGCAGCATCAGTTTAAGAGAGAGAAATATTCTCATGATGAGGTTGTAAGAATGAAAACTGCCCATTTGAATGGGGCTAACTGTCAGTATTAATGTTTTATAAGTTTTGAACACTCATTAAATGACCAGTAGCATCTATTATCATTATTCTCTGCTCATCAAGCAGCCTTGGGCTTGCAGTTGGGGTCTCTATGTTATCCCCAGTATCCAGGAGATTGTTACATCTCTTTGTAAATGAATGGGTGTCCCAGTTCTACATCTGTCTTGGTGAGTGAGGTAGTGTAGGTCTCCCCTGAAGGAGAACCAAGAAATTAAGTGGTTTTTGAGAGTGCAAGGCCCAGAGCCATGCCTTTGAACCATAGTGAATTCATACATGTATATGGCACCTGGGGAAACTTCTTGGACATTAAACAGCCTTTGAGACACTCCTCAACCCTTCCTTCAAACTCTGACATTCTGATATAATGATCTTGACACTTGCTAAATATTAAAAAACAGGTGAAAAAATTCTGTTTCATAAAAACGCCTTTAAAAAAGGATTCTCTCTTTTAAACAAACAAACAAACAAAATATTCCCTCTTCTCCAAGAACTGAATTAATTGACCAAGTTCAAGAAAAGACAGTTTAAGAAGTACTACCTTCTCTTCTAGAGAAAAGAGAAGTATGCTTCCTTTGGTAGACTGAGAATATTCTACTGTACAGAGGTAGCCTGTCAGAAGGACAGGACTTGAGTTACCAGGGAGCCGGGAACTGCCTTGTATGGTTTTTTAATGACCCAAGCAATGGTGTTTCCCTTTTCTAGTATAAAAGTAATGAAGTAAATTCTTTCTTCTATAACCCCCTTTATCAAATACTTATAATACCAGATAGGTTAACTTAGCCCTATTAATAATTTTTCTTTTTAATTATGTTTTTCACATTATATTAAGAAATTAAATTGTAAAATATATGTTATCAAACTAAGTACAAAGCCTTTACCTGGAAATGAAAACTTCTAAAGTCCCCTAAAAATCCATAGACTCTCCTGTATTCTCAGATGGCTTGTTTGCCCCCTAGGCTGGAATGAGAGGGCTTGGGGCTCATATGGTTCCCTGTTGAGATAGTTAGCTTCCCTAGGACCACCTCTGACACTGATATCCATTCACAGCAAGACAGCTCTTGGACACACTACCCAGGCCTCACAGAAGGAGCTCTCTGTACCCCTGTTAATCCTCAAACAGTGTGGCTGAGGTCACCAGATAAAATGGTGCCTGGGATGTATATATCCAAGGATGAATTTATATTAATAAATGTTTTGTTGAAATTTTATTGTTTACCTGACATTCAAATTTACCCTGGCATCCTATATTTTTATTTTTTAAGCTTACCAACCCTTCTACCTACTAAGGGGCTATTTCTTTCAACTCTCCATGACCCCAGCTCCCCACTGCTCAAGCCTCTCTGAGCCTCTTTAGCAGCCAAGCCTGGGCCTAGAAGGCTGGTGTTCACCTTGCATTTTTTACCACTTCTGTCCTTCCCTTTCTAGAAAGCAAACTGCTCCATAGGAGATCTCCACACTCAAAGTAAGGGGTTTTCAGGCCCTCTCAGGTCTCTTTTGGAACCTTTAGACTCATCCACGGTCGTGGCAAAGTGCCATAATAGCTGACATTATTACTCTGTTCTCCCTCCTAAATATTTTGCCAAGAAACTACCCCAGTCTGGGGCCCTTGCCACAACATACCAGTGTTGTAAGGGTTGACAGTGCTATCTGAATTCTATTCTCATTTAGTCCTCCCTCCAGCAGAACCCACCCAATGATGACACCCAAGCATAGCCAGACCAAAGGAAACCAAGTGGGAAGGGAAGGAAATCTGTAGGCAAACAAGACTGAGTGTGAATCCTAGCCCTTCCACTTATGACCAACTGAGTGTTAACCTCTCTGGATCTCAGTTCCTCATCTGTAAAATGGACAGAATTACCTTAAAGTATAATAATAATCCTATCTTGCCAGGTTACCATAAGGATTAGAAAGAATAAATACAGAGAGCTTGATAAAGAGTATGGGCTCCATGAATGATCTATTGTGTCTAACCTGTCTTTACTGCTTTCCATAGCTATGATATTCTATGTACCATTGCAATTTAAAGTAGCTGTATTGGGCTTACCTGGTGGCTCAGTGGTTAAGAATCTGCCTGCCAATGCAGGACACTCAGAGGCCAGTGCAGGCCTCCTGATCTGGGAGGACCTCACAGGCCAAGGAGTAACTAAGCCTGTGTGCCACAACTACTGAGCCTGTACTCTAGAGCCTGTGCTCTGCAACAAAAGAAGCCACCACAACGAGAAGCCCATAAACCACAATACAGAGTAACCCCTGCTTGCTGTAACTAGAGGAAGCCTGTGTGCAGCAATGAAGACTCAATGAAGCCCCCAAATAATCTTTTTTAAGTATACTTAATTTAAAAAAATAAAGTGACTATATTAATAGTTCTCAAACACATGGGCAAATTGTGACCTTTTCAGAAGCATGAAGATCCTGGTTATCTTTAGAGAATTTGTCATGCTTTATTTGGCTTCAGGCCCCTGTTAGGTAGCTAATCAATGTCCCCCAGGACATAGCATGGGCCCAGTACTTCTAAATAAGATTTAGGAAGAAGCTTAATTAAGCAATCGCCACATTATTGGAAGCCCCACAATGTCTTCCAATCTCTCAGGTAGACCAGTAATTGCAGAATCTGGAGGAAGGTCTTTCCATGCTGGATCCGTAGAAGTGTTAACATCCCAGACAGGGAGTGACCAACAGAGAGGGAGCAACTGACTCTGCCTAGGCGATCTTTTGGTTTATAAGTAGAGTTCTTCCCTGGATATACATACTGTCTGATGACCCTTGGGTGTCATCAAGGACACCCTGCTGCCACTCAGAACCAACAGGGAAAGCCCTTTGTTCTATGGAGAAGACTCTCCCTGACTTTGGATATGACTAAGTTATCTTGGAATGATATCTGTGCATTTCCTCCAAAAGTGATTAGCTTTTCTTTGCTTCTGGGTTATCTTGAATCTAGAGAAGGAAATGGCAACCCACTCCAGTATTCTTACCTGGAGAATCCTATGGACAGAACATGGGGTCACAGAGTCGGACATGACTGAGAGACTAACACTATCTTGAATGCCGTAAGTAGTTTCTTCACCTAGTTACCAGGAGTCGCTGATGAAAAAGAGATCTATTGTCATTTCAAAAACCAAGGGTCCCTTAAACTTACTAGGAGACAAAGAGATGCCAACACATTAAACATGAGTTATACAGAGATTATTAAAAGTCTTTTATATGCACTATTGCCCCCTACAAATTTTCATTTGTAGATATAGACTCCTTCCACTTCCTAATCAGCCCAGTTCTTGGAAAATTTAGAATTTAATATATGTGCCAGGAAATGGGAAAACAAAATTGAAAAACATTGATCTAAATAATTCTGGTTAAAAAATAGTAGGTATTTGGACTGACTAGATCTTTTTTTTTCTTACTGTATTGCAGTCTATGGTTTCCAAATTTTTATTTTTACAGTGAGACTATATTACTTCTATAATTAGAAAAAAGTTGAAGGGCAAAAACTGGGAAAAGGCACCCTCAGCTCCTGACAGACTGACTTGGAATGGCAGACACAGAAAACTGGCTCTGCTTGGGGTTTGCCTCTTACAAACGTGAGGCCAGGATCAGCCCACAGGTCTAAACAGGATCTGCCAGCAGCTCACTAGGTGTGAACACCTGGAGGGAAATGGCAGCCCACTCCAGTACTTTGCCTGGAAAATCCCATGGCTAGAGGAGCCTGTCAGGCTACAGTCCATGGGGTTGCAAAGAGTCAAACACGACTGAGCGTCTGACTTCACAAGGTGTGAACAGGGGCAACTCAGGTCAGTTCAACAAGCATCTACTGAGTGCTCACTGTGTGCCTGGCACTATGCCAGGCACTTGCTACAAAGGCAGAAATATCGAAAGCCCTAGTCCTGTTGAGAATGGGGTAATCTCCACACGGCACAAGGCGTTCTCCATTACAGGCATTTCAGGAGCACCAAGGAGACCTCGGGTCAGGGAGCATTTGAGAAGAGATGATACCGGAACTTTATTGAAAATAATTATTTGTTTTTTCCACATACTGCTGCATGCAGAATCTCAGAACCCTGATCGGGGTCAAACCCTATGCCCCCTGCAGTGGAAGCACAGAGTTTTAACCACTGGACCACGAGGAAAGTCCCATAAAAATATTTTAAAGTCTTTTAAATATTTAAAATCTTTTCTTATTATAAGAAAATGATTACAGGTAACTACTCCTAATGCTTTTATATTTTCAGATATTTTGACTTCTTTCCAATGTGACTTTCATACATTGAGATGCATGTATGAATATGACATGACAAACTTTTGGTGTTTTTTACGAAAACTAGGCATTTGCATTAGCCTTGAATAATGAGTAGGAATAGAGGGAGTAAAGAAGAGATGAAAGGGTGTTGCAAGCAGAGGGGACAGTATGAGTTAAGGTGATGAGACAATCATTTTCATAAAATCAGGACACATATATCAAGACAGAAGTCTCAGAAGAGGAGGTTGGAGAATGACCCAGGATCGGTCCTAAATGGCCTTGTCGGTCAGCCTAAGACAGTTGGGCCGTGGGGGAAGGTAAGGAGGGAAAAGACATGATCGGGTTTTCTTGTACGAATATCACATTGGCAACTAGGTGAGTGGTTAGTTTGAGACGGTTAATACTGAAGGCAAAGAATTTGCGACAACACGGCTGGACTTTGAGGGTATAATGCTAAGTGAAGTTAAGTCAGACAGAGAAAAACAAATACTGTACGACCTCACATATGTGGAATCTAAAATATAATCCCCAAACCCCAAAACCAAGCTCATATGTACAGAGAAGAGGTTGGTGGTTGTCAGAGGTGAGACATGGGTTGCGGAGTGGTGGGGTTGGGGGGGGTTGGTAAAATGGGTGAAGGGGGTCACAATTTCTGGTTGTAAAATAAATACGTTTTGGGAATATAGTATATAACATGGTGACTATAGTTAAAATGTTGTATTGCACATTGAAGGTTGCTAAGAGAGTAAATCTTAAAAGTTCTCATCACAAGAAAAAAAATTTTAACTATGTATGGTGACAGATATTAAGTAGACATTGTGATGATCAATTTGCAATGTGCAGCTGACCCTTGAATTAGAGTTGAGCTGTGCGAGCCTACTTACATACGGATTTTTTTCAGTAGTAAATACTACAGTAGGGCTTCCTGGTCCCTCACACAGTAAAGAATCTGCCTGTAATGCAGAAGACTTGCAGGAGATGCGCGTTCGACCCCTGGGTTGGGAAGATCCCTTGGAGAAGGTAATGGCTATCCACTCCAGTATTCTTACCTGGAGAGTTCCATGGACAGAGGAGCCTGGCGGACTACAGTTCATGGGGTCTCTGAGAGTCGGACACAACTGAGCAACTAACACTTTGACTTTCACTTCAAATACTACAGTACTACAACAACTGTGGCTGGTCGAATCTGAGGATGTGGAACTGTGGATATGGAGGGCTGAATGTAAAATTATACACCCATTTTTGACTGCCAGAGTTTGTTACCCCAACCCCGGAGTTTTTCAAGGATCAACTGGATACAAATATTGAATCATTATTCTGTATACCTAAAAGAAATAAGGTCATGTGTCAATTATACCTCAATTAAAAAAATTTATCTCTATTCAACAAGTATAACTGAGCATCTACTAAGTACCTGACACACATACAAAGAGACTGAAGGTAAAGAAACCCATAAGGAGACCTCAGAAATGTGTATTTATTATTACTATTGGCTGTGCCATGCTCCTTGCAAGATCTTAGTTCGCTGACCACAGATTAAACCTGAGTCTTTGGCAGTGAAGGCTTGGAGACCTAAAAACTGGACCACAAAGGAATTACCAGGAATGAATATTTTTTATGCTTAGAGATAGTCAATTTCAACTGCCTAATCAAGAGGAATTTAGCTTTTTAGCAAAAGTAGTTTAATGATTTGATTATATCAAAGTCCAAGGGATTAAACATCCCTGTTTATTTGCTTTCATTTGATGGACTCCATCTTCATCATCATGTAATATAATAGTTACAATGAACAATGCTAATATTTATTGGCCTTTTTGGTATGCCAAGCACTGTGCTGAGTATGTTAGACATGTTTTCTCAAGTAATAGTAAATATGAATTATACTGCCCCATTTACAGATGAGGAAACAGGCTAAGGAAGGCCAGAGTAGCAAGTAGCAGACCTGGAGTCCATGCTCTGTCATCCACCTGATTAACAAACTTTTATTTGACTAAGATTAGTCACAGTTGGGCTTCCCAGGTGGCCCTAGTGGTAAAGAACTTGTCTGCCATTGCAGGAGACATAAGAGACTCAGGTTCAATCCCTGAAGATCCTCTGGGGGAGGACATGGCAGCCCAATCCAGTGTTTTTGCCTGGAGAATCCCATGGACACAGGAGCCTGGCTGACTACAATCCATGGGGTCGCAAACAGTTGGACTAGACTTAGCATGCACACATGCAGTCACAGTTATCAGGAATTTATCTTGAAACTCTTTAAAATTTTATAGTATTTTTATCTACTGAGAATTGGTCATTTTCTAGGATGTCATACAAATACACCCTTACTGTTTTTAAACCTCACAGAAGTTGCCGAAATTCAGAATGTGAACTAATGATTACTATTAAAGGCTGCAGTGATTTTCAGAAAGATTAGCATCTAAATGGAAGAGTCATCCAGTAAGGAGAGTGAATATCAACCATTTTGCCATGTATCATCACTTAGCCTATTAGCCTGTGTGTGTGTGTGTTAGTCAGTCAGAAGTGTCCAACTCTTGGCGATGCCATGGACTGTATCCTGGAGTGGGTGACCATTTCCTTCTCCAGGGGATCTTCCTGACCCATGAATTGAACCCGAGCCTCCTGGACTGTGGGCAGATTCTTTACCATCTGAGCCACCAGGGAAGCCTAGTACTTAGTGAATGCCTTTTTTTTTTTTTTTTTGGCCACACCGCAAGGCACATGTGATCTTAGTTCCCCAAACAAGAATCGAACATGTGCCCCATCCAGGGGAAGCTGGGAGTCTTAACCACTGGACTGCAAGGGAAGTCCCCCCTTTCTATCATTTTAGAGGTGCAGTGTCTGAGCCTGGGGAGCTCCAACCAAAAAGCCCAAGCTCAGTCACTCTGCACCCCTGAAACATGGTTTTCAGAGCTGCCAAGTGAGGCTAAAGGGCCAGCACATTTGATCCAAACCCACTAAACGGACAAAACCTGTAAATGCCATTTTCCCCTTCCTTTGTCAGTGAATAGCTATTTAGTTGTATTTAGCCACTACTTATTGTTATATTAGAAAATAATAGAGTCATTCCCATATATTGCATCTGAGTAGAGTTGAAAAGACCAGTGTGGGGCAACAACACTTACCAAGGTATTTACACAGAAATCAAACCCGTGGTATGGGGTAGTGCGCTTGGAGTTGTTTGGAGTTTTGCTTCAGACTCAAATCTGCCAAAAGGCTTTTCTTCTGAGAAAGCTTCCCTAATTGGGACTGCTGCAGGCCATTTATTTGCCTGCCATAGTTTTGTTTCCTAGTAGTCTTCAGACACATCATTGGAAATTGAAGTTTAAAGCATCATTTAAGTGCTTTTTCTCCCCCCTACTCGTCTGGCTTAAAAGACATCCTTTATCAGTTTACCATCATCAGTATATCATCCATCTCATACCTGTACTTTCCCTTCTAAAATATGGGGGCGTTGCTTAGCAAAACTGTCACGAGAATCATTTCAAAACTTCATCTCAACACATTGGTTTGTTGGTGGTGCTGACGTGGAACAGACACCCTCAGACATTGCTGATGGTTGTGTTTGTTAGCACAACTTTTTTGGGAAGCAATTTGCAATATATATCATGAGTCATTAGCATATTCATACTCCAAGCCTGTAATTCAGCTTGTAAAAACTAAATTAAAGAAAAGTGAAAAATCTAGAAAATACATTACAATGGTATATATTGTGGATTTATAAATACCAGTGAAAATTATAAACAAATATAAATATAATTAATATATTTTAGTAATCTCCTGAAAGAAGTATTATCCTTTCATTAAAATGCATTCTTTAAAAATGTTTATTAGCAATGTTTTTTTAAAAATATACTGTTGGTTGGAGAAAGTAGAATATAAAATAGTGTATTTATTTTGATGATATGCTGGGAAAATTATACATTTGTATATACCTATACAGCAGGATGGTGGTATTATGGGTGCTATGTTTTTCTTCCTAAATTTCCAGAATTTTAATAATATGACTATTTTTATAGTAGAAAGATTTTTAATAAAAAAAAACTCATAAGTACATTAGAACCATATGACATTATGATGAGAGTTTTTAGAACTAAAAACACCAGGACACACGGCCTGACTTATGGTCTGGCAATAGGACCCAGGATTTGAAATTGGAATTATTCCCGAAGATCAGGGCATGTAGGTACTTGTAAATTGGCAATGTTGGCTGTAAGCCAAAAGTGAATCGGGTGACAAGGTTTTATTGGCGGGAGGCCCTCCAGGCACTATGTTGTCAGTGACTCAAGGCCACCCATGATGCCTTAGTCCCAGGGCAGTGCAAGGGACCAAATAAAATCGATACCCTCCTGTGGCTAAAACAATGAATCTTTTGAGTAAGTGTCCCCTTCCAGAAACTCTGTTGGTAGTGTCATCATTCTCTACAGAGGCAAGTCCTAACTAACATAAATGCTGGAACAGAGGCATTACAATGTCTTATCCATAATTTAGAAGCTTTTTGATGGAACTCAGATGCTGATATTCTGCTACTTTGCCCCTCTCTCCACACATTCACTGAGTTTATCCTGGAAGAATAGCCTTCCCCTTGGCCCCTGCCTTTGGCAGCCCATCCAGGATGGTGCCTGGAGATTCACTGCCATTGCCATTGCTGCTTTCTGGCCTCTTGTCTCTTTCTCTCCCTCCTTCTCTCTCTCTCTCTCTCTGCTATTACATAGACTTCAAATTAAGTTTTTATAAAAAGGGATTGCTGAATGTTCTAAGACTGATTCAGTCATTTGCTCAGTTGTTAAATGATTAAATAGGCATAATTTATTACATACCAGATTAAAGAGCACAGGAAAACATCCCCTGCCTTGCCCTTCAGTTTATAGGTTAAAGCAGAGTCACAAAAATTGCTGGGGGAAGCGGGAGTTGGGGAGGTCTGTGTGCTTAGGATCTGATCATCCCCAAGAGCTGGTGTAGATAGGGCTCAGATGGGGAACACCCTGCAGAGAGTAGGCTGTGCCCCAAGGAGGCCTTCAGAGGGCTGGTGACTTACTCCTCATGCTGAAATTAGCTGGAAATTTAGACGGGGATTCTGAAAGGCAACAGAGAAGACACGGAGGACAAGTGTCACAAATTGCTTGAGGCCTAAGTGAGAAGAGTAGGACTTTTGCTTTTTCTTCCTTGCTCCACCTCTGGACTTCTTCTTTGGGTGCTTCTGCTAATAGAAAAGTGTTCATAGGCACCTGCCTAGGAGGCTTTCTAGAAATTTATCCACCAGATTTCTTTGATACTTTAGATTTGATGCCTAGAGCCAGACATCCTGGAATGTGAAATCAAGTGGGCCTTAGAAAGCATCACTATGAACAAAGCTAGTGGAGGTGATGGAATTCCAGTTGAGCTAGTTCAAATCCTGAAAGATGATGCTGTGAAAGTGCTGCACTCAATATGCCAGCAAATTTGGAAAACTCAGCAGTGGCCACAGGACTGGAAAAGGTCAGTTTTCATTCCAATCCCAAAGAAAGGCAATGCCAAAGAATGCTCAAATTACCGCACAATTGCACTCATCTCACACATTAGTAAAGAAATGATCAAAATTCTCCAGGCCAGACTTCAGCAATACGTGAACCATGAACTTACAGATGTTTAAGCTGGTTTTAGAAAAGGCAGAAGAACCAGAGATCAAATTGCCAACATCCACTGGATCATCAAAAAAGCAAGAGAGTTCCAGAAAAACATCTATTTCTGCTTTATTGACTATGCCAAATCCTTTGACTGTGTGGATCACAATAAACTGTGGAAAATTCTGAAAGAGAAGGGAATACCAGACCACCTGACCTGCCTCTTGAGAAACCTATATGCAGGTCAGGATGCAACAGTTAGAACTGGACATGGAACAATAGGCTGGTTCCAAATAGGAAAAGGAGTATATCAAGGCTGCATATTGTCACCCTGCATCTCATGATACAGAGTACATCATGAGAAATGCTGGACCGGAAGAAGCACAAGCTGGAATCAAGATTGCTGGGAGAAATATCAATAACCTCAGATATGCAGATGACACCACCCTTATGGCAGAAAGTGAAGAGGAACTAAAAAGCTTCTTGATGAAAGTGAAAGTGGAGAGTGAAAAAGTTAGCTTAAAGCTCAACCTTCAGAAAACGAATATCATGGCATCTGGTCCCATCGCTTCATGGGAAATAGATGGGGAAAGAGTGGAAACAGTGTCAGACTTTATTTTGGGGGGCTCCAAAATCACTGCAGATGGTGATTGCAGCCATGAAATTAAAAGACGCTTACTCCTTGGAAGAAAAGTTATGACCAACCTAGATAGTATATTCAAAAGCAGAGACATTACTTTGCCAACAAAGGTCCGTCTAGTCAAGGCTATGGTTTTTCCTGTGGTCATGTATGGATGTGAGAGTTGGACTGTGAAGAAAGCTGAGCGCCGAAGAATTGATGCTTTTGAACTGTGGTGTTGGAGAAGACTCTTGAGAGTCCCTTGGACTGCAAGGAAATCCAACTAGTCCATTCTAAAGATCAGCCCTGGGTGTTCTTTGGGAGGAATGATGCTAAAGCTGAAGCTCCAGTACTTTGGCCACCTGATGTGAAGAGTTGGAATGCGACTCATTGGAAAAGACTCTGATGCTGGGAGAGATTGGGGGCAGGAGGAGAAGGGGATGACAGAAGATGAGACGGCTGGATGGCATCACTGACTCGATGGACGTGAGCTTGAGTGAACTCTGGGAGTTGGTGATGGACAGGGAGGCCTGGTGTGCTGCGATTCATGGGGTCACAAAGAGTCAGACACGACTGAGCGACTGAACTGAACTGAAGAGTCAGTCTGAACAAATTCCTAAAGATTAGTCCTGCCTACACCTTGATTTCATTCTGGCCTCCAGAATTGTGAGACAGTATCTCCTTCTTATATGAGGTACTTTTATTCATTCATCGTTGGTTCCAGGGAGGAACTTCCTGGAGATGGTAGGCAGGTCAGCGAGAGCTCAGCCTCTCTCATGGGGCAGTTGACTTCTAGGTTGCCAAGGCCCATCCAGCATTTGAGAAAGTTGGTAATATCCATGTAAGGCCTGGGATTTTTTGAACACAGCTTCTCTTCATCTCTGGCACAGACTGATCCCAGCCTAGAATAACCTACGTTACCTTCATTCTCTTGACCTAGATGTGTCTGCTGTTCCTGAGACAACAAACAGAGGCGTTGTCCTTTCTTGAGATTTTTGCTTCAGAACTTCCTCTGGCTAGAAACAAGGCAGCTGAGAACCACTAATTACACAAACCTGCAAACTAGAGACTCTACAGAGGGTGACCAAGGTTGCCCAATGTGGACAAAGCTTCAAAAAATAAAAAAATAAATTGAAAAATGGACCGGGTTTTCCTTTCCCAAGTCAGAGCATTGGGAGGTACAGCTAGGCCATCTTATCCCACACTCCTTTGGCCTTTTCTTGTGGCTAACCTAGTGTTCCTTGGTTTCTGCCAAGGGAATTTTCACTATGAAGGAGAGGGCAGCTGGGTTAAGCATCAGAATGTAACGTGGAGGTGGGAAGATTTAGGAGTATAAACAGCTAGGGCTGACAATCAGGGAACTTAAATATGGACAGCATATTAGATGATATGGAATTGCTGTTAATTTTACCAGGTTTAATAATGGTATTGGAGTTATGTAGGAGATAGTTCTTATTCTCTACAAGGAGAGGGGAGAAAGGAAGAGAGACAGAGAAGAAAGCAAATGTGGCAAAGATGAATTGTTGAATCTAGATGTAACTTTTCTGATTGTTTATATTTTAATTAAAATGTTAGGGGTAGGGAAGGAAAAAGAATAAAAAAATCCAGGGCAAAGACATGAGAGAAACCAAGAGAGAATTCAGAAGAATGACATAAAAACAGATAATCAACAAGGACCTACTACATAGCACCGGGAACTATACTTAATTGTAATAACCTATAAAGCAAAGAATCTGAAAAAGTATATTTATATACATATATGTGTGTGTGTGTGTGTGTGTATACGTGTTTGTATGTGTGCGTGTATCTGAATCCTTTTGCTATACATGTGAAATTACCACAACATTGTAAATGAGTTGCATTTCAATAAAACCATAAGGTGATATTAATATTTCCAAATAAAAAAAAAAGAATGATCTAAGTGGGGAAAAGTCTCTGGAAAGAGGAAGAACTTGGGAGACAGAGAAAGTGGAGGGAAAATCTTGGGCCATCATTTCCATCCTTCATTCAGTTCCTCTGTGACAAGAGGAAGTTCTGATGAAGCACAAGAAACCTCAACAAAATTACCCAAAATTTCTATTTTCATGGGACACTGCAACATGAGAATGGGAAGGCAAACCTTTACAGGACCACTCACTTTACAGGAATACTAATGGCCTAACATGATTGCTGAGAAGAAAGGATAACCTGCCGACTGCTGACAGACCAGCTTGGGTATCTAATACTGAGGCCAGCTGATCCACCTGCTATAGTGTGAATTGGCTGCGATCACTTTGTAGATAAGAGTAACCATCAGAAAATTAAGCAGAAGACACTGGTCAAGAGAGAGGTGAGTAGAGCAACCAGGAGAGGTGAAGCTAAAGAAACCAGAAGCCCTGGGAGAGCAGAGGAGCTTCCCTTCTGGTCCATCTGGTCCCCTAAGGTTCCTTCCAGTCTCCTAAGGTTTCCTGCCCTTGAATCTAAGAACCTGTGGTTGCCTGCTGTGTCCCTGCAACACCTCCTGCCCTTCCACCCACTTTGGGCTGAGCAACTCCAGGGGGTACCTGTCTCTTATGGCCCAAGCCACCTGGCCTGGAGCAGCATCTCTTCCTCATTTGTGGGGCTACCCAGCCACACCTTCTCCAGGCTGCCAGAAGCCTGGACCCACCCACGCTTATCATAACCCCACCTGTACTGATTGAAATTGTGTGGTTCACAGCTGCAGTGCCAACTCCTACCAATCCCCGGCAGATGGTAAACACTCAGTGACTGTCTTGGAAAGAACGAGACTCATCAACATCAAGCTCAGTTGGGCTTTCTTTGTCTTAGCAACTTTTCACTGCCCCTGCTCAGGGCTGTCTCCTTTTTTGCCCAGGCTATTTTAATTTCTCCAGTCACTTACCTTCCCCACCGCTCCTGGAAGTAAGAACAGCTGATGTGTGCTGAGTGCACAAGATGGGCAGGCGTTGGGCTGACTGCTTTCCATGTGTTGAGTCCTTTAATCTTCCTGAAACCTAGGAGGCAAATCCTATTATTAACATCCCCATTTTACAGATGAGAAAGCTGAGGCCTGGAGACTAGGTTACTTGTTCAACATCACAGAACAGTGATAATGAGGATTTGGAAACTAGGCAATCTGGTTCGAGAGTCAACCTCCTTAAGTGCTTATTAATTTTGTGATAATAAAACCCAGCTGTGCTCAGCAGCCTAAGGTAAGAGCAGAGAAAATACTTTCTTCTTCAGAAAAGAACAATACTTATTTTTTCTGGAAGCAGGGTTGTGCAAAGGAGTGATCGGTCTCTAGCTCTAGTGTCTGGCACAGTCACTGCCTCCTCGTTCACAGGAAAATAGAGGGAATCGGATGTGAATTTCACTGACTCCTACCTGCAGACATCTCCATTGACCCACCTTCTCCTGGTTTCCTCAGGCTCAGAGAAGTGAGAATCCTCTCACTTGAGCTGACCTGGGTCCCTCTGACCAGCTCTGTGGGCTGGCCTCATTGGATGCGGAAGCCAGGGCCCTGGCAGAGGGAGCTGGCTGCTGAGCATTGCTAGGGCTTGATGGAAAGACTGTCCCCAGGGGTGTGGGCAGGGTAGGATGGAGCCACCTGGGCACAAACAATAGCAGGGAGCTGTGGCTTCCTCTATAGACTGAGGGGTCAGGGAAGTAACAGCAATTCTAGGGGCCAGGGGAGAGCTCTTACTGAGAAGTGACTGCCTGAGAGAAGGGGGCCTTAAAGTCATGTGGAGCTGAGTATTGTGTGTGATCACACAGCAGGACAGAGGAGGGAGGGTCTTGGATAAACAGAGAAGTTCCTTCACTCCTGTATTATCAATCCCTCCCCTTTCTGTGGGCTTCCCTTGTGGCTCAGCTGGTAAAGAATCCGCCTGCAATACGGGAGACCTGGGTTCGATCCCTGTGTCAGGCAGATCCCCTGGAGAAAGAAAAGGCTGCCCACTCCAGTATTCTGGCCTGAAGAATTCACAAAGAATTGGACATGACCGAGCGACTTTCACTTTCACTTTCAAGGGGCAGCTAAGAGTTCGAATGCTGCAACTAAAGAGTCCACATGCCTCAGTTGAAGGTCAAGGATCCCACGTGCAGCAACTAAGATCCAGTGCAACCAAATAAATTAATTTTAAAAATTTCTGTTTAAGTTTTAGATTCCAAACACGTATTACCTTATGCAAAATTTGAATACTACAAAAATATATAACATAGAAAGTAAGTCTTCCTTAGTATTAGCCACCCCCACCCTGCTTTACACACACACTCCAGATATAACTGTTGTTAAAAAGTTTTGGTGCATATTAGTCTTTTAAAAAATAGATGTATAATCAGAACGGCTAAAATGAAAATAATGACAACACTAAATGTCAGTGAGAATACAGAGAAACTGGATCTTTAGACTTTGCTGGTGGGAATGTAAAATGGAGCAGCCACTCTAGAAAATAGTATGGCTGTTTCTTACATTGTTAAATATGCACTTACTGTATCACTCAGCATTTGCACTTCTGGGCCTCTGTCTTAGAGAAATGAGAACTTAGGTTTACACAAAAACCTGTACATGAATGTTCACAATAGCTTTATTTGTAGTTGCTAAAGACAGGAAACAACCCAAATATCCAGACAGCTGAAAGGTTAAATCAACTGTGGTACATCCATGCCATAGAATACTACTTGGCAACAAAAAGGAAGAAACTGTTAATATGGGCAACAACCTGCATGGACCTCCAGAGAATTCTGCTGGGTGAAAAAAGTCAGTATCACAAGGTTAAATAGTGTGTGATTCCCTTTATGTAAACTTCTTGAAATGACAAAGTTGTAGAGATGAAAAACAGATTAGTGTTTCAAGGGTCAGGGAGACGGGAAGAGCGGGTATGGCCACGGTCGTAAAGAAAGTGGTACAAAGGATGTGTGTAATGGGACTGTTCTTGACTGACAGTGGTCACATCAACTGACTGTGTGACATGGTTTGATCCCTGGGTTGGGAAGATCCCCTGGAAAAAGGAATGGTTGCCTACTCCAGTATTCTTACCTGGAGAATTCCGTGGACAGAGGAGCCTGGTGGGCTACAGTTCATGGGGTTGCAAAGAGTTGGATACAACTGAGCCACTAACAATTTTACTTTTTTCAGAGCACTCAAGACACACTGTGTCTTCTCTACGTGCATGGGTCTTCTCTACTAGATCCGAGCTCCTGGAGCGTAGGCTGCCTCTTGCTCACATGCTTGGTCATCCATCCCAGTGCTCAGCACACGTGTTCAGTCCGTAAATCGTGTCTGACTCTTTTGCAGCTCCGTGGACCATAGCCCACCAGGCTCTTCTGTCCATGGGATTTCCCAGACAAGAACACTAGGCTGTGTTGCCATTCCCTTCTCCAGGGGATGTTCCCAACCACACCCACGTCTGCTGCATTCACAGGTGGATTCTTTACCACTGGGCCACCAGGGAAGCCCTGTTCAGCACACAGTAGTCACTTAAGGAGTGTTTGTTAGATAAATGCATGGGCGAACTTCCCTTAAAAGGGATCACTAGCCAAGCAGAAAGATAAGGAGCATCACCTAATGGCAGATGATTTCACTGAGGTGACATCGAGGTAGAATGGAAAGTGCTTTGTGAATGGCAGAAAGAGGGACAGTTGCAAAGGAAGAAGGAAATTCCTTGGAGCTACCACCTGGGGCCTCAGAGCCTCCCAGCCTGCAGTGAGTCTTCCTCTACTGCTGCCCAGGGTGAAGAAGGAAAGGAAAAGAAAAGGCGGATACACAGAACTGTCTGCCTCTGCTGTTCCTTCTTTTCAAACTCAGCACCTAAATTCTAAATTTGGAAGCCCTTTATTTACTGAAAAGATGTTCGGGAACAACAGCCTCAGACACTTGGCACTTTCTTTTCTCCCTGGGCGGAATGAGACTCCCTCTGAGTAAAGATTGGACAATGGCTTTGCTGTGTCCATGGAAACTTTTCCCTCTGGGGATAATGCCTTGTCCCAACTATATGGGTATTTTGAGAGTACTCCTTTTTGGAAAAGTTCAAGAACAATCCATATAAATGCAGTCTTTTCTAATTATAAATTTATATTTGGGTAAAGGTTTAACCATAGCAGAGCTGAAAAAGAATAAATTACAGGACTCAAAGACAGAAAACTCCCTAGAAGAAAGTTTGAATTTACCTAAAAAAAAAAGCTGAATGAAATTCATTAGTTTCTTTTTTGCTTCTAAGTATTTTATAAATGTTTTAGAATGAATGTGGCTTATTTTTGTAGTAAGAAAAAAAATCAGTACTTTTTTTTTCAACTAAAAGAATTGCTGGGGACTTCTCTGGGTCCAGTGGTTAAGAATCTCCCTTCCCATGCAGGGGATACGGGTTCAAACCTTGGTCAGGAAACTAAGATCCCACAAGCCTGCACGCCTCAAATAGAGAGCTGTTGTGCTGGAGCCTGCATGCTCTGGAGACCGTACTCTGTAACGAGAGAAGCCTGTGCACCAAATCCAAGAGCCTGTGCGCTGCAACAAAGATCCAGCACAAGCGAAAAAAGAATTGCCAATCAGTGTACATGGAGTAAAGGTGACAAGTGAGGCAGGGGAGCTGAGACCACCTTACCCAGATTGGGGGCTTACGGGAGAAGGGCGTGTGTCCATTTTCCATACTGTATAACAAATGACCACAACCTTATGGTGGTGGAAAACAGCTCCCATTTATTAACTCACACCCTGTAGGTCAGGAGTCTGGGTGGGCACGGTATAGATCTGACCTTCTGCAAGGCTGTCATCATGGTGTCAGCGAGGCATCTGAGGATTAACTGGCAGTGAATCTACTTTTAAGCTCACTCACCGTTAGCAGAATTTAGCTCATTGCTGCTATGTTTAAATGTTAGTTGCTCAGTCATGTCTGACTCTTTTGCGACCCCATGGGCTGTAGCCCACCAGGTTCCTCTGTCCATGGGATTCTCCAGGCAAGACTACTGGAGTGGGTAGCTATTCCCTCCTCCAGGGGATCTTCCTGACCCAGGAATCGAACCTGGGTCTCCTGCGTTACAGGTAGGTTCTTTACCACCTGAGCCACCTGGGAGGGCTAACTGTAGACTGGAGGCCCTGCTCATCTCCAGGAGGCTGCTCACAGTTCCTTGCCATGTGGGCTTCTCCACAGGGCCTCTTAGGACACAGCAGCTCACTTCTGCAAAGGCAGCAAGGGAGACAGAGAACTAGAGAGAATGGAATCTTACATGACAGAACCTGATCCCAGACGAACACCCCATCAGCATCATATTCTAGTGGTTAGAAGCATCTCACTCAGGAAAGGGGATTATACCGAGTGTGAGTACCAGCAACTGGAAACCATAGGGATGACCTCAGAGTCTGTTTGCTACATGAAGCTCAAAAATTCTTGTGGGAAACACATCCTTTCGTCACCCAGCATTCTGGTACATTCCAAAGGCTGTCCCACTGCAGGCACCCGTGATTCTCCACCTGAAAGACCTTTCCTTCTACACTACAAACAGACCTCCGGAGGAGTTAACATCACTAGGAGCAGACCTTAGCCAATGACGGATGGAAAGTGGAGGCTCCCCCACTTTCTCACCCCTGGGGTAGGAAAACTCAGAGGCGTGTTATTGTCTCCTACAGTCCCCAGCAGGACTGAGCCCCAGTTCCAGTGGCCACAGCACTAATATGCTTAATAACATTCCTTTCCTTGGCTCCCTTCTCTTCCCTGACTCACTTCCCTACTCCCAGTCTTGCTGGGATCACTTGTTAAGTAAACTAGTTGCACTGAAATCCTGCCTCAGGGTCCCCTTCTAGGACTACCCAATCCAAGATGGTGGGAGTCAGTATTTAAGTGGGTGCTGCTGCTGCTGCTAAGTCGCTTCAGTCGTGTCCAACTCTGTGCGACCCCATGGACTGCAGCCCACCAGGTTCCCCTGTCCCTGGGATTCTCCAGGCAAGAACACTGGAGTGGGTTGCCATTGCTTTCTCCGATTTAAATCAGAGAAAGTAATGGCAACCCACTCCAGTACTCTTGCCTGGAAAATCCCATGGACGGAGGAGCCTGGTAGGCTGCAGTCCATGGGGTCGCTAAGACTGGGACACAACTGAGCGACTTCACTTTCAATTTTCACTTTCATGCATTGGAGAAAGAAATGGCAACCCACTCCAGTGTTCTTGCCTGGAGAACCCCAGAGGCGGGGGAGCCTGGTGGGCTGCCGTCTATGGGTCACATAGAGTTGGACACGACTGAAGTGACTTAGCAGCAGCAGTCTTAGGACTAAGACTACTGTAATAAAATACCACAGACAAAGTAGCTCATAAACTACGGAAATTTATTTCTCACAGTCCTTCAGTTCAGTTCAGTTGCTCAGTCGTGTCCGACTTTTTGTGACCCCCTTGGATTACAGCACGCCAGGCTTCCCTGTCCATCATCAACTCCTGGAGCTTGCTCAAACTTGTGTCTATCAAGTCGGTGATGCCATTCAACCATCTCACCCTCTGTCATCCCCTTATCCTCCTGCCTTCAATCTTTCCCAGCATCAGGGTCTTTTCCAGTGAGTCAGTTCTTCGCATCAGGTGGTCAAAGTATTGTAGCTTCAGCTTCAGCATCAGTCTTTCCAATGAATATTCAGGACTGATTTCCTTTGGGATTGATTAGTTTGATATCCTTGCTCCAAGGGACTCTCCAGAGTCTTCTCCAACACCACAGTTCAAAAGCATCAATTCTTTGGTGCTCAGCTTTCTTCACAGTCCAACTCTCATATCCATACATGACTACTGGAAAAGCCATAGCTTTGGCTAGACAGAACTTTGTTGGCAAAGTAATGTCTCTGCTTTTGAATATGCTATCCAGATTTGTCATAGCTTTTATTTCAAGGAGTAAGTGTCTTTTAATTTCATGGCTGCAGTCCCCATCTGCAGTTATTTTGGAGCCCCCCCAAAATAAATTCTGTCCCTGTTTCCATTGTTTTCCCATCTATTTCCCATGAAGTGATGGGACCAGATGCCATGATCTTCGTTTTGTGAATGTTGAGTTTTAAACCAGCTTTTCACTCTCCTGTTTTACTTTCATCAAGAGGCTCTGTAGTTCCTCTTCGTTTTCTGCCATAAGGGTGGTGTCATCTGCATATCTAGGTTATTGATATTTCTCCTGGCAATCTTGATTCCAACTTGTGCTTCATCCAGCCGGGCATTTCACATGATGTACTCTGCATAGAAGTTAAATAAGCAGGGCAACAATATACAGCCTTGATGATACTCCTTTCCCAATTTGGAACTAAACTGTTGCTCCATGTCCAGTTCTAACTGTTGCTTCCTGACCTGCATACAGATTTCTCAGAAGGCAGGTCACATGGTCTGGTATTCCCATCTCTTTAAGAATTTTCCAGAGTTTGTTGTGATCCACACAGTCAAAGACTTTGGTGTAGTCAATAAAGCAAAAGATGTTTTTCTGGCTCTCTTGCTTTTTCAATTATCTAGCAGATGTTGGCATTTTGATCTCTGGTTCTCTGCCTTTTCTAAATCCAGCTTGAATATCTGGAAGTTCACAGTTCACATACTGTTGAAGCCTGCCTTGGAGCTGAGCATTATTTTGCTAGTGTGTGAGATGAGTACAATTGTGTGGTAGTTTGAACATTCTTTGGCATTGGAATGAAAAGTGACATTTTCCAGTCCTGTGGCCACTGCTAAGTTTTCCAAATTTGCTGGCATATTGAGTGCAGCACTTTAACAGCATCATCTTTTAGGATTTGAAATAGCTCAACTGGCATTCCATCACCTCCACTAGCTTTGTTCATCGTGATTCTTCCTAAGGCCCGCCTGACTTTGCACTCCAGGATGTCTCACTCTAGGTAAGTGACCACACCATTGTGGTTACCTGGGTCATGAAGATCTTTTTTGTATAGTTCTTCTGTGTATTCTTGCTACTTCTTCTTAATATCTTCTGCTTCTGTTAGATCCATACTGTTTCTGTCCTTTATTGTGCTCATCTTTGCATGAAATGTTCCCTTGGTATCTCTAACTTTCTTGAAGAGATCTTTAGTCTTTCCCATTCTATTGTTCCCCTCTATTTCTTTGCATTGATCACTTAGGAAGGCTATCTTATCTCTCCTTGATATTTGTTGGAACTCTGCATTCAGATGGATATATCTTTTTCTCATTTGCCTTTCACTTCTCTTCTTTTCTCAGCTATATGTAAGGCCTCCTCAGACAACCATTTTGCCTTTTTGCATTTCTTTTTCTTGGGGATGGTTTTGATCACTGTCTCCTGTACAATGTCATGAACCTCCATCCATAGTTCATCAGGCACTGTTTATCAGATCTAATCCCTGGATCTATTTGTCCCTTCCACTGTATAATCATAAAGGATTTGATATAGGTCATACCTGAATGGTCTAGTGGTTTTCTATACTTTCTTCAATTTAAGTCTGAATTTTGCAATAAGGAGTTCATGATCTGAGCCACACTCAGCTCCCAGTCTTGTTTTTGCTGACTTCTCCAGCTTATAGAGCTTCTCCACCTTTGGCTCATAAATATCAGAAGCTTATTTCTTACAGACCTCGAGACTGAGAAGTCCAAGATCATGGCATGCAGAGTTTTGGTTCAACCGCTTCTGGGTTGCACATTGCTGACTTCAGGCTGAGTTCTCACATGATAGAAGGGGTGAGCTGGCTGTCTGGAGTCTCTTTTTATAAGAAAACTAATTCCATTCATGAAGGTTCCATCTCCATGACCTTATCACCTCCCAAAGATCCCACCTCTTAATACCATCACTTTGGGCATTGAGTGTGAGCATATGAATTTGGGGGAGGTGGGAGACAAACATTCAGACTATAGCAGACTCTGGCAAAAGGGACTTGAAATCAGCAAGGACTCAGAATTAGAGAACGACCCTAGCAGGTTTGAGGGCAGAAAGGAGGAAACTGAAAACTCAGACACTCCTCAATAAGTTAGTACAAACAGAACCAAGCTGGGCATGGTTACCTCTCCCATCACTGTGAGATTCATCACAGCGTAATAAAGCAGGTTTTCACCCCCTGAGCTCCTGACTGGGACAATCTGGACACATCACAGAGTAAGGGCACAGGAGAGCCAGGTATTAGTCCTCCAGCAGTGAGCAAAGTATTGCTACTTCCTTGTTAACTGTAACCTGATTTTCCTTGAATGTCTTAAAGATACTTCAAGATCAGTAAGTTCCAAATCAAATCTATAATTCACCTGTTATACTCTTGCTTTTTTTTTTTTTGCCCCTGCATAGCTTGTGGGATTCCATTTCCCGAGGCAGGGGCCCAACCCTGGTCCTTGGTAGTGAGAGCACAGACTCCTAATCACTGGACCGACAGGAAACGCTCATCTCCTTCTGCCAGTATTCCATAGCACCACCCACCTGTGTTGTGAGGTTAACACTCAGGCGGCAGTCTGGTTCCCTCTTCTCACGATCCATCATCAGGTGCTGTCCTCTTACCTTCCCAATTTCTGTTGAGTCCATCCATTTCTCTCCATACCCACCACTCCGGCTGCCCTATTCCACCCCTGCCATCTCTGGACTCCCACATTGTATCACTGGGTAACAGACAGTCCCTCTAAGTGGAAGGCCCCCTCAACTCCCTGCCTTAGGCCCCCACCCCAGGTACCCTGCTCCAAGATGCACATACTCTTAGCATTTAATCACAGTCCTAATAGAAAATATTTATACATATATTTTATTATGAAAAAATGGAACAGAGAAACACAGAGCCCATATGAAGCACCTGTGCAGTCACAACCCAGAATTAACAACGTGTGTTAGTTGCTCAGTTGTGTCCGACTCTTGGCGACCCCGTTGACTGTATCCCACTAGGCGTCTTTGTCCATGGAATTCACCAGGCAAGAATACTGGAGTGGGTAGCCATTCCCTTCTTCAGGGGATCTTCCCGAGCCTTCGGTGGGACATGAATCTCCTGTACTGCAGGCAGATTCTTTACCGTTTGAGCCAGTAGGGAAGCCCAAGAATTAGCAATGGTAGCATGTTAACTTGCTGCTAAACTTGTTACAAGTCTTTTTCTTCCCCTTTAAAATAAATCAAACATAAAACAGATGTGGTTCAAATTCTTTTGAACATCTCCCCTCCCCTCACTCCTATTCTCTTTCTCTTGTCAAAGGACCTACTAACAAGAATTTCATTGTGTTTCTTTCCCAATCATGATTTTATGCTTTTAATATGTAATGTGTGTTTAAAGAAAATCACTGGTTAGGTTCCTTCTGTTTTTGAAATTATGTAAATAACACTGTATTGACGCTAGAGGTGAACACGTGACAATTTGGAGGATCAACATGCCCCTGAGTTGTTACCACAGAATTAACTGGGTGCCCAAATGCCTTCTGTGGGCACTTCCGTCTCCACCTTCAGTCTGTCATAGATAAGAGGATATGGCGAAATCAACTTCTGATTAGTTGCTTCCAGATACCAAGAGAGGACATAAAAAGGAAACCAACTCAAAAAAAAGGGGAACAAACACTTTTCCAAGTGGTAATGCCATCTATTATCTATCTACTCCAGGCTAAGAATTATACCTTGCATGACAAAATGTCCAAAGAACATTGTCAACTCTGCGTCTTCAGCCAAGGATGAAGTTATTGAACCTTAAGAGGCAAGGGATCTTAATGGCCTCGTGTTACTAACATCCTTGTCACCTCTACCTAGAACTGGTATGGCCCAGTGAACTCCAACACAATGAAATCTGGGCTTCCCTGGCAGCTCAGCTGGTAAAGAATCTGCCTGCAATGCAGGACCCCAGTTCAATCCCTGGGTTGGGAAGATCCCCTGGAGAAGGGAACAGCTACCCACTCCAGTATTCTGGCCTGGAGAATTCCATGGATAGAGGAGCCTGGCAGGCTACAGTCCATGGGGTCCCAAAAAGTTGGCCCAATGAGCTCCATCACAGTGAAATTTAGAAGCTACTTATCCAACAATGGGATGGACAGCAGCATTTGTTTAATCTAGAGAATCTATACTTTGGGGGTGGGGGAGGGGTGGAAAATGAGGAAGTGGAAAGAACATGACCTTTGGAGACAGACAGACCTGAGTTCCCCTCCTGGGGTTGCCTCTTCCTGTGTGTTGCTTAAGCTTTAGTTTCCTTTTCCACAGCAGAGGAGAAAAATTCCAAGCAGCAGAGGGAATTCTGGGAAATCACTGAATGCTCTGGGACATGACTGGACCCCCTTTATCTGAGTTGTGTGCACGTGCTCAGTCGTGATCAGCTCTTTGAGATGCCATGGACTGTAGCTCGCAGGCTCCTCTGTCCATGGTATTTCCCAGGCAAGAAATACTGTAATGGGTTGCCATCTCCTATTCCAGAAGATCTTCCCGACCCAGGGATTGAACCTGTGTCTCTTGTGTCTTCTGCACTGGCAGGCGGATTCTTTACCACTGAGCCACCTGTGAAATCAGATTATCTGAATTTGGGGAGGGTAAAAGTTCTGGTTCTGGGTTGTGCCTAGGAAAGGCCACGTACGATGTGAGGATCGAATCTGGGCCACCGTTTGCTCAACGTGGTTAGCTGGCCTCCACTGTCATCATGCCACCTCATGAGACCGAATGAACAGAACTCGTGCGTATGAGGGGACTTACTGTATCCCATACCGCTAGGCACCCTGTTGTGTGAGCTAAACACTCAGGCAGCAGTCTGATTCTCTTCTCTCACAACCCATCAGCAAATCCGGTCCTTTTACCTTCTCAAGGAGGGAGCTGGCTTTGTTTTCATCCTATGCAGTAACCACAATGATGGTTAAGTGTCTGGAAGCGGCCTCCTTCAGTCCTTATCACCTTGATTGGCTCCAGTCCCATCCCACAGGGTGTTATTCACATCTGGAAAGGAGAGCAGTTTTCATTTTCAGAGGACCACGAATACTATGGTCTCCAGGTGGACTGTTCAGCTCTGAAACGCCTAAGGTAGCCTATTAAACCCTGTCCGGAGTGAAAGGCTTCAGACACTACTATCAGACATGTCAGGAATCTCTTTCCCCATACTAACTAGATTGGACAATCAGAATCTCTTCTCCCTCTCTGCTGCTGAAAGAGCAGTTCTGTCTACCAGTCTCCAGAGCCTGTCATCAGGCTATTGATTTGGCCTTTCATCTTAGGAAGGTCAAAATGAGTAGAACAGCTGGGTTCTGTAATTCCACCTCCTGCTCCACCTCCACCCATGTGTAACTTTAGGCTAGATAAACATTGGCAAAAGAAACATACATTATGCAGGGAATGTGAGCTTGTAGGTCTCATGCCCACAGCATTATCAGACACTCCCAAAAGAGGCGTGTTCCTGATCATGAGTGGGCCATCTTGTTTCAAAGAATAAGAAGCTAACAATAATCAGAGGAAGATGCCCAAAGAGTTTTCCATGGATTATTCTCCTCCTAGGAAAACACAAAGGCACGTCAGTGGACAGAGTTCAAGGTGATACTTTCCTACCTAACCTATTCTTCAAGTCCTTTCAAGCTGGTTTCACAAGATTTTCAGTAAGTCACCCAGTCGTAGGTGTAGCATTATCTTCTGGGGACTACTCCCAGGTACCTGAAATACCATTTGAGGGTGAGCAAGACACGTTCCCAAACCCCAAGGGCTTCTTTGGGGCTACAATTGCAGCAGCAGCAGCATGTGCTGATGACACAAGGATTTTTGGGTTGACTTGTAAACCTTAACAGGTTGTTGGTTAGTAAATTAAAAATATGTGAAATCATGAACCGTATGATATTTATCTTGCCTTTTTTGGTTACTATTGTTACCCTGGAGCTAAGGTGGGGGATATCAGAAATGTTTGATATACAGTTGACGTCTGTGTTGCGTGCTCACTCTCAGATTCGGGTTTTGGCACGGATTTGCTAAACACACAGATGCCAATTAGGAAACTAAAATCCAGTCATTACTCAGAGATTAAATATTTCAACATAGTGTCTCAAACTATAATTAAAGGCAGTGAGCCTCATTATTGGGAGAACAAAAACACAGGGAGGCAGACAACTATTTTTGGAATTGTTCTTATCTTCAATGCCATCTACATTTTTTCAACTTGTTTACAGTATTTCCAACCTTACAAATCAGTCTAAACAAAGTGCCATAAAATGACACATTTGTGAAATGGCCTAGGGAGAAGCAGAGCAGGAGCAGGCAGAAGAGGTGACGAGACCAAGAGAACAAAACAGGGATAGACTTTTTCCCCGAAAAAGGTTAAGAAAGAAAATGAAATAATTAAAATCTATCATCTGAATTGAATTTCAGGGGGTGGTACAATTCAATTTTGACCCAAATTTAGTCTTTGTATTTTGTTGCCTCGTCCAATTTATTTTTTTTTATTTTTTATTTTTTTTGCCTCGTCCAATTTAAATTATAGTTGCAAGAGTATAAAGTACACATATAAAGTACCCATGTCTTGGGCATATGCTAATTAAATTAATTACTTTATAAATATCAAGATTTGATAAATGGTGGGCCTTATATAACAGAATATACATATATGTATATGTCTATATCATCAGAAAAAAATTACTTGAGAGAATTAAAAATTTGATTTCTCTGGACTTGCCTGCTAGTCCAGTACCTAAGACTCTCTGATCCCAATACAGAGGGCTCAGTTTTGATCCCTGATCAGGGAACTAGATCCCATGTGCTGAGACTAAGAGCCAGCACAGCCAAATTAATTACTTAATTTTTAAAAATTACACTTCTCATTACTTAAACATCTGGTCAACTGTCTTCTTATGATTTCGTCTCTTTTTTTATCCTGTTTTGGCATTTGAGCACTTCCTTAATGGCTTTTTTTGTTTTTTTAATTAAGAGTTAATATACCAAATGCTTAGAAGCACTGTGTAATTGTGCACAATTATTATTACATCTAACTCTAGAAATTCAGAGAACTAAGAATATTTTGAAGGTATGAGAATATTTTACTATATATTTCAATCTTCATGTATTTCCAAAGCAGTGTCAGGAAACACCACACACTTCAATAACACTTCATACTTCTGACTACACAGAGAGTGGGGCAGGAAGTTGTACTTAAGCCAACTAAGATTCATCTTGGTTAATTACATTTTCTGACTCTAGTTAGAATTACATCATAGCATCCAAAATGGAAAGTCATTACACACGTACTATAATAATATCCACTCCACAGATAATAAGAAACTTCCCTCAAATATAAAAATCTAAACCTAAAATAAATATGCATTCTTAGAGATATTTTACAAAGAAAAGATGTCTAAAATATTTTCCCTCTGAGTCAGTATCCCTCTAAAGTTTATTGTGGTGTGTGGGTAGCATAACATAGAAGATAGCCAGTTACAACAAAATTAAATAGACTCTACTTCAACAACCAGAGAAATCTGATTATAGTCTGGTATTAGGAGAAACCAAGGAAGTACTGTCCTTTCTGTAAGGTGTGATATTGACATCATGGTCATGTGAGAATATGTATATATATTTTAAGAGAGGCTTAAATATGTATGAGTGAGTTGAAATAACTTCTAGGGTTAAAAAAATTAAAATTCAGAGACAAAGTGAGAAGGGATAGTGCAGCCAAATCTTGCTAATTGTTAAATCTGAGCGATAGAAACATGAAAGTTTACTGTTCTACTCTGTCCACTTTTGTGTGAGTTAGAAGCTTCACATAATAAAAAGTTGTTTTAAAGAACATTAAAATATTTGGTTCAGCGGTTTATTTTTTGCATATGCAGAGCATGATTAGATGAGAGAGTTCTGCCATATTTGAGACTACCTGTTAATGGATTTTTTTCTAGCTTACTAGTTCTCAAACTTGAGTATGCATTAGAGTCCCCTGGAAGACTGGATATGGCTCACATTGCTGAGTCCCCTCCCCCCACCACCCCTGACTCCACAGTTTCTGATTAAATAAGTCTTTGCAGGGGCCCAAGATTTTGCATTTCAAACAAGTTCCCATTTGTCCCTGATGTTGCTGGTCCATGGACCACACTTGGAGAAACACCACTCTAGCTAAACCATCTCTCCTAAATCACCCTGTTTAAGTAGTGATGTAGATGGACCTGGAGTCTGTCATATAGAGTGAAGTAAGTCAGAAAGAGAAAAACAAATATTGTATATTAACACATATATATGGAATTGAGAAAAATAGTACAGATAGACCTATTTGCAGGGCAGGAACAGAGATGCAGATGTAGAATGGATGTGTGGACACGGTGGGGCAAGGAAGAAGGGATGGGTGGGATGAATTGGGCGAATAGGATTGACATAAATAACTCTACCATGTGTAAAGTAGACAGCTAGCGGGAAGTTGCTGTACAACACAGGGAGCTCAGCTCGGTGATCTGTGATGACCTAGAGCAGTGGGATGGGGATGTGGGAGGGAGGTTCCAGAGGAAGGGGATAAATGTATATATTGCTGATTCACTTCATTGTACAACAGAAACACAACATTGTAAAGCAATTATACTCCAGTAATAAAAAATAGAAATAAACTACCCTGTTTCATTTTTCTGTCACCAATTCCATTCCTTTTTTATTTAATGTCAAGTATGAGCTTTAACTGTTTACTTTGGCCAGCTTCTGAGCCTATTTAATTGATTCTAGAATATGCTGAGAGTCAAATCTTGAGACTTTAGTATTAGGATTTTTCACTATTTGATCTTAATCTACTCAGCTTCCCAATCTTATCATTCACTCTTCTCCCAACTCCAACAATATCAGGCTACCTGACTTCTAAACAAGTTAGTCAAATTCCTACCTCAGTCCCTTTGCCCATGCCATCATCCCCTCCTGGAATGTGCTTGTGCACTTAACACACACAGACTCATACACTGAGTCCAGTCCAAGTACCTCCTCTTCCATGAAGCTCTCCTGGGCTACCAGCATCCACAGTGATGTCTCCTGCTGAAAACCTATCATTTTAAACTAATCAAATCCTGCCTTGTAGTAATTCTTATATTATTATTTGTTATATACTTGAATCTTGTCTCTTCAATATAGTACAAGGGCAAGGGCAGAAGCCATGCTTTATACAGAGCTTCTTTGTACAGGCCACAGACTTCAGCCTAGAACTATAGGCAAGGTCATTTACCCTACAAAATGGGGGAGGAATTTACTGTTTTTCTAAAGTAAATAATGGGATGGAACCTGAAATCTGCAGATGCAGAAGTCATATCAGTAAGAGGCAATAGAAATCTAATATCTGTTTACTTCCAAGCAGTGTTCTGAGACTAATTAATGTTTACATAGTCTTTGAGATGTTCAGATGGAAGGGGTTTAAAATAATTGGAATGATGATGATGATCCCTGGGACTCTTTCAAAATTTCATACCAAATTTCACAGCACCCCTCAGATTTACCCAGGCTGGGAAGAGGGTCGAGGGCTACTCCTCTACTGGTGGCTGAAAGGTGACTTTCCAACAGCGCTTGAGATTTTCAGGGAAAACAAACTTTAAAATAAGGCTGATGGTGCTGAAAATCCCAACATAACAAACCCTTGGCTTCCTGAGCAAAACTGAAACCAGAATGCTCCTTTTCATCCTCCTACAGGGATGCTGGACTCTAGAACTGACTTTCTGCTTCACTTCTGCAATCACGGGCTCTCTGGTGTCAGGATTCTGCCTGCAGCTACTTGGATTATGTTTGTATTATGGCAGCTCAAAGGCATTTTTGGCCTGAGTTTATATATATATATACACATATGCTTTATTATATATATTAATATATAATATAAATATATAATGCATATAAAGTGTATATATATATATAAAATATATATGTGTGTGCATGCTCAGTTGCTAAGTCGTGTCTCACTCTTTGTGATCCCACGGGTGATGTGATGGTAAAGAATCCACCTGCCAAGGCTGGAAACACAGGAGAAACTTTAAATCTCTGAGTCGGGAAGATCCCTTGGAGAAGGAAATGGCAACCTACTCCAGTATTCTTGCCTGGAGAATTCCGTGGACAGGGGAGCTTGGCCGGCTACAGGCCATGGAATCGCAAAGAGCTGGACAGGACTGAGTGACTGAGCGTGCATGTATAATATGCACATATAAATATATACATATATGAATATATATATATGGTGATTTAGTCGCTAAGTCGTGTCTGTATATATGTATATGCTAACTGAAGAGTTCTGCTCTTCAGGAAGCATCCTCTCTCTCTCTTAAAAAATACCTCAAGAGGTCTCTTGATTAGCAATTGAAAATCTGTTTGTGACTCAAGCTGGAGAATGTTGCATCAACATCTCAACTTAGATTTTCTTTAGCCCTCATTTTCTTTTTTTTTTTTTTTTAATATTTATCTGACTGAGTCAGGTCTTAGTTGCAGTACTTGGATTCTCTAGTTGTGGCATGTGGGCTATTTTACTTGCAGTATTTGGGATCTAGTTCCCTGACCAGGGATTGAACCTGGACTTCCTGCATTGGGAGCTCAGAGTCCTAGCCACTGGACCACCAGGGAAATCCTTCTAGCCCTTATTTTCCTTGGTAACAACTCTCCTTTCTTTTTTTTCTTTGCTTTATTCATGCATCCTTGTTTAGGTTGACTTGGCTTGGTACTACTTTGGTTTTATGGTTAATAATTCATTAACCATTAAAAAAAAAAAATCTCTGAATCCGTAACCATGACTGTCTATGTTAGATGAAAAGAAAAGAGCTCCAATACCTTTACAGGCCCAGGCAGACATAGGTACAGTTATAATTAAATAGTAAATCACAACAAGATACCATCAGAGGCATGCCTCAGATGTGCTGGGAAAAGTCAAACGTTCTCACCTGCCAGCAGGAAAGAAAGAAAAGAAGAATAGCCCAGTCAAGCTTGACCAGACAAGGTTTATACCTGGTATGATCATAAAGCCACTCCTGGCCTGTATTTCCAGGAATAAAAAAGCCAATGTACAAAGAGCCAGGGTCATATTCCACGCCAGATGCTAATTCCTTTCTTAGCTGCAAGATCAGATCAAACTATTTCCTGGTTGGCAACAGGCAACTTTGGTTAGCCTAATGCATGAGATTAGAAGTCCTCAGACTGCTGTGACTCGTATGCCAAGAAAGTCTGCAGTTTAATTAAGACAAAAATGACAACAACAAATCACATAAAAAGTCTCCACTTCAGGGCCTGAATTAGAAGGAAACTGAATCTGGATCTGCCATCAGTTAACCAAGATCTCAGGGCTCCTTCCTTTGGCCTTCAAGACTCATTGTTGACATTGTCCTTGCACAAGGACATCAGGATGGGTGGTCCTTTATTCCTGACTCAGACTTTAGGAAAACAAACAAATAAGCAGTGGAGGAGGCCCAGATTCTCAGTCTCTAACTGCCCTTTGAGCCCAATTCAGGCTATGCTCCTGGGAAAGTGTGTCTCTCTCCTGGGTGAATGTAAATGAATGAAAACTTAATGATGCCTCCTCCCCACATTATTTTTATAGGAAAATGTTTCCTGAGGTGTACACAACTGGCTTATTACCTTTAGGACACAAATCTCCCAGTAAAATGATGCCTTTGTGTCCTCATCATAAGGATCTGATTCTGGAAGAGACCTTACAGATAATACAGTCCAGACTTTTTCTCTGCCTTCTTTTAGAAGGCTCCAAGGTAAAGGGATCAAAGGAGTTGCCACAATTATAGAGCCGTGGTCTGTAACGTGTTCTCTCAGTGTGGCTCCCGACCATCTGACACAGCCTCACCTGGGAACATACTAGAAAGGGAACTTCTCAGGCCCTGTCCCAGACTTTCAGAATGAGAAACCCCAGGGATGGGGCCCAGCAATCTATTTTAACCACCTGACCAGATGGTGTAAAGTTTGAGAACCACTGGTTTGTAGGAAAAACATATATTTACAGGGGCAGAAAATTGGAGTGGGCAGGCAGACTTTATTATCTGCCTTGAAAGAAAAGTGAAAATGAAAGTCGCTCAGTCATGTCTGACTCTTTGTGACCCCATGGAGTTCTCCAGGCCAGAATACTGGAGTGGGTAGCCTTTCCCTTCTCCAGGGGATCTTCCCAACCCAGGGATCGAGCCCAGGTCTCATGTACTGCAGGCGGATTCTTTATCAGCTGAGCCACAAGGAAAGCCCAAGAAAACTGGAGTGGGTAGCCTATCGCCTCTCCAGCAGATCTTCCCGAGTCAGGAATTGAACCAGGGTCTCCTGCATTGCAGGCGGATTCTTTACCAACTGAGCTATGAGGGCAGCCTACGTGCCATGAGCATGTGTATAAATGGCCTTTGTTTTTCTCCTTTCTTTGCAACACAATTACTTCGTGTGAAAATATAAGGGTATCTTTTTTTGCCCCCTTAGCCGAGAGAGAGCTGGCGACGTAATGCAAGAGGATTCTCTTTCTACTCGCCTTTCATCTCATGATGGAGCCAAGATTCTGCTCAGAGAGAGGTACTGCCCCCGCCAGTGCCTGCCCTGGAGGCTGCCAGGCAAGGAGCTCTCCTATACAATTCACAAGCAGCCTGGGCAAGCTGAGGAAGAAATCTGCCTGGTCAGGAAGCACCTGGTAGGGAAGTCCTCACGTGGCCAGAGGAGCTGAGGGCCTGGGGCCTTCGAAACAGGACAAATGTCCCCAATAACCTTCCATGTGCTGTTCCCAGAATAAAGGATGGAAAGGTGGGGTGTGCCCAAAGGGTTCTGAATCCAGTCAGAGAAAGGCATAGGATGAGGACTATTCATAGAAATCTGTATTTATCACATGTGGCTGACATTTTCCTGTTTATCTTCTGTCTTGACAAATTCAGCTGGGACTTTTT
This sequence comes from Oryx dammah, assembly GCF_014754425.2. Classification (NCBI taxonomy): domain Eukaryota; kingdom Metazoa; phylum Chordata; class Mammalia; order Artiodactyla; family Bovidae; genus Oryx; species Oryx dammah. The sequence continues at coordinate 51,421,418 of NW_024070205.1, forward strand.
TTTTTTTTGGCTTCTCCCCATGGCTTGTGGGATCTTAGTTCCCTAACCAGGGATAGAATCTGGGCCCCCAGCAGTGGAAGTGAGGAGTCCTAACCACTGGACTGCCAGTGAATTTCTTGAGGAAAGGGCCATTACCTGGACTTCATAGCCTTGCCACTGGATACCTGGTGAAGTCATTCAGCACTGTGTGTGGAGACAAGTTAGCTGGTTATTGAACTTGGGGAGGCAATATAGGATAACAGTTAGGTGTAGGAGTCAGACTGCTTGGCTTTTGCATTAGCTAGCTGCTTGAATTTGGGAGAGTTATATGACTTCTTTGTGCCCCAGAATTTCTACAGAAAAAAAAAAAATCAGTAATAATATTAGTATCTACGTAGTGAGACTTGAAAGAAATAATCCATATAGGTGCCTGATATGTCAGTGTGAACAAAATCAAAGTCCCCAAACCCATCCTGACCCTGCTTGCACCCGAATCTTTGTTTCTGCCATTCTGCTCTTTGGGGATTCCCTGGGCCCAGTCCCCACCAGTCACAGAGGTTAACCTGTGCCTCCTGTTTCTCCAGAATTTACCTCAAACACCACTTCCTCGCAGAGTGCCTCTTGCTCGATCTCTTGTCCCATCAGCCACACAGCACTGTGTTTTTATATTTTTGTGGTATTCATCACATTTTCCCTCCGACTGTATAGTGTACAAAGGACCTCAGGTTACTTGCTCTGTTTCATCTCTGTTTCCCTCTGAAGTGCCAAGTGAGAGGCGGCCTGAAAGTGGAAGTGAAAGAGTTGTGTCCGACTCTGCAACCCCACGGACTATATAGTCCATGAAATTTTCCAGGCCAGAATACTAGAGTGGGTTGCAGAAGGGGGATAATCCATTCCCGACCCAAAGATCGAACCCAGGTCTCCTGCATTGCAGGCGGGTTCTTTACCAGCTGACCACAAGGGGAGTGCCAAGTGAGAGGAGGCCTAGACTGAACATATTGGTGTTTCAGTGTTTTCCTGTTACAGGATTCAAAAACCCAGTTCAATTCAACTTATAATGTGGAAGGATTTTTCTTCCTTTCCATGAAATGGAAAATTCCTGAGGAAATACATTCAGGCTTCACGTGTGGTGCCATCAGGGCTCGGGCTCTGTATCCTGGAACCCCCTCAGCTCTGGTTTCTGAGGTGTCATCTCTGTTCTCAGTACAGCCAGTAGCAACAGGTGGGGCTACAAACTTCTCAGTTCAGGTCTGCTGCTGCTAAGTCGCTTCAGTCGTGTCCGACTCTGTGCGACCCCATAGACGGCAGCCCATCAGGCTCCCCCATCCCTGGGATTCTCCAGGCAAGAACACTGGAGTGGGTTGCCATTTCCTTCTCCAATAAATGAAAGTGAAAAGTGAAAGTGAAGTTGCTCAGTCGTGTCCGACTCTTAGCAACCCCATGGACTGCAGCCCACCAGGCTCCTCCGTCCATGGGATTTTCCAGGCAAGAGTACTGGAGTGGGCTGCCATTGCCTTCAAGTCTAGGGAGAGAATGTATTTCTCTAAACAGCAAATGAAAGTCTTTAACTTCACTCTGGTCAGCCAGTTTACATCAGGTACTCATCCCTTAACCCATGAGAGACTACTGAGGCAGGAGGGTGGGATCCCCCTGCTCAGTCAGTTTGCCCACAAATGAGGTGATAGTCAGCTCCTCTCAAACTCCTGCCGCTCCACAGTGGGGACACCAAACACAAGTTAGGCGGTGCTGAAGAAGGAAAAGATACTGGGCAGAAAACCCTTTATTGCCCACAGAGTACTCAATTCATGCAGATTAAATAAAAGAGCATGGAATTAATAGCAGTATATATATATATGGACTTCCCTGGTGGCTCAGACGGTAAAACGTCTGTCTACAATGCAGGAGACCTGGGTTCGATCCCTGGGTCGGGAAGATCCTCTGGAGAAGGAAATGGCAGTCCACTCCAGTACTCTTGCCTGGAAAATCCCATGGACAGAGGAGCCTGGTAGGCTACAGTCCATGGGGTCGCAAAGAGTTGGACACGAATATACATATATATTTATCACACTTGTCTGCTAGTCTTTACAATATCTTTTTCAGGCAGTTTCTGGGTAACTTTTTAGATAACACTGAAGTGCAGCAACAACAATCATTGGCTTTGGAACATTTAGAACTCAACATACCTTCTTAAAGTCCATTTCTATATCTTATCCATCTCAAGGAAATTCACCCTGAATCCTGTGTTCTCACTTATTTGCTTGTCTTTTCATATCACTTTATTTCATCTCTATGAATTTCTACAAAGTACATTTTTATTCTAGTCATTTTTAACTGCATCAAAAGGGTCTCATCATGCATGTAATTGTTTGGAATTTATTTTTCATATATTGCTAAGACCCAACCATATTGTTACATGAGGCTGTAGTTCATGTTGTTGTAACTTCTGAATCACATTCCATTGTGGTAATAAAACAGAGCTTATCTGTCTACTCTCCTTTTGATGGGCATTTGAGTTGTTTGGGGGCTTTTGTTAGAGTGAAGAGAACGGATACTTGTAAAAGAAGATCAACAAGGAGAAACTTACTCTGTAGACAACAAAACCTATCAGGAAGCTATAGTAGTGAAGCTGTGTAGTGCTGGCTCAAGGACAGACAAACTGACCAATGGAATAGAATGGGATGGTATGAAACTTTGGTGTGTGTCAGAGGTGGTTTTTAAGACTAGTGGGGAAAGGAGAGACTACTCAATAAGTAGAGGTGGATAAAATTATTATCCCATGTGAAAAAGGATGAAGTCAAATTCTTACCTCAGAGTATAAGCAAATGTAGACATCAAATGGATCAAGATCTTAAATATATAAAAAAATAAAGACAATATTTATTTTTCTCTTTCTGACTTACTTCACTCTGTATGGCAGATTTTAAGTCCATCCATGTCTCTACTGCTGCTGCTGCTAAGTCACTTCAGTCGTGTCCGACTCTGTGCAACCCCATAGACGGCAGCCCCCCAGGCTTCCCCATCCCTGGGATTCTCCAGGCAAGAACACTGGAGTGGGTTGCCATTTCCTTCTCCAAAGCATGAAAGTAAAAAGTGAAAGTGAAGTCACTCAGTCATGTCCAACTCTTAGCGACCCTGTGGACTGCAGCCCACCAGGCTCCTCTGTCCATGGATTTTCCAGGCAAGAGTACTGGAGTAGGGGGCCATCGCCTTCTCCGCATGTCTCTACAAATAACCCTATTTCTTTCCTTTTAGTGGCTGAGGAACATTCCATCGTATATATGCACCACATCTTCTTTATCCATTCATCTGTCATTGGACATTAGGTTGTTCCCACGTCTTTCCTATTGTAAATAGTGATGCAATGAAAAATGGCACAGATGAACCTATTTGTAGGGTAGGAATAGAGACACAGACATACAGAATGGACATGTGGACACAGAGGGTGAAAGGGAGGGTGGGACAAACTGGGAGATTAGGATCAACATATGTACACTATGAACAAAGCTAGTGGAGGTGATAGAATTCCAACTGAGCTATTTGGATGATGCTGTTAAAGCGCTGCACTCAATATGCCAGCAAATTTGGAAAACTCAGCAGTGGTCACAGGACTGGAAAAGGTCAGTTTTCATTCCAATCCCAAAGAAAGGCAATGCCAAAGAATGCTCAAACTACCGCACAATTGCACTCATCTCACATGCTAGTAAAGTAATGCTCAAAATTCTCCAAGGCAGGCTTCAGAAATACATGAACTGTGAACTTCCAGATGTTCAAGCTGGTTTTAGAAAAGGCAGAGGAAGCAGAGACCAAATTGCCAATATCCGCTAGGTCATCGAAAAAGCAAGAGAGTTCCAGAAAAACATCTACTTCGGCTTTGTTGACTATGCCAAAGCCTTTGACTGTGTGGACCACAACAAATTGTGGAAAATTCTTAAAGAGATGGGACTACCAGACCACCTGACCTGCCTCCTGAGAAATCTGGATGCGGGTCAGGAACCAACAGTTAGAACTGGACATGGAACAAAAGACTGGTTCCAAATTGGGAAAGGAGTATATCAAGGCCATATATTGTCACCCTGCTTATCTAACTTATATGCAGAGTACATATGAGAAACGCTGGGCTTGATGAAGCATAAGCTGGAATCAAGATTGCCAGGAGAAATATCAATAACCTCAGGTAGGCAGATAACACCACATTTACGGCAGAAAGTGAAGAGGAACTAAAAAGCCTCTTGATGAAAGTGAAAGAGGAGAGAGAAAAGGTTTCCTTAAAACTCAACATTCAGAAAACTAAGATCATGGTATCTAGTCCCATCACTTCATGGGAAATAGATGGGGAAACAGTGGAAACAGTGAAAGACTTTATTTTTTGGGCTCCAGAATCAATGCAGATGGTGATTGCAGCCATGAAATTAAAAGACGCTTACTCCTTGGAAGAAAAGTTATGACCAACCTAGACAGCACATTAAAAAGCAGAGACATTACTTTGCCAATAAATGTCCATCTAGACAAAGCTATGATTTTTCCAGTGGTCATGTGTGGATGTGAGTGTTGAACTATAAAGAAAGCTGAACATTGAAGAATTTATGCTTTTGAATTGTGGTGTTGGAGAAGACTCTTGAGAGTCCCTTGGACTGCAAGGAGATCCAACCAGCCCATCCTAAAGGAAAGCAGTCCTGAATATTCATTGGAAGGACTGATGCTGAAGCTGAAACTCCAATATTTTGGCCACCTGAGGGGAAGAACTAACTCATTTGAAAAGACCCTGATACTGGGAAAGATGAAGGCAGGAGGAGAAGAGGATGACAGAGGATGAGATGGTTGGATGGCGTCACCAATTTGATGGACATGAGTTTGAGTAAACTCTGGGAGTTGGCGATTGACAGGGAAGCCTGGCGTGCTGCAGTCCATGGGGTTGCAAAGAGTCGGACATGACTGAGCAACTGAACTGAACTGATGTACACTGCTGCTGCTGCTGCTATGTCACTTCAGTCGTGTCCGACTCTGTGTGACCCCATGGACTGCAGCCTACCAGGCTCCTCCATCCATGGGATTTTCCAGGCAAGAGTACTGGAGTGGGGTGCCATTGCCTTCTCCAGATGTACACTAACATGTGTGAAATAGATAGCTAGTGAGAACCTGCTATAAAGCATAGAAGCTCAGCTTGGTGCTCTGTGATAGCCTAGATGAATATAATGTGGGGGTGGGAGGGAGGTCCAAGAGGGAGGGATGGTGATATATGTGTGCCAAAGAATTGATGCTTTTGACTGTGGTGTTGGAGAAGACTCTTGAGAGTCCCTTGGACTGCAAGGAGATCCAACCAGTCCATCCTAAAGGAGATGAGGGATAGGAGGGACTGATGTTGAGGCTGAAACTCTAATACTTGGCCACCTGATGTGAAGAGCTGACTCATTTGAAAAGACCCTGATGCTGGAAAAGATTGATGGCAGGAGGAGAAGGGGACAACAGAGGATGAGATGGTTGGATGACATCACCGACTCAGTGGACACAGGTTTGGGTGGACTCCGGGAGTTGGTGATGGACAGGGAGGTCTGGCATGCTGTGGTTCATGGGGTCGCAAAGAGTCAGACATGACTGAGCAACTGAACTGACTGACTGAAATATATATGTGTATGTATATATATATACAGAAACTTGGAGAAGGCAATGGCACCCCACTCCAGTACTCTTGCCTGGAAAATCCCATGGACGGAGGAGCCTGGTAGGCTGCAGTCCATGGGGTTGCTAAGAGTCAGACACGACTGAGCGACTTCACTTTCTCTTTTCACTTTCATGCACTGGAGAAGGAAATGGCAACCCACTCCAGTGTTCTTGCCTGGAGAATCCCAGGGACAGGGGAGCCTGGTGGGCTGCTGTCTATGGGGTCACACAGAGTCGGACTTGACTGAAGCAACTTAGCAGCAGCAGCAGCACAGCAGAAACTAACACAACTTTGTAAAGTAACTATATTCCAATTTTAAAAAGTACATAAAAACTCTAATTAGAAAATGCGGGTGAATCTTTTAGAACTTAGAGTTGGAAAAGACTTAAGACACAAAAAGCTTTTAACTAAAAAGTAGAAGCTGATAAATTTGACTACATTCAAGGTAAGAGCATTTGTTTGCCTATAGATTTTAGGCAAACAATTGCCAGAACTAAAGATTATTCTGCTGCTTTAAACCACACCCCCATGATAAACCTTTCATAACCTGAGATTAGATTTGAATATACATAAAATTGTAGCTGACTTCATCATCTTAAAGAGAACCATTGTTTCCCTCAAACGGTAAATAGTAGTCTTATTGGAGCCAAATGACCCTCTTCAGTGGATGTGGCTCCCCTCAACCAGGCATCCCCCTCTTGCATCCTGATTGCTCTCTCACTCCCACTTGAGTGTGAACATCAGAGCCTTTACAGGCTTGAAATAGGGTTGGGAGAAAAAAAGATTAAAACCTGCAATATTAAAACAAATGGGGCATTATTTCTATCCCAAAGTAAAAATTTGAAGTTCCTGAAAATAGAGTTACTAGGACTTTGCTGGTGGTCCAGTGGTTAAGAATGTGCCTTCCAATGCAGGGGATGTGGGTTCGATCTCTAATCAAGCAACTAAGATCTCACGTGCCATGGGGGCAACTAAGCCCTCATGCCACAGTGAAGACCCAGCAGTGCCAAAATGAAATAAATAAATAAATAAATAATGTTTCCAAAGAAGGTAACAAAAATTAATAAACTTTCCTTCTTCAAATATTTGTTGAGTACCAACGATCTGTCAGACACTGTGCTAGAAGCTACAAGTACAAAAGTAAATTAGACGCAGCCCTAACCTTAAGGAGACTACAATCTGTCATAGTAAGACAAGGAGACAACAGGGCAATAAGCATCCTTGGTGCTGTTAGAATTGTCGTAGGGTCCAGTAGGGCACCAAGGAAGAGATGGCCCATCCTACTAGAAGGGACAGGGAATGTGGAGGAAAAGTAACCATAGGAGAAGCTTGAAAGATGCAATTTAAGCAAAGACATGAAGGTATGAATAATAGAGTAATTTAATTGGGCTGCTGCTAAGTCGCTTCAGTTGTGTCTGATTCTTTGCAACCCTATGGACTGCAGCCCGCCAGACTCTTCTGTCCATGGATTCTCCAGACAAGAATCCTGGAGTCGGTTGCCATTTTTTACTCCAGGGGATCTTCCTGACCCAGGCATCAAACCCTTGTCTCTGACATTGTCTCCTGCATTGCCAGGCAGATTCTTTACCACTAGTGCCACCTGGGAAATCCAAAATAATTATAGAGAAACAAAAAGTAGCCAGTATGGCTGAAAGTAAAGTAAAGTCACTCAGTTGTGTCCGACTCTTTGCGACCCCATAGACTGTAGCCTACCAGGCTCCTCTGCCCATGGGTTTTTCCAGGCAGGAGTACTGGAGTGGGTTGCCATTTCCTTCTCCAAGTATGGCTGAAGCAGAGTCCATAGGAAGAGGTTAGATGAGACCCCCGTGCAGCGTTAGGGAGAGGCCAGTGGGTGCGTGAAATTTCCCCTAGAAGCCCCAGGTTGCCGTAGAAGAGTTTTGAACAGGGAGTGACATCGTTATATTTGGTTTCAGGGAGATAACCCTGGAGTGTAGGTGGAGGGACTGAGAATGGTGGCAGAGACTTCCCCCAGGACAGAGACCATAATGGCTGAAACAAGGCATTAGCATCTGGAGAGGAAGGGCTGGGACCGGTGTGAAGAATTTGGACGTTGATTTGATTTCAAAGGAAAAGTAGAGGTACTTCCAGGAGGCCACTTTTACCCTAAAATAAGTCCTTGATGGTGTCAAAATTACAACAAAGCCCCTCTTGCCTAATGGACAGCAAACAACAATTTCAATGCACAGCAAAGTATATATCCAATATTACAACAATCACACAAAGGGATGTACCTTAGGGTGACAGGTTCAGGCCCAACATCTTTATCTGTATTCCATGAATATCCTAGGCATCCAGCATATTCTTTTTCATTGGGGTTTTCTTTTTATGTGGATGTATGATGCATTGGAGAAGGAAATGGCAACCCACTCCAGTGTTCTTGCCTGGAGAATCCCAGGGACAGGGGAGCCTGGTGGGCTGTCGTCTGTGGGGTTGCACAGAGTCGGACACGACTGAAGTGACTTAGCCGCATGATGTAAACACACAAGCCTTTTTCAGATTCATGCAAATACTAAGAGAATATCATTATGAATTCATAACACAAACATTGATGTGCTGCACATGGAACCCGGATTTGTAAAAGGAAAGGCAAAGAAAAGGAATCTGGCCAGAAATCTATCAAAGATAAAGACACAACTCCCTGAGTTTCCTGCTCAGCACTCAACAGTGATCTTGAGGCAGGAATAAGATGCTCAAGATTGACCAAATGTCTACCTGTTTCTTCCCCTACCATCAGTTCTCTTCTAGACGGTGGTTTCTCTGTGATTATTCTGTGAGCACGCCAAGTCATGGTAAACAAGCAGGGAACCAGCTATCCATTCTGCTTCCTCAGCGTCTCCCACCTGTTCTCTCCTTTTTGCTGTCATACTGCCTGCAGGTCATCATTCCCTTTGACCTTGGCAAGAGCCTAACGTAGGACCTACTAGTAGGTCTTGATGCTCTGGAATCAGTGTCAGTAGGGAGACCTTCTCAATAAAGGGTGGCTCTTCTGATTATTTATGCCTCTGATCTCTCTCCAGATTTATTTTTCTGAAATACAGATCTGATCATGTTGCTTCTGTTCAAAACCTGCTGTGGTCTCTCCTTTCTTGTAGACTGAGGTCTGGAAGTCACAGTCAGCAGTTAAAAACCCTATCAATCCCTCCAGACTTTCTCTTCTACAGTTTCTACCATTTTTCCCAGCCTCACGTGCTCTTGCCGTAACTCAGACTTCTTGCCTTCCCTGAATCCTGAGCTCTCCCCCTCTGTGCCTTTCTATCAAGTGTGTGTGTATGTGTGTGTGTATGTGTGTGTGTGTGTGTGTGTGTGTGTACATGCCTGTGTATTTATCTAATCAGCCTATACAAAACATGGCCATTTAAAATCCCAAATCCTTTGCTTTTTTCTCTCTTGCCTGAATGCCTATAGGATGTAGTTTATGTCTGTCTGTTAGAATGCCAATTGTAGCATCTATTGGTCTGAAATGTTTTAAACATGATTTTTCATTTATTATGGTTTTAGGGCCTCAGGAAAATAGGCCTTCAACATTTTTTTTTTTTTTTTGGTATCTCTCTGTCCAGTCTTTCCTGCACTTAGAAGGTAAGAAATGGCTGTTAAGTTGAATCGAACAATTCACTCACACTGCAGGTCTCTAAATCAAGTATGAGCTACGATGATACAGAGGCTCATCTTGACACAGTAAATTCCTTTGAGTTTATTGACTCTGCACGTGGGCATGAATAGGACAAGGAATGTCATTGTGTTCACTTATTACCTTATTCCCCAAGAGGCAGAAAAAGGACTCAGCTCACCAGCATTGGTCCTAACAACTTAGAAAAAAATATATGGTGAAGCAGACTTTGATAGTGTGTGGAGAGAAAAAAAATATGTTTGTTTTTTATGAAAGAAAATGAACTTAGCTCCATAATACCCTGAGGAATTGCCTCTGTGTTCAGCGTTTCTGGTTGTTTATTTTGAATCCCCACACATTAATATCCAAGAACTCATACAATTCAATAGCAAAAAAAAAAAAATCCTAAATAATCCGATTTGAAAATGGGCAAAGGATCTGAATAAACATTTTTTTCAAAGATGATAAATGAATGGCCAGTAGGTACACAAGAAGGATTCATTACACAATCAACAGGGAAATGTAAATCAAAACCACAATGAAGTATAACCTCATACCTATTAGAATGACTGTAAACAAAAAGACAAGGGAAAATAAATGGGGTGAGGATGCGGTAAAAAGGGAAACTTTGTGCATTGTTGGTTGGATTATAAACTGGTACAGCCATCACGGAAAACAGTATGGAGGTTCCTCAAAAAATTAAAAATAGAATGACCATCCAGTAATTCTACTTCTGGAAGCATATCTGAAGGAAATGAAAATACCATGTTGAAGAGATACCTGCACCCCATGTTCATAGCAGGATTATTTACACTAGCCAAGACATGGGACAAACCTAGGTGTCCATCAGTGGATGGATAAAAAAGATGTGGTATATTTACAATGGAATATTATTCAGCCACGAAAAAGAAGGAAATCCTGCCATCTGCAACAAAATGATTGGACCTTGGGGGCTAAGTAAAGTACGTCAGACAGAGAAAGATAAATACTGTATGATCTCACTTATATGTAGAATTAAAAAAAAAAACTCAGAAAGAGAGATCAGATTTGTGGGCAGCAGAGGGGTGGGGTGGAGTGAATTAGATGAAGGTGGTCAACTGGTCAAATCTCGAGTTTAAGGTAGATAAGTATTAGGGATATAATGTATACAACATGATGAGTAGAGTTCTCACTTCTGTGTGGTATATTTGAAAGCTGTTAAGAGAGCAGTTCCTTACTAAGAGTTCTCATCACAAGGGAAAAAAAATTTTTGGTATCTATATGAGTTGATGGATGTAAATTACACTTACTGTGGTAACTGTTTCACAGTATATGTGAGACAAATCGTTCTGTACACCCTAAACTTACATAGTGCCAAGTGCTAAGTCACTTCAGTCGTGTCCAACTCTGGGTGACCCCACTGACTGCAGCCCACCAGGCTCCTCTGTCCACGGGATTCTCCAGGGAAGAATACTAGAGTGGGTTGCCATGCCCTCCTCTAGGTGATCTTCCCCACATAGTGCCATAGGTTAATTATATCTTAATAAAACTGGGTGGAGGGACTTAGAAATCTCATAATTAACCATATTTTAGTCTCAGCCTTTTAAAATACTAATCATAGGGCATGCTAATAGGTGAATCTTGAAAAGAAGTTCCATAGTCAAATAAGTTTGTGAGAAACTGGATTAAACAAAGACAACAGAATTTCTCAGGGCTTTTATCATGTTAATGAACTTTGAATCTCTAGGAGCCAGCATATGATATTTGAGTATTCTTAACTTTATTTGAAAATGGAATTCTTTTATAATGGTGCACTGTAGTGACCTAATATTTCATGGAACACATTTTGGGAAGCACTACTCTAATTTAACATTAATATCTGAAGACTGTATATGAGGATAAATATTTATTCATATATTTATTTGTTTGTGGCTGGATCTGGTCTTAGTTGTGGCACGCAGGCTCAGCAGTTGCAGCTCAAAGGCTTAGTTGTTCCATGGCCTGTGGGATCTTAGTTCCCTGAACAGAGATCAAATCCATGTCCCCTGCCATTGGAAGGCAGATTCTTAACCATTGGACTACCAGGGAAGTCCCTGTATATGAGTTTTTGCATCTCCTATTACTCTTCTTCTAAGGTTCAGAGGATTTCAACAGTGATTACAGGAGAAATATACATTTTATAACTTTTATGAATCCTTTATTTAACCCAGATAGATGGACTGTAGATTTTTTGTAAATATTCAGAGGAAAGCTCTCTAGTAATTTATGGAAAATGAGAGAATTTTTGTATCATTTCCAACCTTTTTATCCAGAATGGCACAGATTGTTTGTCTTTCAAGGCTCTGGGTAATTAAAAGAGAAGTTATGTTTTGAAATCAATGTCATATTACAGTAACAAGGAGGAAGTTGTTTATTTGTACACAAAGCAGTCTGTCTTACCCTCTATTTGAAATATGTTAGAATACAAAAGTTGTTTGGGAAGTGAGCCTAATCAGCCAAGATTTTGACTATGTCTGGAGTTTCCAGGAAACATGCCATTCTGGATAGCTGAGTTTTCTTAATTCCTAGTATTTAACTCATATTTTCATGAGTGTTAAAAATTTTACCTTTTTGGTAGGTCTTTTCTAAAATGTGTATCATGCCACCTTGTCATCCTGACTACAGTACACTCCACATAAGGCTTTTACTCTGCTGTGACATTGGAAGATCTTGGTCTACAGGGATGTGTTACCTTGTTTGACCCATCACAAACTCTTCCTTGGTGTTAGCTCTGTCTTTTTATTTTACTTGGGCCGGCAACTACTACTTCTTGTTTCTCATCCCCACACCAGCCTCTTACGGCCCCCATTCTTGTCTCCTTACTTTATAGAATTTGTTGTTGTTGATAAGTCACTTAAGTCATGTCAGACTCTTTTGCAACCCCCATGGACTCTAGCCCACCAGCCTCCCCTGTCCATGAGATTTCCTAAGCAAGAATACTGGAGTGGGGGATCTTCCTGACCCACGGATTGAACTCCAGTCTCCTGCATTGGCAGGCAGATTCTTTAACATGGGCCACCAGGGAAGCCCCTCATACAATTTATTTTATATTAACTTACTAATTTTCCATAGCAGACTATTACCCTTCTTAGAATCCTTTTTATTTTTTATAAGATCAAATTTATTTTTTTTTAATTTTATTATTTTTAATTTTATCGGCACTGGGTCTTCGTTGTGGTGCACAGGCTCTCTGGTTGTGGTGCAGGCTTAGTAGCCCCTTGGTATGTAGGATGTTAATTTCCTAACCAGGGATGGAACCCGCATCCACTGCTTTGGAAGGTGGATTCTTAACAGTCCAGTGGCATTCCCTTAGAATACTTTCTAAAACTAAAAGAGTCTAAGGTTCTATAAGAAAAATTTAGTCTTTAGCTGTGTAGAGATTTGGGGGCTTATTTTATTTTTTATTTCAAAAAGTGTGTTCTCAGACCACCTGACCTGCCTCTTGAGAAATCTGTATGCAGGCCAGGAAGCAACAGTTAGAACTGGACATGGAACGACAGATTGGTTCCAAATAGGAAAAGGAGTATGTCAAGGCTGTATATTGTCACCCTGCTTATTTAACTTATATGCAAAGTACATCATGAGAAACGCTAGACTGGAAGAAGCACAAGCTGGAGTCAAGATTGCTGGGAGAAATATCAATAACCTCAGATATGCAGATGACACCACCCTTATG
>NW_024070205.1:51434777-51694005 GCF_014754425.2 Oryx dammah
TGATGCTAAAGCTGAAACTCCAGTACTTTGGCCACCTCATGCGAAGAGTTGACTCATTGGAAAAGACTGATGCTGGGAGGGATTGGGGGCAGGAGAAGAAGGGGACGACAGAGGATGAGATGGCTGAATGGCATCACTGACTCGATGGACACGAGTCTGAGTGAACTCTGGGAGTTGGTGATGGACAGGGAGGCCTGGTGTGCTGCGATTCATGGGGTTGCAAGGAGTCAGACACGACTGAGCGACTGAACTGAACTGAGGTAGGTGTTAGCCAGACAGCTGAGTTATTAAGGAAAATCTAGTTAATTTATTTAACTTAGAAGTTTAATTCAGTTGACCGATGACCCCTGCATTTTAATTAATAAGGTACAACACCTTTCATTCAAAAACTCTCAAAGGATTTCACTATATGAACTTTGACCACACCCTGTGGTACAAAGACGTGCTTACCTGGACACCTGGGTTCAATCCCTGGGTTGGGAAGATGCCCTGGAGAAGGAAATGGCAACCCACTCCAGTACTCTTGCCTGGAAAATTCCATGGACTGAGGAGCCTGGTAGGCTATACTCCATGGGGCCGCAAAAGAGACTGAACGACTTCACTTTCACTTTGTGGTACAAAGATACATTCTAACAACAGTTGTTGGGTAGCTCTTCAGCCACTTAGAAGCAGATACACAAAGCAGTCAAATGTGTTTCCTGAGTTCACACAGCAAAACCTCTGGGGAGTAAGAAATATCTGACTTTTTCTCAGTCCATTTGCCAAATAACATTTCCTCTTAAGGTGCAAAATAAAATTCAATTAGTGAAGTTTATTTCTTTACTAAAGGTAACTCTAGTTAATGGATATGATGGTTAATGTTATGTGCCATCTTGACTTGGTCATGAGATGCCCAGACATTTGGTCAGAAGTTATTCTGGGTGTTTCTGGTTGAGATTAACATTTGAACCAGTTGACTGAGCAAAGCAGACTGCCCTCCCTTAATGTGGGTGGGCCCCATCCAATCAGTTGAAGGCCTGAATAGAGTAAAAAGTCTGACTGACCCTCCTCCTGGAAAGGAGGGTTCCTTTTACCTGGACTGCCTTCAAATCAGAACATCAGCTTTTTCCTGCCTTTAGATTAGAACCAAAACCTTGGCTTGCCTGCTGACCTTCAGTTGAGAACTACACCAGGCTCTCCTCGGTCTCCAGCTTGCCCACCCATCCTGCAGATCTTGTGACTTGTTGGCCTCCTTAATTGTATGAGGTGTGAGCCAATTCTTAACAATAAGTCTTTCTCTATCTTATATAGTTGCTCTCTGTCTTTCTCTCTCTCTATATATATATATATTCTATTCATTTTGTTTCTCTGGAGAATCCTAACACAGTGGACATACACTAATGTCAATTAATTAAAGGAAAAAATACTTCTAAAGGCTTATCACTTCTCCAGCAGAAAAATCTCCCTTTGAAAGGCTTGGCTATGCAAAATTCATAAGGATTGCAGATTTCTGTTGACTAGAGAGAAATTACGGAGAAGGCAATGGCACCCCACTCCAGTACTCTTGCCTGGAAAATCCATGGACAGAGAAGCCTGGTAGGCTGCAGTCCATGGGGTCGCTAAGAGTCGGCCACGACTGAGCGACTTCACTTTCACCTTTCACTTTCATGCACTGGAGAAGGAAATGGCAACCCACTCCATTGTTCTTGCCTGGAGAATCTCAGGGATGGGGAAGCCTGGTGGGCTGCTGTCTAAGAGGTCGCACAGAGTCAGACACAACTGAAGCGACTTAGCAGCAGCAGCAGAGAGAAATTAAATTTCAACGTTGGAAAAAATCCCAGTGTTGAGATACTAAATTTCTAGAAGATAGGTGCTGTGTCAGTTTTGGTTTATAGTTCTAGTACTGTGAACAGCATGAAAGAAATTCAGCCTTTTTAATATAACAACATTATTTGATGGTGATGTAAGAATGATGATACCAAATAAGCCTTGGGAAGCTACTGTTGGCATTATAATGCAAACAAGGTAATATCTAGGGCAATCGGGGGTGATAGAATTTACTGATCTAAGTCCACCCTGAGTGAAGATGCTTCCTTCTTGCTGATATTACAAAGAGCTAGGCTTCTACATTCAGCACTGACTGTGAGTCCAGTTTTTTATCTCTTCGCTGCGTCTCTACCATACTCTCCTCCTCTGCCCTCTCCAGATCCTTCCCAGCATCAGAGCTAAACACAAACCTCTTCTACCTCTCAACTCCACCTCATCCTTGACGCGTCCTGTTTTTTTCTGTCCAATAAAGGAAGGAGGGTGGAGCTGTGCCTTCACTGGCAGCCAAACATCTTGGGTCCTTGCTTCAGGCTCCACCTCCCACATCAACCACCACCCAGTATGGACTACACAGCTCTTACCCAGAAGCTGTTTTTCCATCCCAGGAGCTGACCTCATTGTTTCTGGGGTTGGAGCCATCTACAAGGCGACACTTGCCAACTGGGGAGTTTATAGCAGTTTTGCGTTTGTGGCACGGGAAGTCGGCCTGTACCATTGTCTTTTGTCTTAAGAACAGCATTAACAACCTCCATTCATCTCCTCTGAGCATAAACATGGCTGAAAACACAGAAGGGCAACTTGCATGTCACATGTGGATATAGTCTGTGAATTCACTAGTTCAGGAGCTTTGCTGTCATTTATGAAAATTGCCAGAGTGTACAGCTTTGCTTCCTGTTCTTACAGACCAGCATGACATTCTGGCTCGGTTGAGCCTCTGTCATGGGTTGCCACACAAGCATTGTCTGGTGCTGTCATTTCCTGGCAGTGAACAATTATTCCACATTGCCTCCGGATGCTCTCACAGTGTCCTTCTCATGGTGGCTGAACCAGTCTTCAAAAAGCAAATGTATAGCTAGAGTCAATCGTTTGGAGAAGATGGGCAGAAACAAAGCCCGTGTGGTTTGTTGGAAAGAACACCAAATAGAGTTCTAAGAGCACAGCTACACACTCTTAATAGTAGAGGAACTGGCCCCCACCCACTCACCATTTAGTGTCATAACCCCCCATGTGTCTTCCTGTCCCTTTTCTCCCTACAATGAGATTGGAAAGGTGGCAGCATTTGTCTCTATTTTTCCACAACCAGCCTGGCACATAACATCGTCTACTGGACACCACCACACACTCTCAACCATCCAGCCAACCAGCTGTCTTTCTAGATTTTTTTTCCCACTGATGTGCAGTTTTCTTGGCCATAGCCCTAACTTTGGGTACCTTAATTTTCTCATTACTTAAATGTATTCAGTAATTTAATCCAAGTTGAAGCTGCATCTTCAGGAGAGAAAGTGTTCTGTGAGTGGTAACTATGGTGGCACAGTGGTAAAAAATCCACCTGCAAGTGCAAGAGATACAGGAAACACAGGTTTGATTCCTGGGCCGGGAAGATCCCCTGGAGGAGGACTTAGCAACCCACTCCAGAATTCTTACCTGGAAAATTCCATTGACAGAGGAGCCTGGTGGGCTAGTCCATGGGGTCACAAAGAGTCGGACATGACTGAGCACACACGCAGGCAGGCATGTTTCTTCAGATAGGTATTGGGAATAATTAGACGGTCTACCTTAGCAATTCATCAAATATCCAGCTAATATTTATTTAATGCCTACTTTGTGTGTGCCATGGTGCCCCATGCTAAGTGCTTATTGGGAAGATTTAACAAGATTATATATTACTCAGGAGATTTGTCTTTGAAAAGTTCATAAGAGTTATTGCATATTTTAAATGACAAATGCCTTTTCAATATTTTTTTTTAAAATACTTGGGCCATACTCACAGAAAACTAGCCAATCTAATCACACGAGGAAAAAAAAAAAATACTTGGGATTTTTAACAATAGGAATTTAAATGCAAGAAAGGAATAAAGAAGGAACAATTTCATTTAAACTTGAGGTTTGGGAAGGACTAGATATAATGTTAGTAACAAACAACGTGGACTTCCCTTGTTAGAAGATAAATACTTGGTGAGACACTTACTGAATCTGGGGTCACCATGTCACCCACTTTGCAAAACACTGGTCTCTAGGCACAGTATTATTATTATTTTGTGTAATTTTTCTTTATCTCCTGGCATTCCCATGGAGGCCCTTCCTCATTTTTTTTCCTGTGAAAGTGAAATAAAGACAACGGGGTCTATAACTTCAGAGGTCTTGAAATTCTGTTGTTCGTACCGCCAGTTAAAATGATTTCTGAATTTTTCGTTGCTTTCCCTTCACCAGAATTTCATTTGCTAAAGATCTGAGACGCAGAGAATTCGATTCTGTGGGCTGATACAATCGTGCTTAATAGGTACAGATATCTCCTAAGAACCCTCCTATCTCGTGGCTTTTAAATTGTTCAGGATTTTATAAATACCATAACGTCAGCATATTAAAACATTAAGGGATTTCTTCAGATTCCCAGAGCCTTAAAGTTAGACTATGCAAATATGTACGTGTTTCCATAGTGCGGAATAAAAGTTATGGCAGGGGTTTTCAGAGCAGCATCACTATAAGCGTCGCTCCTGCCACTGCCTTTCACAAGGGCCCACTTGCTGTGAAATATTTTGAAAACCGAGCTGAAGTGAAGATAACGCAGAGCGCAAACAGGCGGAAATACGAATAAACTGAGCGTGGCTGGCAGAAACCGTGAGGTTGGCAGTTTCCGCAAAGGAAGAGAAGGCTTGGTAAACCTGGAGGAAAAACCCGCCCAGAGCTGTTGTTTAGAAACCTCCCCACCTCCGTTTCCCTTGCCCCTAGAGTGGGGGAGCTCCCCAGAGCCGAGGAAGCAGCCCCCCAAAACCGCTTCCGCTACTGCAGCTTCCCTTCTCAAGCCCCCAGGGATTAGCGCCTTCTGAGGCCACGATTCCCTGTGACCCAAAAATAACTATACAGATAGGAGAGAAAGGTCCAAAGCTTGAGGCACAAGGAAGTACTCAGTTACCTCCTTATCGCTTATAGCCAGAACGCCGGAAACCTAACCCCGCGCCAGCCTTTTATAGAGAGTCCCTAGAGCCCCGCCCTAGCAACTTCTCTTAGCAACGCCTCGCCCGGGTGCGCTGCCTTCTTATCGGCCTCTGCCAGGCCCTTCCTGTTCCCCTCCCCCAGTCAGCTTTGCTCGGCTGCTTCAGGTCACGTGACTGTCCCCAGGGGAGGGGAGGGGCGGGCAAAAACGTGAGGGGCGGGGCGCTGGGTGAACGAGCTTACGTCATCAAGATACGCCGGTTGGGTGGTGGCTCTTAGCGCTCCTGGGAGTGTCGAGGTTCCGCTACTGGGTGAGATGGCGGAGACGGCGGCCCTGGTGTGGCTTCGGGGCCCCGGCTTCGGGTGCAAGGCGGTGTGGTGTAGTTCGGCCCCGTGCTCCGTACGAGATTTTATCTGTCGACACTGCGAAGATCAGGTGAGGTTTGTGGTTCCTGGAAAGAAGAGGACAGAGGAGGTCAGGGGCAGGAATAGGTGCGGTGAGCGTGTGTCGGGGGGGTCTATTTTGGGGGGTTTTCAATTTTTGAGGCTGAGGGTTCCTCAGTTTCAAACTGATAATGAGGGCTTCTGTCGCTCTTGTTTTGTGATGGTTTTGTCCCAGAGAAGGGAGAAAAACCCTTCTGCTCACAGGCGCTTTAGTCCGGCCCTCAGTCTGGACTAACAGACCCTTTGGTATTATTCTCTTCATCCGTAAAGGAGGCATTTGGCCCAGATGATTTTTAAGGCTCACTTCCTTACGTTCACTCTACGGTTATGTGACGTGCATTTTTGTCCATTGATAACACAGCCCTGTTAGCTCCAACCTAGAGAAGTATGTCATATCCAAAGGATGATTGGGAACGAAATGGATCCTTCTGGTCACTGGTCGTGGCCAAGCACTCACATAGGCCCTGTCGAGAGCATGAACTTGGGGCCTTGTCATTTAGACGATTTCATTAATCATACGATGTTCTTATTTGTCCAGGCGTATTTTTCAAAAACTTATAAAGTTACACATGTGTAGTTTACTTAATTATGACGTAAGCAAGCTTTTACCAACTATAAGACATTAAACCTGTTATGTTATTTAAAGAATTAGATGCTCTCCTTGAATCTAATTTTAATTTTGACATTTGACCTCTTACTCTATTTTTCTTTATAAGCACACCTCTTCCGTGTTTCCCTAGACTTTCTCTGGTTGTAATTTATGAGCTTAACACATGTTAACACTGCAGTCTAAACCACATCTTTACTTGGACTGGTTCCATGAAGAAGCAATGTCTATTTGCCAATCGTGTAGTTTTTCAGTTTCCTGTTTTCTTCCTATACTTCAGTACAGTTTAACTGCTGTCAGAACTGACAGTTTCCATCAGTTTGCCATCTGAATGGGGAAATATTTCCCAAAATATTTGGATTTTAATATCTTTGAAAATAACTCTTATTGCCATGAGTACAGTTTTCAAACTCATTGACAGTTCATCCAAAGTGGGACCAGAAAAATTTAGACCTTAATTATGAGGAGTCTTGGAAAAAATTTAAAATAAGTAATAAATATGAATGAATGAATTCAGTCATATACTTAAGAAGCATGGCCATAATAAATATGAACAAAACCACAAAACTTATAAAAGGGCATTTGATGAGATACTAGAATAAATATATAGTGCAGTTTCACACCTGTGCCTTTTAAAATAAAACTAATCTGACACATGATAAAGTTGGTGTTAGTTCTCCCTGAAGAAGTGAAAAATCAGCCCAGCTGTTCATTAGGCTGGGATAACAGACATAGATAGAGCCAGCTGCAAAGTCAATATAAAGTGTTTCTCTTAAGGACATGTTGTAGTGGTGAAATATCAAAAATGATTTCCTTGAAAGTCTACTTCTTTTTCATTCTTTTCGAAACCTTACCTTGAAAATCATAGATTATAAGAATAAACTGCTGTTTGAAGTTGTATCAGTAAGAAGCATCCCACTCTTGCCTTGAGAATCTAATAAGTTTCTTTGATGTAGAGAAGCAGTCTTGATTTCCAGGGGCAGAGCCTCAAATTAAGGGGTTTCTAGATACAACATTGCACATTTATCTTAGCTTTGTAGTTTCCGAGGAAACAGGAGCCTGGATCTCCTTCACAGTCTAGACCTGGTATTGTCCCTGTTACACACAGCCCTGCTTTATTGTGAGCCTTTTAAAACATTGTTTCATTTAAATTTTATCTGAATTCCATCCTAGCCCCCAATCCTATAACTGTATGTTTTTATTTGTTGGTGAGACACCTCATGATTCCTCTGGTGTGCAGTCCCTCTCTTGTAGTGAGTCAAGAAATTTGATTTTGTTTTTCTCTGGTGGCCTTGGCTGATTGGCCCAAGACACATATAATACTTTGTGTTCGATATGCCTTATAAAGGTTAAAAACAGTTAAACTGATTATAAATTTTCTTTGTTTTTGTTTTTTTTTTCCTACTAGAAAATTGACAAGAATCTTAAGTAGAAAAATGCAATTTTGGTAATCAGTTGTCTGACTAAACAAGCGGTTCTGTTCAGAAATGAAGTATGATGTATAATCTTTCTGCCTTCATATTAAAGTTTTCTGAAGTTATTTAGGATTTTAGAAATACCATACTCATTGGATATACAAAATATTAAACTAAAGTGGCTCTTAATTTATAAACATTAAATATATAGAAGGTATATTACTTGTCTCATTTAATTTTGCAGCTTTTTAAAGTAAACAGGATTTTATAGACAAGTATCATCCTTCATGTTAATCACATCATTGTATATGGCCTGAGTTCCCTTCCTCTCTCCTGGTACTATATTTGCCTGGGAAAAATGCCAGTCAGTCTAAATCCAGCTCTCCACCTGTTTTGAGTGGCATCTAGGCAGTGACTCTGGTAGGGGAACTAATCAGTCTCACGACAAATTCACATACACCAGCCTTAGTGCTGCTTGGCAATTCTATTGTAATTGCATTTGGATTAGAGAAATCCACTGTATTGCAGGACTGCTGAGAATATTGATCCCGCTAGCCCTTGGGCAGCTGGACAGAACATGGGTGTGCCCAGAATCTCAACCCATCCTTAGTAACTTTGCTCACACTCCCCAGGGTGTCATCCAGATATTATTTGTGTTTACCGTGGTATGAAAATGATTGAGAGGCACTGCTCAGTTCATCACTTTTTCACTCTCCTGGATTACTCTCTCACATCCTCTCTCTTTAAATCTCTAAGACTTATTCCATCTCAAGGACAAACTGTATTCAAGCAGTAAGGACAGAATTTTCCTCTCCCCACAGCAGTGCTCTGGTAGGTACCTGCTGTATATTCAGCCTTCTTGTGTGTTACTGTGGATGAACTGTCATTATTTTACAAGTAATTTGCAGTTATCTTCTACTTTGTAGAGTAACCCCTCGTTCTCACCTACTGAAAGACTTATTCGGCATTAGTGCTTTCTCCCCTGTATTTTCCAGTGTTTTCCCTTTTTCCTGGATCATTCCTACCAGTGTGCAAACAGGAGCCCACATCCCTTCCAGCAATCGCTTTATTTTCTCCGATTTTCTTGATTTAAAAAAATATGCTTGAACATAATTTCTGCTCCTTTAGAACCCACTCTAGTTCAGCTTTTCTGTTCCCATCACTTCACCAGCTCTGTGTCATGCTGGTCAGTATCTTCTGTGTGGCAGTATCCAGCGATCAGTTTTCATCTTGCTTGGCCTCTCAGCCTCAGTTTGCACAGTTGACCATTCCCCCCTTACACTTCTCTCACTTGTGCATATGACACCCTCAGTTCTCTTCCATCTCACTGGCCTCTCCTTTCCAGTCTCTCTCGCTGCTTCGTCCTCATACCCTGAGCTCTCATGTTGGAGGAACGCCTTCCTCATCCCAGTGGTTTCGTCCATACTCACGGCTTTCAGTACCATCAGTGTGCTGATAGCTTTCAAGTGTAAATCTTCAGCACAGACTTCTTCCCCAAACTCCAGACTTGTATAACACCTGGTCTGCTCGGCATCTCCATCTGCTTGTGTAATAAACATCTCACAGTAAAATATCCGAAACGAGACTGATTTTCTCTTTCAAATTTCCTTTTCCCTCTTAATAGGTGCCAACTCTATTTTTCCATTTGTCAAACCAAACTTTTGGAATCTTAATTTCTCTACTGAGCACACTCCCGTCACTAGAGCACTGGCATTTTCGTTCAGAGTGTCCTCAGAATCTCACATTTCTCTTCTATTCTGCCGCTACTGCCCTGGTACACATAGAAATGTCTCACCTGGATTATCCCAATGATCTCTCTGCTTCTGTAGTCTTATTTTTACAGTTTAACAGAGTGATCCTTGAAAAGCATGACTCTGATCTCAGTTTGTTCAAAACTCTACAATAGTTTTATTCAGAGTGCCATCCAGAACCCTTACAGTGGTTTTGAAGGCCTTATCACTCCCCTTTGCGTACTTCATTCCAGCCATGTCGGCTGTGTTGCTCTTCCTTGAATACTCTAAGCTCATCTGTGTTGCAGTCTTTGGGTTTGCTGTTGCCTCTGGAATGCCGTTCCCCCAGACAACCATATGGCTTATTCTCTCACTTTCTTAAATTCTCTGCTTTCTCTGACTGACCATATATATTAACTAGATTAGGACCACACCTATCCACATATCTTAATCCCCTTTACCCTGCATTTCACCCCTTGACATAATATATAATTTGTCAGTTGCATAATTTTATCAAATGTAATATATGTTTGTTCATAATTTGTCTTCCCCCACTAGAATATAAGCATCATGAGGCAGGATTTGCGTTCACTATGGTATTCATGGTAGTATTCCAACACTTGAAAAGTGCCATGCTCATAGTAGGCAGCTGAGTGAAGGAATGGGTCCCGTTGAAATAGCTGTGTGGTGTGCCTCAGAATGAATGAATGTTCATAGTTTCCACTTCAGGAAGATGCCGGAAATGCTTTTTTCCTTTCTATTTGTATTTAGATCTCTTTATTCTTCACGTTGCAGATTTAATTGTCAACCTCCTATAAGTTCCATATAACTTTGGAGAATACTCCTCTGTTGTGTTATTATATGGCATCAGAAACTTGTTTAGGGACTTTCCTGGCAGTCCAGTGGTTAAGACTCTGAGCTTCCACTGCAGAGGGTGTGGGTTTGATCTCTGGTTGAGAGCCAAGATTCTGCATGCCAAGTGTTGAGGCTAAAAAAAAAGAAACTTGTTTAGAAAACCTTACGGTATTTATATTTTCTTTTCATCACTTCATCTGAGAATTTTTTTGAAATACATAGAGTGGGTTTGGGGGGGTATGTGGGTTTCTTCAGAGATTGGCTGGAACTCAGGGAGACGCTGGCAGAAGAGATTAATTACCAACTGCCAGCTGATTCTAAAACTGTTAAAGCTTATGTAAGTGTATTAAAAACCATATTTTTGTCTCCTCCTCTCCCCTCTTCTTATCCCTGTCTACACTTTTCAAGATGTCACTTTTAAATTTGGGACCACTCAGTGTTCAACTTGGTATTATTTTTAAGTCAGAGGAAATGGGACTGTCAGAGTTAGTAGATCTGAGCCCCTGTAATCTTCCACCTTGACTCCTATTTCCTATTAGAGAACGAAAAAGAGCAGTTTTAATTTTCACCCAAGAGGCAAAAAGTTCTTTATATCATGATTAGGTAGGTATTAGGAAAAAGTTGTACCTAGAATACATCATATAAAATGACTTTTTTCTTTTAGTGGTTTTCATTTTTTTTCAATTCAGCAGATATTAATTTATCATATCTACTGACTCCTTGTAACTGAAATAATAAAAAATAAGCTAGGTCCCTTCCTGCAAAAAAACTTGTCTCATAAACAGCATTGAAAGAACCCCTCATTTGTCTCTAGGTTGTTCCAGTGGAATGCTTCTTTGTGAAGTGCAATGGATCACTTGTTAACACCAGTGACACAGTGCAGCATGGAGCTGTTTATAGTTTGGAACCCAGACTTCGTGGTGGAAAAGGAGGTAGGATGTGAATGTTGATGGCTTAGTAGTAATATATTTGCATTCTGTGGCCAGATGTATTAAATTAACAAACTCCTTGGAATCTGTAGTATACCAGCCTTGATTTGTCTTATGAAGTCCTTTGTTAATTTACCTAGTTTTGAATATTTTCTCTTTTATTCTTTTTGGGGAAGATACAGTATGATAAAATTCCCACCTTCTCTAGCCCAGCCAGATCACTCTTAGGCACCCTAGGCTCTCAGTCTTTGGGGAGAATTAGATGGAGAGGTGATGGCTGTTCTGTCCAGTTTGCTGATGAGTGTTAGAACAATCAAATCTCCTTTTGCTGTTCTCAGCATTTTGTTTGGTTATTCTAGTTCCACGGGAAGTCTGACGTCACTTTATGAAATACAGCTGTTTACAGATTGAGGTAGATTAAGGTCCTGGTTGTAGTAACTCATTTTAGAGAGAAAACAAACTAAAAGAGCAAAAACTGAATATGAACAATTCTTGGTATTTCTCCTGATGGACTAACATATAACTTTTAGGCTTTCTCAAAATCTGTGGTGACTCAGTTTGGTTTTCAAAGAACTAACATCTCAGATTACAGTCATCCTGCTGTTTGAAATTCTATCAATATGAAGCTTTTTGTGTCAGCTAGTGACAGATTAAAATTGCTTTATTGCAAAATCTCATCATATAATTTGTAAAATTCTTAATTGTGGAATTTGGGGATTTCTGTACTAGGTATAGGCTTCTAAAATAAGAGAAAGAGTGAAAAGCACAAGATTGAATCATGTTTATCAGTATTCTTACCTTTGCTACCTGGGTTAGAATCTTGATGTGCATTTCCTTTAAAAGAGAAAAGAAAGTAGAGATCACCTTTACTCTTATGATAATCTTATAATATAATAGTACTCTTTTCACAAGTTCAGCTTCTATCTATTCTTGAATACTTAAAAAAAATTATTTATTTATTTTAATTGGAGGCTAATTACTCTACAGTATTGTGGTGGTTTTTGCCATACATTGACATGAATCAGCCACGGGTATACATGTGTCCCCCTCTCCTGATCCCATCCCTCTGGGTGGTCCCAGTGCACTGGCTTTGAGTGCTCTCTTTCACGCATCGAACTTGGACTGGTCATCTATTTCACATATGCTAATATACATGTTTCAGTACTATTCTCTCAAATCACCCCACCCTCGCCTTCTCCCACAGAGTCCAAAAGTCTGTTCTATCTGTGTCTTTTTTGCTATCTTGTATATAGGGTCATCATTACCATCTTTCTAAATTCCATATATATGTGTTAATATACTGTATTAGTGTTTTTCTTTCTGACTTACTTCACTCTATATAATAGGGTCCAGTTTCATCCACCTCATTAGAACTGACCATCTTTGAATACTTTTTAACCTGCTTTCTCCAAATACATTTGTTTAGGTTTTGGCTCAATGCTCCGAGCACTCGGTGCTCAGATTGAAAAGACAACCAATCGAGAGGCTTGCCGGGATCTCAGTGGAAGGAGATTACGAGATGTCAATCATGAAAAAGCGTAAGATGCCCACCTGTTTTGTTTTTTAAAGAGACATAGTTTTCTGTCATTAGTGATGGCACACACACACCACGCATATCAGAAATGTAAACTTAAAATACTTATGCTCTAATTTGTTGTTACCAGGCTTAACCTTTTTCATGACTGAATAATTATCTTTGGGTTTAGTCAAGTCCATAATAGTATACTGGTAAGCATGGCACACCTTTCTGAGGGACTATCACAGTGTGAATAAGAGTGCAATAATTTGTATAGGTGGGGTGTTACCTATATAAAAGTATGTGTGTATAGTTTAGCCATTTAGTTACGTCTCCTCTTTCCCATCCCCAGAATGGCTGAATGGGTAAAACAACAAGCCGAGCGAGAAGCTGAAAAGGAGCAAAAGCGCCTGGAACGACTGCAGCGGAAGCTTGCAGAACCCAGGCACTGCTTCTCCAGCCCCGACTACCAGCAGCAGTGCCATGAGATGGCCGAGCGCCTGGAGGATTCCGTCCTCAAAGGTGAGGAGGAGGGTTCCTTTGTGCCATCCGCAGGCATCCTGGAAGCCAGCTGTTCCACACCAAGGGCAATTCTTGACCCTTCTTAGGTTATAGACTTACGAGAATCTGATGAAGCTATGAAATTTCTCCACTCAGTAATGAACACAGTATGCCTTACTACATGGAGGGGAAAAGCCCACATATCCACACAACATTTGACATAGTTGATCCCTCAGCTCTGGGGGCTCATGGGCCCCAGGTAAGAATGCTTTTTGTGCTTCCTGGGAATAAGCTAAGTCTTCAGGAGGTACCAAGACTCCCACATATTTGCTTTCAGTTTTAGGTCCCCTTTTTATTAAATGGTTTTTAATGGGAATGATTATTCTTAGCTTTTATGTTTTAGCATCAAAAGCATTATGCTAGGACTCAGTGCATTCAGTTGGATAAGGAGGAGTCTTTTCCATCAAAAGGGTTATAACATAATAGGGGAAAGATAGCTGTATACAAATAAGGGGATGCATAAGGGGCATAAGGGGGTCGACTGTTAGGTTTGAGAAGTGTTAGGAATGGATCTGTAAGCTTCAAAGTTACAAATTGGACATAGTGCTTTAAAAATCTGGTTTAAGAGCCAAAATGGTTATTTTAAATCTGTAAATTTAAGATTAGTCTCATTTTAACTGGATTAAATTTTGGTATGCTGAGAAATTTAAATCTAGAGCTTTAGATTGCAGCTCTTTTTTCAATCCAGTTTATTTATAAATTCTTTAATTAAACTTAGTCCTGATAGTAGAAACTGAGTTGTTAAAATTTGTGGCTAGGCATGCAGGCTGCCTCTAGCAAGATGGTATCGGCAGAAATTGGTGAGAGTCGGAAACGGCCAAACAAATCAAAAACAGACGGAGGAGCCAGTACAGGGAAAAGGAAATGCTTTTGGTAAGTACGTTCATTTTCATTCCAAATAGATCTTTGAGGACTGAAGAAAAATATTTTTTTCTTTCTGTTTATCCCTCTAGAATATCTTGTTCTGAAACTTACCTACTATATTTCTTCCTTGTCTTATCTGGTATAAACACACTTTTAAGTAAAGTCTAATGGAAGCTCAGAAATTTTCCAGAGTATTTCAGATCAGGTTTCAGTGATTCTCACATTATACACATTAGTAATGGTTTCTGCCATAAGTGCCATTAATAGAATCTAAGGGACAGTTTGTTTGCCTTCAGTGAAAAATCACACAAAAAAATAGCTTTATACCTGACTTACTATTAGATGTTGAAAGAGGTAACTTTCAGAATTCCAGGGGGAAGCCATGACTTTAGTTTCCAAGTTGTCCTGTTTTCTCTGGTTTTTCATAGTCATCACTGAGGTCTTCGGTCACCTTTCCAGACCTCTCTTCATCACTTTTGCGCTTGTGGGTGAAAAGCATAGCAGTACTTTTTCTTAACCCTTTTACTCTTAGTTCCTCCTCCCTTCCCAGTTGGTCCTCTGGTTACCAGCTTAGTTCTCTTGGGCCAGGTTCTAGATGATGATAAGTTGAGTTGGATCTTGTCTTGTTTGTTGGCTTCCTGTTTGTGGATAGAAAGGTAATTGTTAACTAAACACTATTTAACACAGTCCAGCATAGAATTTTTTGTGTTCTTTCTGGAATGGAAATTAAATGTTCCTGAGAGAAAATGTAATGGTATTTCCTGTGGGT
The DNA here is from genome assembly GCF_014754425.2 of Oryx dammah. Lineage (NCBI taxonomy): Eukaryota > Metazoa > Chordata > Mammalia > Artiodactyla > Bovidae > Oryx > Oryx dammah. Next base: position 51,449,427 of record NW_024070205.1, read on the forward strand.
CTCTTTTTTTAAGCCAGGTTTATTGATATATAATTTATATACAGTAAAATTCACCCTTTTTGAACAGTTCTTCAAGTTTTGAAAAGTTTATAATACATAATTATGTAAGCATCACCAAAATCAGGCTGTAGAATATTTTTGTCGCCTCAGAAATTCTCTTGTGTCCTTTTGTAGTTAATTTTCCTTCCCCCACCTCCACCCTTGTCAACCATTGATCACTAGCCTGATGTTTGTTCCTATGGTTTCTTTTTTTCTAGAATGTCATATAGCTTTTTGTGTCTCTTTCTGTTTTTTTTTTTTTTTTAATGCTTCTAAGAGCATTCGTTATCAGATCTAAACTATTAAAGTATTAGCAACGAGGTATGTTTCCACAGAATTACTTAACAATGCGTTCCTGTAATACAGCCAAGAGATGCACACACATCAATCAGTTCAGTGCAGTCGCTCAGTCATGTCTGACTCTTTGTGACCCCATGGGCTGCAGCACACCAGGTTTCCTTGTCGATCACCAACTCCTGGAGCCTACTCAAACTCATATCCATTGAATCGGTGATGCCATCCAACCATCTCATCCTCTGTTGTCCCCTTCTCCTCCTGTCTTCAACCTTTCCCAGCGTCAGGGTCTTTTCAGATGAGTCAGTTCTTCCTATCAGGTGGCCAAAGTATTAAGAGTTTCACCTTCTGCATCAGTCCTTCCAATGAATATTCAGGACTGCTTTCCTTTAGGATGGACTGGTTGGATCTCCTTGTAGTCCAAGGGACTCTCAAGAGTCTTCTCCAACACCAGAGTTCAAAAGCATCAATTCTTCGGTGCTCAGCTTTCTTTATAGTCCAACTCTCACATCCATACCTGACTACTGGAAAAACCATAGCTTTGACCAGATGGACCTTTGTTGACAAAGTAATGTCTCTGCTTTTAAATACGCTGTCTAGGTTGGTCATAACTTTTCTTCCAAGGAGTAAGCGTCTTTTAATTTCATGGCTGCAGTCACCATCTGCAGTGATTTTGGAGCCCCAGAAAATAAAGTCTGTCACAGTTTCCATTATTTCCCCATCTATTTGCCATGAAGTGATGGGACCAGATGCCATGATCTTAGTTTTCTGAATGTTGAGTTTTAAGCCAACTTTTTCACTCTCCTCTTGCACTTTCATCAAGAGGCTCTGTAGTTCTTCTTTGCTTTCTGCCATAAGGGTGATATCATCTGCATATCTGAGGTTATGATATTTCTACTGGCAATCTTGATTCCAGCTTGTGCTCCACACATCAATGGTTATCATCAAAATATAAATATGAACACATCCACGTACATCCCTCCCTTCCTTCTGTTCCTGTGCTGCCATCCTAAATGAACAAGTCCTGGAGTATATTCCTCAGAGACGGTTTAATCCATGTTCAAGGTGTTTTTTGTTTTGTTTGTTTAATCAGTTATAACAAAAATATTTACAGATTGGTTAATTCAGCAGCTCTACTTTTTATCGTACATTGTCACCTCTGGACATCTAGAAAGCCTCGGTGTTGTAAAATAGTGTACCTTGTCTACAATAAACATAGGTACCTTACAAAAATGCACATACAGACCCATGGTTATAACTTAAAACTGTCTTTTAGATAATGGAGATATTAGCCAAGAGCCCTTCCCGTCAGCCTGCCTCTTAATCCTGTCTTCAGCATTTCAGTGACTAAGTAGCAGATTACATTTAGTTCCAAGAGGTGGATTAACATACACAGTCCCAGAAGACACAGCCCTTCATTGTTATAGGAAGGGCTGTGTTCATTCCTTTCTACTGCCAAGTGTTGTTTCCTGGTATGGCTGTACCACAACCTGTTTATCCATTCTTTAGTTGTTAGGCATTTGGGTAGTTTGCAGTTTGGGGTGATTATGAATAACTGGATTTTCTTTTAACTGTTCGTTATTTTATCTAATTTCCAACAGTTAAAATTCATACAATATTAGGAAAAAGGCTTTAAGCAAAATCAATTAAAGAGAGTCACATGTTTTAAAGAGAGATCCTTAGGATCTTTGGAATGTTGCTCTCAGTCTCACAGAAATTTTTTTTCCCTTCTGTTTATACCTTTGGGATATCTTGTTCTGAAACTTACCTACTCTCCATCTCCATCTCAAGCTAGCAGATATCCTTATTCAGAGTCTGTTTCCTGGACTAACTGCAACTCTCTCTCTCTCTATTTTTTTTTAAATTGAAGCTGTAAATGGCATTAAATCTTTCTGTTTCTTTCTGATAGGATGGGCATGGAAGGACTAGGGACTGCAGAGGGGTCCAGCTCTGAGAACTCTGATGACGACAGTGAAGAAGCACCGAGTACTTCTGGAATGAGCTTTCATGTTTCTCAAAATGGCTGTGGTGGTATTGACAGGGCAGCTGAAATTCCCAGTAGTTCTCAGCAGGCAAGAGTATTGAGTACAGACTGTAGATCACCAGAAGAACTACAGAGCCCTTTGACTGACTCTGGGAACAGTATTTCAGAAGACTTGTGTGCTGAGCTGGGGGAGACACCTACCCAGGAGTACATGGAAAGGAAGAGGGCTGTAGAAACAGAGAACACCCAGGAGAAAAAGGAGGCAGAGGGTAAAGAACCCTTAGAAAAGGAAGCAGCTGGAGTTGGACAGCATACGGAGCAAGAAACAAAAGAAGTGACTGATGGGGAAAGAGCTGCCAAGGGAGCGCCTAGAGAAGATAGGCAAAACATTGCTGTTGCCGAGCTGGAGGCCAGCCAGTCAGGAAACGTGGTAAGTTTTAAGAGTCGATGTCTAAAGCCAAGTCAGTTTTTTTTCCTTAAACCTTTTATTTTGTATTGGGGTATCCTCGATTAACAGTTTTGGTAAATTCAGGAGAGCAACAAAGGGACTCAAGCATCCCTATACGTGTATGCATTCCCCCACTAACCCTCCTCTCCTCCAGGCTGCCACATAACACTGAGCATGTTGACTTCCATGTTAAAGCCAAGTCAATTTAATCTCTGTAGTAGGTCATTAAAATGAAAACACGTGCTCTTCCCCATCAGCTGCTTAGTGAAAGGCTTGTTTAATAATCAGAAGGCGATGATAGTGAAGCTTGTCGTATCTACCCCCTAGGCTACCCCCCAAAAGAAAAATCCTTGGATTTTTTGTTTTTAAGCTGTGGAATTGGTATTATTTTGCCAGTAGGTGGTGTCCTTGGTTCTATATTTCATCAATTCTAAGATGCACATTTTTCACATTTTAATATCTCTGAGTTTGGATATATATCACATTACAGTTTGCTTGATATGATTTGTTCTTAATAATACAGGCAGTAGTAAGGCATATTATGATAGATGTCACTTTTAGATATGATGAAATGTGCTCATTTTCCTATCACTACATTTCTTGTTAGTTTTTCTTTCTCAGGTGAGTTACTGTTTGAACACAGTTGTCAGTTGGATGTGAAGACCTTTCCTGCAGAAGAGGAGCAGTTCCTTTTAAATTTATCATTAAACCTTAAGCCTTACACTCAGCTTTCTAAAAACTTATTTTCATTATGCATGCTTTCCCTTAAATAGTTATTTACTATCTTCAATGGACTGACTTCCAGCAAAAATCTTTAACTTTTATTTTTCAGTCTAATGATTTCCTTTTTAGGACAGATGAAACCTAACTTGGCTTCCTTTGATAAACAAAAGCTTACCATTATTTATTTAAAGCACCTTCCCTACTCCCAGGAAATAAGCAGAAATGCATATATTGCTCTTTCTAGGGGAGATAGTGAAATTTTTTGAGCTAAGGGCTTTAAATTGACCTTCACACCATCTCTGGAGTTAAAAGAATGTTCAGCTTTTACGTAACTCATATATGCTAGGAGTTTATCCTGAGCAAAGTCTTAGAAAAATGAAAAAGGAAATTAGAGTAAAATCTGATTTGACTTTTAATCTTTGAGCTTTTAACTGTGGAAATTTTGTTCTTGATGTAGTTGTAGCTGTTGTATTCATAATAACTCTGTGCAGCCATGTGTGATTCTCCAAAAACACATGGGGGGTTAGGATTTGGCCATGTATAAAGAAGTCAAAATTCACTCTAGAAATCTAACAAAATAACCTTAAAAAAAAAAGAGAGAGATCAACTAGAAAGATAAAGAATTTATCTATAGAGCTGTTCAATATTTTTTTAAAAACAACTTAACTGAGAGAATTATTATCCTTTGAATATGCCGACAACGGTCTGTCTAGGCAAAGCTGTGCTTTTTCCAGTAGTCATGTATGGATGTGAAAGTTGGACCATAAAGAAAGCTGAGCACCAAAGAATTGATGCTTTTGAACTGTGGTGTTGGAGAAGGCTCTTGAGAATTCCTTGGACTGCAAAGAGATCCAACCAGTCCATCCTAAAGGAAATCAGTCCTGAATATTCACTGGAAGGACTGATGCTGAAGCTGAAGTTCCAATACTTTGGCCACCTGATGCAAAGAACTGACTCATTTGAAAAAAACGCTGATGCTGGGAAAGATTGAAGGCGGGAGAAGGGGACAACAGAGGATGAGATGGTTGGATGGCATCACTGATTTGATGGATATGAGTTTGAGCAAGCTCTGGGAGTTGGTGATGGACAGGGAAGCCTGGCATGCTGCAGTCCATGGGGTCGCAAAGAGTCAGACCTGACTGAGCGACTGAACTGAACTGAATATGTTTTTAAAAAAACTCCTAAATAAAAAAACCTCCTAGGTGAGGGACTTCCCTGGTGGTCCAGTGGTTAAGAATCTCCCTTCCAATGCAGGGGACGTGGGTTCAGTCCCTGGTTGGGGAACTAAGAACCCACATGCGTGAGGGCAACTAAGCCTTTGGCACCACAACTAGAGAAAGCAGATGTGCTGCAACAAAGACCCAGTGCAGCAAAAAAAAAAAAAAAAAAAACCAAAAACCCTAGATGAAGACTTTCATTCCTGGCAGAGCATCCATCATTAAGAGTATTTAATTTTGTGTAAGTCTATAAAGTTACTTGGTTGATAGAACATTTGCAGGTCTTTTGAACATTTAAATTTGTCAGGTTATTTAAGTAAGAACTTTAACAATCATGATTATTTGATTACAATAGAAAGCTTAAGATTTTGGGGTTAGGGAACTTCCCCTGGTGGTTCAGTGGCTAAGACTCCACTCTCCCACGGCAGGGGCCTGGATTCCATCCCTGGTCAGGGAACTAGATCCCTCACGCCACAATGATGAAGGTCCCATGTGTGACAACTAAGACTTGATGCAGCCAAATATTTTTTAAAAAGATGATGGGCTTAATATCAGTAGATTCTTAGGCATAGGATTCTCATTAAAGTGAACCTTTATAGGATGCTGCTTTTTTTCTCCAGTCATAGTGGGAAGGGTGGGTGAGGTAAGTGAAGTATGTTTTGCTGTTTGAATTTTTACTGGATGAGTCAGAAAAGAAAAGTTATGTTCATACATATTAAGATTTATCTGTTCTGGAATCTTATAACTTTTGTTGTTCTGAATACCTATTTCTAAACATATAGATAAAAAAATGAATGTTTACTTGAATTGAGAACATGTATAGAATAACATGATTATTAGCATTCAGCAGTAAGATATGGCATATTAAATGAAAATTTTCTTGAAAAATAGGATGTCAGTGACAGTTGAAGAAAGTTTTAATAAGAGACAAAGGAATGGACTTACTTAAAATTTCTCTTTTTTTTTTCTTTTTCTCAGGATATCAGTCAGGAAACTTTAGATTTACTGGCAATCAGTTCTGTTGCAGAAATGGAGTTGCTGGGCTTGGAGAAGCTCAAGTGTGAACTCATGGCCCGGGGACTGAAGTGTGGGGGCACTCTCCAGGAGCGGGCAGCGAGGCTCTTCTCTGTCAAAGGACTGGCAAAGGAGCAGATAGATCCAGCTTTATTTGCCAAGCCTTCAAAAGGGAAGAAGAAGTGAATTTCATCACAGCTGATTTTCTGTTTCTTTATAGTCTAGTGCTTATAACCTGTATAATGTTGACTCTTGAACATTATTCCTTTTGCTATTAAAGGTGACTTTTTAATAATCCGGTTCTAACTATCCTCTTTTTCATTATTAGATTAATGGAATTAATTGTGAAACCATCTGAGCCTAAAGATTTTTTGTGGGAAGCTTTTTTATAGCTCATTTTTAAAATAAATATAGGGCTATTCAGAGTTTGGGTTTCATTTTGTGTCTTTTAGATAAGTTGTACTTTCAAAGATTTGTGGACATAAGATTATTCATAATACAGTCTTTTCTGTCTTTTAATATCTGTAGGCGCTGTAGTGGTAATTTCTTTTTCATTCTCATACTGGTAATTTCTGTTTTTCCTGATCAGTCTAGGTAGAAGTTTATTGTTTGTTGATCTGTTCTCAAAGAATCACCTTTTGGCTTTGTTGCTTTTTCTTAATTGTTTTTAATTTCACTGATTTCTGCTCTTTATCCTTTCTTCTACTTTGCTTGGGTTTACTTTGGTCTTTTTTGTTTTTCTTCTTAAGGTACATACCAAGTCTCTGACTAGACTTCGTCTAGTGTAAATATTTAAAGCTGAGTTTTTCTTGAAGCACTGTTTTGACTCCATCTCAGAATTTTTGATATATTTTCATTTTCATTCAATTTTAAATACTTTCTAACTTTCTTGTGAAGTCTTCTTTGACCCATGGATTACCTAGAAGTATGTTGTCTAATTAGCAAATTTTAAAAGTTCAATTTATTTAAACTAAAAAAAAGTAGTTTACCCATTTCTCCCACCCTGTACTCCCTGCCTCTGACAACCATCAGTCATTTCTCTGTATCTATGAAGTTGGGGAGTTTAAAAAAAAAAAAAAATTCTTTTTTTTTAGATTCCACATGTAAGAGAGGTCATACAGTATTTGTCTGTATCTTGCTTAATTCACTGAGCAAAGTGCCCTCAGGATTCATTCATATTCTGAAAATGGCAAAATTTAATTCTTTGTTAGTGGCTGAATAATACTGCATCGCATATGTTGTTCATTAGTCATCCATTTATGGGTACTTCGGTTGTTTTCATATCTTGGCTATTATAAATAACGCTGCAATTAATATGGGAGTGTACATAGCTTTGCAAGTTTTTGTTTTCCATTTTTATCATTATTTATTTATTTATTTTTGGCTGTGCCTCATGGCTGTAGGATCTTAGTTCCCAGACCAGGGATTGAAACCCAGGCCCTCGGCAGTGAAAGTGCAGAATCCAGATCATGGGACTGCCAGGGAATTGCCTTTTTATGTTTTTCAGTAAAGAGTGGGTGGATGGTGTACTTTCTGAACCCTCACATATCTGGCAGTGTTTTTCTGTTACTTTTGCATATGTGATACCTTGACTGGATATCAAATCCTAGTTTACAGTCTTCTTTAAAAACAATAGATATTTGCTATTGTTTTCTGGGGTATAATATTGCAGTAGAGAAGCTTTTGATTCTGATTTTGCGTTTCTTAATGTGAATTTTTTTCCTTGAATAGATACTGCTTTTTCTTTATGCTTTAAATTTTAAAATGTCACCATGTTATTTTTAGGTATGGTCTCTTCCTTAATATTTCTTAGTATTAGGTAACTTTTTTGCAGTCTAAAGACTGGCCTTTTAATTTTACACCATTATTTTCCTGTTATTTGATTATTGCCTTTATTCTGTGTTTCCATGGAACCTGATTTTTGCCTTATCCAATCTGCTGTTTACCACTCTTGTATTTGTAAACAATTAGGCTTTTCCCTTAGAAAATCTTTCTTACTTTCAGATTAGTCCATGCTTACTTGCTTCTGTTTTTAAATATGTTCTCTTGAAACTTGGTATGTGTATGCTTTGGGGTCTTCTATGTTTTCCGTTTCTCTTTCATAAGGGCACCTTTCCTCTAATTCCTCAAATTGATTTCCTTATACTTTTTCAGTGTTTTAGTGTGTCTGCATGTGCCTACATTTAGATCTTCTAGGATAGGATTAGCTAAACAGGAGATTTATTGGGGGCTGGGAACTGGTGTAGGAGAAAGCAGGGGAGAAGCTTCAGGTGTTGGTTTGATTACCATAGAAGGAGAAGGAACAAAGGAGGGTTAGGTAGGAAGAATCTCGGACTGCAGTCCAAGGAAGGTTGGGCCAAGCATATGGAGAGTTCTCAAGCCACAGTCATCTGTGGAATCCAGCATCTCGCTGAACGGGCCTGCCTTACTCTCCCACTGCACCCGTCGGCCAGAAAGAGTCCCATGGAAGTGAAGGTTGGGGTGGATCTATGGATCCAGAGAGGCAGCCAATGGGACCATCGGTCAATGATGTTCTTTACCAGGGGATCTGAAGGGTATTTATTCGTGGTGGTTTTTTTTGGCTCGGGTAGCTGAAATCATTTTTCTTCAAATTACATGGGTACCTGTGCAAATATATATTTTAAATATTTATCTGACTGTGACCAGTTCTTAGTTGTGACAGTTTGATCTTTGTTGTGGTATGCAGGATCTTTAGTTGTGGCGTGTGGGATCTAGTTACCTGACCAAGGACCCAACTCGGGCCTCCTGCATTGGGAGTGTGGATTCTTAGCCACCGGACCACCAGGGAAGTCCCCTGTGCAAATCTTAAAAAGCACACTCAAAAGGGAAAGGGGAGAGTTTAGATTTAGTGGAAGATTTACTTTGTCAGATTAGAGGTTCTTGCATGTGTGTGAGATTTGGGCAGCCGTGTCCAGAGACTTTCCTTTCTGTTGTGGCAACATGAAGTTGGCTGCTCAGTGCCCCTTTCCTGATTGGCATGGTTCTGCCCTTCAGTTGCCAGTTCAAGCTGTGCTCTGCTTCATTTAGGGTGGAAGTGTGAGCAGCTCTCACCCTGTTCCCCACAGCATGTACATCTTCACTGGCAAAGTAAAAAAAAAAAACATAATTCTGAAATTGTCCCTTGGAGCATTGAAGGAAGTAAGGAGGTTCACAACGCACAGAGACTGACTGTCCTGAGAGATCTGTGGCTGTGGTTTGTCCAGCTTTCACTGGTGCACGTGTGGGATGGTAATGGGCTTCTGTTAGGGTTCATTTCAATGGCTTGATCTTTTTCCCGCCTGCTTGATTGAGAGATAATTGACATACATCACTGTTTAAGTTGAAGACAATACAGCATGATGATTTGATTTACATATTTTGTGAAATGATGACCACGATAGTTTTAACTAACATGTGTCTTCTCAAATATACCCAATAAAAAGAAAAATGGAAAAATACTCTCGTGATGAGAACTCTTAGGATTTACTCTCTTAACTTTCCTACGTACCACTTGATTTAAATGTGTTTCGTGTGTACAGCAGAGATTCAGTTATACATACACATATATTCATTTTTTTAAAGATTCTTTTCTTACATAGGTCATCACAGCCTAGTACTTTTTAATCCTAAAAGTATGTACCTTTTAACTATCTTCCTCCAGTTCTCCCTTCCCCACCCTCCACCTCTGGTAACCTCTTTTTTAATGAGTTTGATTTTCTCTGTAGGGTTCCACATATAAGTGAGATTATGAATTTGCCTTTCTCTGACTCAGTTTTACTTCCTTGCTCACAGTTTGATTTTGAGGTACTAACCTTTCCCCTCATTTCTCATACTACAGAGCTTCCTTGTATTAATCACTTCCGTGGGGATTGGCAAGAAGGGGTTCAGTGTGTGACCTCAGTTGACCACCCTGAACCAGTCTCTGTTAGTGGATTTTCTAAACCAAAAGTGCCTCCCAGAAAGTTCAATGATTTTATAGCAGATGTTAACAACTCTAGGCTGCCTCTGATCAAAATCAGTAAGATGCCAACTGTTCAGCTTCATGACGCTCCTTGTGGGTCTGAACTAGCACCTGGAGGAGGTGGCCCTGTGTCACTTAGGCCCTCACTCTCAGCCATCTGTCGACCTGTTTCTGGGGAGAAGTCAGATTCAGGTCTCCTTTCCTTCACAAGTAGTAAGGAAAAGAAGTGAGGAATTGGGAGTGTAGACAAATAATGAAAACGGGCATTCAGTACTGAGAAGGCCCCCAGGGCTTGGATATCTCAGTTTACAACTAGATCACTTGCTACACTTCCAGGATAGGAATGACAGTCTAGGGAGGCCTGCCAGGTCTCTGCCTGTTGAGGTTCTCATCTTTCCAGACAGCTCACATTACCTCCTGCAACTGTGGGCCTCTGTGAAAGGAAACAGTGGGCTCATCTTAAGGGTTTCTTCTGCAGACCTACAGTTTCTGAACATTGTTAATTGTGTGCATCTATCAGTAAAATATTTGGGGGTGTGCACCCCAAATGATATCACTCATTTATTTAGAGCTCCATCAGCCTCTGACTAAAAAGCCCAAGGGCTTACTTACAATCCCTGGCAACCCTTTCACAGTCTACGCCCTCACCCGGCTCTGACCTTGTCTACTCCTGCCTTGCTCCATCTCAGCCAAGGCAGCCTCCTTGCTATTGCTTGGACAAACTGAATCCACCAAAGACACTCTGCTTCCACAGTTCTGCACTCACTTCTTTCTCTCTGGAACATTCTATCTCTGGTTGTCCACAGGTGTGCCTTTCACTTCTCTAATTTAAAATAGCAGCTATTCCTCCCCCCACAGACATCCCTATCTTTCTTTCCTGCCTGTTCTTTTCCATAGTACCAATTTCATGCTATATATTTTGCTTGTTTATTATATGTTGTTCCTCCCCCCTCCCCACCACTTACCATAGAGATAAGCTCCATCAGGGCAGAAATATTTGTTTTGCTAAAGCCTGGTACATAGAAGCTGCTCAAAAAATATTTACCGAATGAATGAATGTACTACTTTCCTAATATGATGTGTTTTATGAAACAAACAATTCCAGGTATTTTTGCCATCCATCAGGGTATTGCATGGCGTATCCTTTGAAACCTTTGCTTGTAGACTTGTGCCTTTGAAGGTTGTTGTGGAAAATGGAACTGAATATTTTATCAAAATAAAATACCTTTATATTTTATCAAATATTTTTATATTTTATCAAATGTTTTGAATAGCTGAAGTCAGGGCAGGAAGGGCAACCCTACGGAAAAGGATTCTGTTGCTCAGCACCTGCCAAGCAACAAAACGCTGCCAATTTGTGGAGGAAGAAAGACTTTTTCCTGTTGCCAGTAGAGGGCGCTGGTCACCAACGAATGTGAGCAAGAGCAAGGGCAGGAAGGGAACCCGCTCCGAGGTGAGGTGACACAGATAAATGGCAAATAGAAGGCAGCTGGCCTGATTTGACCAGGCTCTGTCCTTTCTGATCCTGGGATTCCCATATTTCACTTCAGCTTTCACTCTACCAGGTGTGAATAAATCATGTGTGAATAAATCATGAATGAGGGCTTCGCCGGTGGCTCAGTGGTAAAAAATCCTCCTGCCAAAGGAGACACGAGTTCAATCCCTGGGTGTGGAAGAACCGCTGGCGAAGGAAATGGCAACCCACTCCAGTATTCTTGCCTGGAGAATTCCGTGGACAGAGGAGCCTGGTAGGTTACAGTCCAAGGTATCGCAACGAGTTGAACACGAGTGAGTGATCAATCACTCGCGCACACAGGCTTGCCGAATATCCCAGAAAACTGCTACTTTTCAACAATCAGCTCTTTCCTAATCACTTGCTGCTATTTTCTGATGGAGGAATTTGAGTATCCAATTTGAGTAACAACTGCTTTTTGTGTTAAAAAAAATTAGGGGGACTTTGCTGACGATCCGGTGGTTGAGACCGCACCCCCGATGCAAGGGCATGGTTTGATCCTGCATGCTAAGTGGCGGAGCCTAAAATAAAAATAAAAAATAGGAGAGGCAGGCACAGCTGTATTTTGTACACCTCTGCCATATTTATTTCTGCCGGCGTCCTCAGGTCACTTTAGTGGGAACTGTGTGCTCTGCCCTTAAGCCAACCAGCAAAAGAGGCCTCTGCCCATAGCCCGTCTCCTACCCAAACACAGAGACACGAGGAAATATACCATCTTCTCTTCCTTCTCTCTGCAGAAAGGTTGCAGGGAAATTCGACCACAGACTAAGAGCAGACAGCACAATGGGGACAACAGGGAGACCTCAGGCTGTGAGTGGGGGGGGGGACAAAAACCCCTCCTCTGCCCTGGAAAATCAGAGATAAGTGGCTACTTCTGTTTAAAGTCAGTCCCCCAAGTCACCCTAAGTAGTGTCGAGGCAGACGAGGGTCCCTTAGAGAGGCAGACGGGGTCCCTTAGAGACGCCACTTCCCTGGGCTCACTTGATGGAATTAGGGAGGCTCCTTGGAGAAGGAAACCGCAACCCACACCAATATTCTTGCCTGGAGAATCCCACGGTCAGAAAATCCTGGCAGGCTATAGTCCATGGGGATGCAAGAGTCGGACACGACTTAGCAACTATACCACCACCACCTGGGACTGCCTGGAGATCCGGAGTGGGCACAGCTGGGCATGGGGAGGGAAACCCAACAGGCAGGCTCCTGGGGAGCTGGCCGGTCTGTCTTCATCTCTGTGGAGCCACGAGAGAATGCCTGGATGTTCAGGGTTCTGTGATTCTGTGGCTCCTCAGGGGCTGTAATACATCCCTAGGCTCCAATTTTGTCTTTATCTAAATAGACTTAGTGTGCATGTCAACTGATGTTATCAAAACAAATACCAGGCCTTTGACTTTGAAAGCGATTTTATTTGAATAAAATACCATCTCTTCAAATATTGAAGTTCTACATAAGATTCAGTTTATAAAAACAAGGTTTTTTGATAAAGCAATTTTGAAAGCTTCGAGACATTAATTCTTTATATTGGTATTTTGGAAATATGATTTTTGGAAAAATGGATAGTCCAGAACAGAGTAAAGTGGGGGAAAAAAACAATGAAAAATGACCTTGCAATGTAAGAATGAAATATTGTAACTGTTATAATGTTGAAAGAGACCAGACATAAAAATGGCATTTACAGATTACAAAATTATTATGTAATTTGTGATTTTATAATAATGTAAAGACAGCTTATCTAGGGAAAAAAACAACTGGAAGAAAATACAGGTTAATGTTTACCAACATGATCACTGGAGGCTGTGAAAACAGATTACTCCCTGCTTCTCCCCAGTCTCATATATTTCCTAAATATTCTGTGATCTATGATCAGGTTACTTTTGGTGGGGGGACTACCCATCTGTTCTCTATATCTATGAGTCATTATTTTGTTTTGTTAAATTCCATGTATAAGAGAGATCATACAGTACTTGTATTTCTCTGATTTATTTCACTTAGCACAATGCCGTCAAGGTCCATCCATGCTGTCAAAAATGGCAGGATTTCCTTCTTTTTATGGTTGAATAATATTCCATTGTGTGTATATGTATATACTTTTTATAATAATGAAACATGTTATGACTCTTTGCTGGAATATGTCACTGTCTTGATTTTGTTCAAAAAGTACTGGTTGAGTGCCTGCCTTGCACTCTGCTCTTGGGGATGCCTTTCTCATAGAACTTAAATCCAGCAGCCACAGTGAATGTTTACAATGTGGTTACAGCAGTTTTCTATGGAGAACGTGCAATAATAAAGCATATTCATGGGCGACATGGCATGAAAAAGGAGGAATCATTCCATCTGGCAGAGTGAGTCAGGGTCACTGAGGAGGCAACTGGGAGCCTGGGCTTTAAAAGATAATCCTCTATCCCAGACCAAAAAATGGATATAAACTGAGGGAATTCTTAATAAGAAGTAGTATTTGCAGGCCACACATGTTTCAAAAAGTCCTTCCCAGTCCCTTGGCAGTGCCAAGGCTGGTGGTGGTGGGGAAGCTTAGCTGTTCCCTTTTGCCCCCCATAACAGAGCCTCCCAGGCCTTCTCAAATAAACAGACAAATCTACGTTGAAAACAATGTTCAAATACTTTATCTAATTTGCTCCTCATCACAACCCTTCCAAGTAGATGTTGTTATCATCCTCTTTGCACACAGGAACCTAGAGCTTACAAATAGGAAATGACCAGCCCCAGAGCACACAGCTTTGGAGGGCTGAGCTGGGGATGAAGCTGAGGACTTTGAGCCTACGTGCTTTCCATCCACCTTTGGGCCTTGTCCACTGACCTTCCCTGAGCCCAGCCTCATAGGGGGGATGCCCTGGAGGGCCCCTGAGGCCAGGGCGGCACAGCTTCTCCAGACACACCCATCAGAGGAGACCCAGGCCCTCAGGACCCCTGATTCCTGTCTTTCCCCATTAAGCCCAGAGCATTTCAGGATGAGACCCCTTTCACACCTCTTTCCTCCTTTGCTGTGAGGTAGCTCAGTGTCCATCCCCTCTGCCTTGCCTTCAGAATCCACTGGGAATTCCCTGGCGGTCCAGGGGCTGGGACTCCGCGCTTCCCATGCAGAGGACCCGACTTCAATCCCTAGTCTGGGAGCTGGGTCCCACAGGCCACAACTAGGAGTTCACAGCTGAAGACCCTGCAAGCCTCAACTAAAAATAAAAAAGGATTTCTCATGCTTCAACTAAAGTGATCCTGCATGTGGCAACTAAGACCCACCCAGCCAAATAAATAAGTAAATAAATGTTAAAATGAAAAAGAATCCACCTTGGGCTACTGGAAGATAGTTGCTTTTGCCTGGTGGGCAGGACCCATTCTGCTAGCTGTAGGTGGCCAGAGATTCACAGCTTAATCAACCTCTGAAAGGCTCACCATTTCTCTTATTTGTAAAATAGGGACCGTAGTCCATGCCTCATACAGTGATCTCCAGAATTCACTGAGATTACTTTCCCAAAGCCCCTGTCAGGGTGCCTAATGTTTTCCAGTGCTCAGAACAGGACTTATTCCCCTCTATTGTCAGGTGAGAGTGGGCAGTCAGCTCCTGAATCAAACCCCCTGAAACACAGCCCTGCGGACAGGGATCTGATGCACCATGCTGCGAGCTCAGACAGGCTGGACTTGGAGCTGTAAGTGGCCTTCTGTGTGGGTTTTAAGACCTTGCTGAAAAAAAAAAAAGATGTATTGTATAAATACAACAATGTTAAAGGCAATTCTGAAAATGAAAACGTGGAATACTACCCTAGCAGAGCTTATTTTGCAATGCTTTCTAGTTACTCCATTTCGTATTCTGTTACTGTCACTTGTTAGGTCTCAAAAATACTGACCTGTCCCTCCCCTTCTCCCCAGTCCAACCCACGGCCAAGTCCCGAATGATCGGCTGCCCTCAGTACTTCAGTCTTCAAAGGTCTCTGAGCTTCCTCTCTGAAGCCCCAACCCTGCCATTCATCCTCTTCACAGCAGGCAGAATTATCTTTAAAATGTTTTTCTTTTATTGTGGTAAAGTATAAACAACATAATATTTACTATTTTTAACATTTTAAGTGTACACTTCGGTGGCATTAATTCCATGCACATTATTGTGTAACTGTCAACACAATCTGTCTCCAGAACTTTTTCATCTTCCCAAATGGGAACTCAGAACACTTTGAAGAATAACTCCCCATCTCCCTCCCTTTACAGCCCCTGGCAACCACCAATCTATTTTCTGTCTCTACTAACTTGAGTACTCTGGGTACCTCCGGTAAGTGGATTCACACAGTAGGTGTCCTCTTGTGATTGGCTTATTTCATTTAGCATAATATCCTCAAGGTTATAGCTTGTGTCAGAATTTCCACTTTTTTTTTTAAGGCTGAATAATATCCCATTGTACGTGCATGCCACACTTGGTTTATCTGTTAGAATTATCTTTTAAAATACAAATCAGATCATGTCCCTTTTTTGGTTAAAACCCCTCAGTGGCTTCCTGTGGCTCTCAGTCAGAGCCTTCTCATGGCCTCTTCCAGCTCTGCCCTCTTTGCTCTGGCCACCTGGCCCCTTCCTGATCCCAGAAGAAGCCCTTGCCCGCCCCACACTCAGGTCGCCCTCTGCCTGGAGCCATCTTCCTGGCTCCCTCTCACACCGGTTTATTCTCACTCCAGATGTTGCCTCCTTGGTGGGGCCTCCCCAGCCACTCTCTCTTCCCTCACCCTGTTTACTTCCTTCACACTATCTGGCTTCTTTGGTGGCTTGTTTATTGTCTGTCTCCTCTCTTTGGAATAGGAGCTTCACAAGCCGTAGGCCCGGCTGTCTGGGGCGCTACCGTGGCCTCCGTAAAGATGCTCTGAGGAGTGTCTCATTGAGTGGGGCCTGGGGGCTGTCTGCAGGGGGTGTGGCCTGCTGTGACGTAGTGTCACTTGTTCTAAATACTCATTTATAAAAATATCGTACTGAAGTTAGGAGGTGGTTATGACCTTGGAAAGGGCTGAGCTGGATTGTTGGGTATCCAGGTTTTCTCCCTCTCTTCCATGAGGGGTATCCAAACCCCTCGATCATGTAGCTGGACTGAAGGCCTCAATTTCTTCTTAAATCAAACCATGGTGGGGGATGCAGACAGCAGGATCTCCTGGGTTACCAGCATGTGATAATGTAAAGAGACAGAGAAGTGAAGAATACTGGGTAAACATAAAGAATTTTTAAAAGAAATATATCAAATCCTTCAACCAGAGGAAAAAAGGAACCAAGAGGAACATAAATAATTTGAAAAATTTCCCCAGAGAAAGAGCAGAATTTCCACTCATTTGCATTAAAAAGTTTGTAATGAGGGAAAATCTGTTCAATAAATACAAAAAGTAATTTATTTTCAAATTATACATATCTATAGAAACACATAAAAATGCATAGTTAGAGGAGGATGAAGAGACTTTAAAAGGCAAAGCCCTTAATTTAGCATGCAGGCAAAAAGCTAAGTGATTTATGTACTGGCATATTTTTTCTCTGTTGCAAATATCTCCTCCTACTCTCAGCTTGCCTTTTCATTAATGGTGTCTTAAATATATTACTGAATATAGCATGCATACATACAGAAGAGTGACTACATCATACAGTACAATGTGAATGTTTTTTACAGATGAACTGTGTGACCAGCATCCAGACTGAGAATTGGCATCACCAGCATCCCAAAGCCCCTTTATGCCTCCTCTGGCCACCATGCTCCAAGGTCACCACTGTCCTGACTCACATACATGGGAGATGAAGTATGTTCTCTTTGGTGTGTGTTTGCATGTGGGATTCAGCACACTGATTTGGGCAGTTGCCATTCACTCATGTTTGTTGCATTATAGCCATCTATTATATGACAGTTTATCCATCGTATGACTGATGGACATTTGGATAGTTTCCAGTTCAGAGGCACTACAGATAGTGCTGCTGTGAACGTCCTTGTATGTGCATTTGATGAGCACATACACATGTTTCTATTGGGTATACGCCTATGCTGGTCATATATATATTGTATATATAATAGAGGTGTCTGCAATCTGCTTTAGGGGACATTGAGGGAAATGTGCCAACACCTGGTTCTTTTTGTCTTTCCATGGTATCGATTCTTGTTCATTACCGTTGGAGGATGCTCTTATTGTATTATGTTTTATTTTGCATTTCCCTGATGCTGAATTGAGCATCTCTTCATATGTTTATTGGCCATCTGGATAGCCTCTTCTGTGACACATTTGTTCTAGTTTATTGCCCATTTTTCTGTTAGATAGTCTGTTCTTGTCTCATTGTCCTTTTTTTATTGACTTTTGGGAAATCTTTATATATCCTGAATACAAGTCCTTTGTTAAAGTATATCTTCTTCCAATCTCTGGCTTAAGTTTACACTCTTTTTTTCAGATTTTTTTTTTTTTAATTTCACTCTTAATGGTGCCTTTTGAGGAACAGAAATCTTAAATTTATCATTTTTCTCCCTTTATGGTTAACATTTCTATTTCTGTTAAATTAAAGTATCTTCGATAAATAGATATCTCCAATTTTAATGTAGTCAAATTGAGCAGTCTTTTATGACAGTTTTTTTAAATTAAAAAATGTATTTATTTGTTTTATTTTGGCTGCACTGGGTCTTTGTTGTGGTGCATAGTCCCTAGAGCGCCTGTGCTCAGTAGCTGTGGCACGCAGGCTCTCTAGCTGTGGCTCATGGGCTTCGATGCCCTGCCCGGCATATGGGATGTTAGTCCCTGACCAGGGGTCAGACCGGAGTCCCTTGCACTGGAAGGCAGCTTCTTAACTACTGAACCTCCAGGGAAGTCCCTATGACAGTTCTTTTAGTGTCTTATGTGTCCAAGGAATCTTGCCCTACCCTTTGTTCATTAAGATATAAACCCTCTGTTCTCTCCTAAAGTTTTTTTAGCTGTGCCTCACACATTTAGGTCCATAATCCACCAAGAATTGATTTGAGGGATGGGTGAGGGGAGGGATGGACTGGGAATTGGGGATTAACAGACCCAAACTATTACATATAGATTTACAACAAGGTCCTACTATATGGCACAGGGAACTACATTCAATATCCTGAGATAAACCATCATGGAAAGAAATATAAAGAAAGAATGTATATATGTGTGTGTATATATACATATACAAATAAAGAATGTATTATATATATACACATATATATACCTATATATATCTGAATCTGCTGTACAGCAGAAATTAACACAACATGATAATTCAATTATATTTCAATTAAAAAAAAGAATTGATTTGTATGATGTGAGATAGGGGTCCGATTTTATTTTTTTCCATATAGACACTTCAAAGAGCACTATTTGTTGAAAAGAGCATTCTTTCTTTATTACAATTTTGTACATTTAAAAAATGCATACATAAAATACATAGATAAATACATAAAAATAAATGTACAAATGCTGTACATTTGAGATAAATCAAGTATTCATACATCCATGGGTCTGTTTCTGATTCTCTTTTGTTCTATTGGTGTACCTGTCTTCCCTACCAACACCACATTGTCTTAATTCCATGAACCCTTGCCCCCTGCACTGGAAGCATGATGACATAACCACTGGACCACCAGGGAAGTTCATGCTGTTTTTGTTACTATAGGTTTATGGTGTGGTCTGAGGTCAGGGAGTCTGATTCTTCCAGCTCTATTTTTCTTTCTCAGGATGGATATTTTCTGCAGTTGATGTCTAAAAGTACCCTTTTTCAACATAAGAGAGTTTAGAAGAAATAAAACCCTAAATATGAAAACTAAAATTATATGGCAGGGCAACTTAAACAATGGTGAGGTGCTAGATTTATCAATAGCTACTCAAGAAATCTAGTTTGAAAATTCCCAACATCTGGGGAAACAGATGCAGTCATTTCATTGCTAGAGACTTAGAAAATGTGAACATTCCTTTTGGAATGCAAATAGAGTAGCAAAAGGGACAGTACCACCTGTAAATCTACCCCTGCCTCCTGTAGGTCAAAAGAAGAAAAGCGCTGCATGCATAGAGAGGTTTATAACAGCAGTGCTTCCAGTAGTGAAAACGAAACAAACTATGGTGTCCCATCAACAAACATGATGACAACACAGAGCAATCAAAATGAGGCGTATAGTAACTGTGTAAAACGGGGAAGAGTGTGGAATTCTTCTAAGTTAAAAACAAAATCCATCAAACAGGTATAGATGATCTACTAAAATTTGTGAGGGAACAAAGTACTAAAAGTTGTAAGGGAATAAAAGGAGGAATGAAAATTGTAGGATTATAGGTACCGCACCCCATTTTTAAAGTTTCAAAATGATCATGAAAAATCTGGCTATTTGGGGGTTTTCAACTTAAAAGTAAGAGCAGGGAGCGGTGAGTCACCAGCCTGGCGCAGTTCACCTCTCTTTCCACCACTCTGCCTGGCTGAATCCAACTCATTCTCCACATATCATATTAAATGTTAGCTCATCACAGAGACCTGACTCATCTCCCTAAAGGAGAACCCAGATATGCACTTTCATTTTCTCTTAGTGTGCTCTATAATTCACACTTTGTGCACTTCTTCCTTCCGTCCAGATGGCTTGAGTTTAAACCTCAAACCCCAAATTACTAACAAGCTACCTCTCTGTGCTGCAGGATCCTCATCTGCGAAATGGGGGCAATGACAACCCTTCCTGGTGAGGAGCTGGGGAACTGCTGCTTGTAAAATTCACTGTGTTCTGGGTTCACAGTAAGTGCAGCTGTGGGGGTCTTTAGGGATTAATTAGGTTTAGATGAGGTAATGAAGATGAGGCCCTCACAGTGGAATTAATGCCCTTATAAAAGAGGAAGCTGCAACAGAACTCTGTCTCTGCCACGTGAGCACACAGCAAGGAGACGGCCACCTCTGCAAGCCAGGAAGTGGGCTCTCACCAGAGACCGAATCAGCTGGTACCTTGACCTTGAGCCTCCCAACCTCCAGAAGTGTGAAATGATAAATGTCTGTTGTTTCCACCATCTAGTCTGTGGTATTTTGTTATGGAAACCTGAGTTAACAAAACCATGTTATAAAAGGGTTGGCTATGATTATTATTTAACTGTGTAGTCATTAAAAATCATGTTTTTGAAGACTTTTATTTCATGCTATAACAACACTAAGTGGAGAACAGGATAAAAATCTGCGAACACCAACACCTTAAATTTTGAAATATCGTGGAGGAAAACATACCAATATGTGGTAATAGAGGTTAATATCTAGGAGGTATGTTTATAGATTACTTAAATTTTCTTTTTTTGTAGTTTTCTGTATTTTCAAATGTTTTCTACGTGAGCAATAGAAAAAGTTAAAAAAAGCAATGAATTCTTGTAAAATGTTTTTTATGCATTTGACAAGCTCATGTGCTACCCTTTCCTCTCTTACCTTGGGCCTTGTGGCCTCTGCCTGAATCCTGCTTGGCCTGAAGTTAGAGCCACAGGCGTTCTCCCCTTGGTGACCCTGGGCAAGTCCTGTGACCTCTCTGGTCTTGGTTTCTTCATTTGGGAGGACCCTGTGCTCTCACGGGGTTTCGGAGAAGAGAAGACAACCACTGAGCCAAAGTGCCTTGGAGATGCTTCGGATGGGCAGGGTAACACTGTGATTCCCATGGCATCAGGTATTCCGCATTCCTGCTCTACCTGCCAGCAGCCAGCCCAGTCTCAGTGGCAGGGTCAGAGTCGGGAAAAGCTCCCACCACTCCCCTACCTCTGTACTGCCCAGGAGGGCACTGCTCAGAGCCGGGTCAGGGGCTGGTGGGGGTGGGGGGTGAGTGGGAAATACAGAAAAATCATAAAGATGACACCAAAAATCACCCAGATTTCTTCAACTCTGTAATAATCAGTGGTGACACATTTGTAAATTTCCTTTTTTCCCCCTTTAGTGTGTTGACTGAAATCATACATTTTATTTTTTCATATTATTTTCCATTATGGTTTATTATATGATATTGAATATAATTCCCTATGCTATACATTAGGGTCTTGGCGTTTATCCATTCTATGTTTAATGGTTTGCATTTGCTAATCCCAAACTCCCAGTCCAACCCTTCTCTGTCCCCACCCCCTGCTGCTAAGTCACATCAGTCATGTCCCACTCTGTGCAACCCTGTAGATGGAAGCCCACCAGGCTCCTCTGTCCCTGGGATTCTCCAGGCAAGAATACTGGAGTGGGTTGCGTCCCCGCCCCCTAGGCAACCATAAGTCTGTTCTCTATGAGTCTGTTTCTATTTCTGCTTTATAGATAAGTTCATTTGTGTTATGTTTTAGATTCCACATGTAAATGATATTATATGATATTTATCTTTCTCTGATTTACTTCACTTAGTATAATAATCACTAAGTCTATCCATGTTGCTGCAAATAGCATTATTTTATTCTTTTTGGTGGCTAAATAATATTCCATTGTGTATATATATATATATATATATATATATATATCAGTTCAGTTCAGTTGCTCAGTCGTGTCCGACTCTTTGTGACCCCATGAATCACAGCACACCAGGCCTCCCTGTCCATCACCAACTCCCGGAGTGCACTCAGACTCACGTCCATCGAGTCAGTGATGCCATCCAGCCGTCTCATCCTCGGTCGTCCCCTTCTCCTCCTGCCCCCAATCCCTCCCAGCATCAGAGTCTTTTCCAATGAGTCAACACTTCGCATGAGGTGGCCAAAGTACTGGAATTTCAGCTTTAGCATGATTCCTTCCAAAGAAATCCCAGGGTTGATCTCCTTCAGAATGGACTGGTTGGATCTCCTTGCAGTCCAAGGGACTCTCAAGAGTCTTCTCCAACACCACAGTTCAAAAGCATCAATTCTTCGGCGCTCAGCCTTCTTCACAGTCCAACTCTCACATCCATACATGACCACTGGAAAAACCATAGCCTTGACCAGACGGACCTTAGTCAGCAAGGTAATGTCTCTGCTTTTGAATATGCTATCTGGGTTGGTCATAACTTTTCTTCCAAGGAGTAAGCGTCTTTTAATTTCATACATATATATATATACCACATCTTTATCCATTCATCTGTCAATGGACGTTTAGTTTGTTTCCATGTCCTGGCTATTGTGAATAGTGCTGCTATGAATATTGGGGTGCATGTGTCTTTTTGAATTATAGTTTCCTCTGGATAAATACCCAGGAGTGGAATTTCAGGATCATATGGTAGCTCTATTTTTAGTTTTTGAGGAACCTCCATACTGTTTTTCACAGTGGTTGCACCAGTTTACATTCCCAACAAGAGTGCTACCTTTCTGTTGATTACCCCTGTTCTCTTTCAACTGCTCCATGGATGGGATCCTGGCTGAAGGCAGAGGAACCAGTTAAATAGCTTCTTGAATCCTTTCTCTACTTTTTTAAAAAAGGTCTTCCATAGTGTTTTCTAAGTCTTGAAAACTGTTTAAGTACTTAATAAATATCAAATGACCCCACAATGAAAGCTCTATTATCATTCTCCTCATTCGGTAAATGTGGATACTAAGTCACTCAGAGCAGCCCAAGGCCAACTCGACTTTGACAAGGTGGAGCTGGACTTGGGCTGAGAGCAGGCGCTGGGCCCACTCAGAAGCAGGGAGAGGTTCCTGCTGCATGAAGAAGCCAGCATCTCCTATTTGGGTCTTAGCCACACATTTCCTGACTCATCACGCTTCTTTCTTTTAGACCTCATCTTATTTCTTCAGGTGCCCTGAGCACTGGTAACAGGCAGACTGGCCAGGGTCCTTGGGGCGCCAAGGATGACACTTTCTTTACAGTCAAAGTTGTGGCACAAGAAAGTTTGGAAGGGGTCACAGGCATGAATCACCGTGCCCGGGGCCTTCCCCAACCCTAAAGCTCAGGGCTGCCTCAGCTAGTCAGCACAGAAGGGTCACACCAGAGAAATTTGACATGGACTGCTCCCTGGGAAGTGGTGAGAATCCACATCAGCCTCTCTTCAGCCCAGCCACACTTATCACCCTGAGCAGCTGTCTATTTACTAAGGGTGGGCTTCCTACTGGCTGGGATTCTGTCTTTGTTTCCCCAGCTCTCAGGTGTCTGGTGATTGATGGTGCTCAGTGAATGTTGATTGAATGAATGAACTGCGGATGGGATTAGCTGGCTGCCCAGAGGCAGCCCATCTACTGACATTGGGAGATTGTTTACTCATGAGATTAAGGTGCTGTGGGTGCAGCCCACACTGGTCAAGGGGCCTGTGTTCAAATCCCAGTGGGGTCCCTGACATTCAGGCTCATGGCCTTGGATGATATTGTGTTTCGTGAATGGTGTTGTGTGTTTCAGCCTCGATTTTCCTTCTCAAAGTCCCCCATTGTTGTGGGGGTACAAATGGAATGTATGTGACTGCAAGGAGCCCCAGGTACGCAGGATGATGGGTGCTGAGCCTTCGGACTTGGATCATGGAGCCATGATCTGCTCTTACTCTTGCTCCTTCTCAGCAAAGGCAACACACTCAGGGTTCCAGGGTTGCCTTCCTGTTGTTGTTCAGCCACTAAGTCATGCCTGACTCTATGCGACCCCATGGACTGCAGCAGTCCAGGCTTCTCTGTCCTCCACTACCTCCCGTAGTTTGCTCAAATTCATGTCCAGTGAGTTGGTGATGTTATCTAACCATCTCATCCTCTGACTTTCCTGCCCTCCTTGAAAATGCTTTTCCTGAAGAGAGGGCTCTGCACTCCTGACAGGGCTTCAGCCTCTGGGAGGCAGGAAGCTGATGTGCAAAGACGTCTGGAGTCTGGCTGGACACATCTCACACTGGCTGAGGCTGGATTCCAGGAAGTTCTAAACCTTCCTCCCATCGTTAACATTTAAGAAGCAACCAGGTGATGTGGCGAAGACAGAGGAAGAAGGTGTCAGAGAAGCAAGGGCCCACCTCCACAGCGTCCTTCCTGACGCTCCTCTCTCCACCCTTCCCCTTTCTCTTTCCGGTCATTCATTCTTCCACAGAGCCCCGAGGTGGGTGGTGGGGGCTCAGCCTCCCTCCTCTGGCCTCCATCAGGGGGAGATGGCTCCTTGTTCTGGGACAGAGCAAACAAGTTCTCGGGACTGTGAGACCCACCTGAGAGCCTTTGCCTCAAGGTCCTGTCCCCAGACCATCTTGCAGATGGAGCTAGAGCTCTCCAGCTAGAGCTGTCCTTGTTTTTCTGTTGTAAATTATTTATTTATTTTTGGCTGTGCTGGGTCTTCATTGCTTTTTGCAGGCTTTCTCTAGTTGCAGAGAGTGGGGGCTACGCTTGGTTGCAGAGCACGGGCTCCAGAGTGCAGGCTCAGTAGTTGTGGCTTCACTGCTCCATTGCATGTGGGATCCCTGTGGATCAGGGATCGAACTCATGCCTCCTGCATTGACAGCAGATTCTTATCCACTGTACCACCAGGGAAGTCCTATGGCCTTCCTTATTGTAAGGACTCTGTTTTGAAAAAAAGTAATATTCTATTAAAAGCGTATGTAGGCAGAAACATAATATTGATAAGCGGTTGCATTACTGGGGCCAGTTGCAATCTGAACATGTTTGAAGTCATCCCTGAGGACACAGTGACCTATGGTGCAGACTGGCTTTGTCAGGCGCAGACCAAATAGCCACAGCCCCAGACACTGCAGCTGGATTTCCTGATGAAAATCTTGCCAAACTACCATCACCTAAAGAAGACTATGAAAGGAAGCTCAGCTAAGAAAACATATGACATCAAGATAACACTTGTCTTCTGAAAGAGCCACAGCGTTTATATTCTTTTGTGACATATTTGTATTGTATATATTTATATTGTTACATATTTATATACAATAGCATTTACCAAACTAAATAAAAACGTTGATGACAGGACTTTTAGTCAATATACTTTAATCATTTTTTCTACTTGCATTGACTTTCCCAAAATAACTCTTTTAACTGTGCACTAGCTATATATTAAAAGTAATGGGTTTACCTTTTCCTTTTGCATATTTGTAGCTGTTTAAAATTTCAAAGCTGTTGAATTAATTGCAACTTCATTTTGTTCCCAAGATTTCTTTTTTTTTTCTTTTAGTAAAATAGAAGTAAACAGGGAAAGAGGGATTCAGTAGCATACAAAGTCAAAAGGAATGGTATCTAATGAAAAGGACAAGTAAATGACTGTTGAGTGGTATTCTTAGGTTTCTGAGGACAATGAAAGTGGAAGAGATTTCAATATATTTATAAATATGTGAAATTATTTTGGCATATTGCTAGGCACTAATTGTTGACTTTGTTATAACTCTATTTACCTAAGTACATAATGGGCAAAATACTGACAATTTTATTATAATTTCAAGTTTAAAAAAAAATTCAGATGCATAAATTTAATGGGACATACTTTTTAACTTTTGAATCAGTAGATGTTGATTAATACTAAGACATTAAAATGCTAAAATATTTTCTCTTAAAACTTAACTTTTTAAAATTGAAGTGTAATTGATTTACAGTGTTGTGTCAGTTTGGGGTATACAACAAAATGATTCAGTTATATGTATACATTTTCATTTTCAAATTCTTTTCCATTATAAGTTATTACAAGATTAATTTTTAACTTTGGATAGTAAAAGACTACTTTTGAATTTGTGAAACTGATGGGTAGGTACAAACTAGCCTTTGTTCCAAAGGTGAATGACTTGATTTTGGTAAGACTATTCACGACTCAAGTTAGAAAACTGTACTATTACATATGGGTTTTCCCAGGTGGTTCAGTGGGTAAAGAATCTGCCTGCAATGCTGGAGATACAGGGGATGTGGGTTTGCTCTTTGAGTCAGCAAGAGCCCCTGGAGGAGGGCATGACAACTCAATCCAGTTGCCTGGAGAATCCCATGGACAGAGGAGCGTGGCTACAGTCCATAGGGTTGCAAAGAGTAGAACACAACTAAAGCTACTGAGCACCCACGCACTACTACACACAGTGGTTTGAAAAAGAACATCACATAAATGTCCTATTTTTGATAGCTGCTTTCTATTCATTTTTCAACACCTGGTGATCAACTTCGGATTTTATTGATCATGAAAATTTCTAGATAAAAAGGCAGAAATTACAAAACTGCCCTTGAAATGCTGTGCTGGTTCTGAATATCATCTCTGAACAACCTCTGATATGCTAATAAATGTCCTATGCTCTAAACCAAAAAAAAAGTATTATTCTGTTTAGAGATACCCTGTAACAGGCAATATTAACATACAGCAATAGCAACATTTTTCTCTGGGAGGCTGCCCACTGCAGGTGCTTGCGTGAGAGTTAAAGAGTAGGGGCTGTGCTGTCTGGTTCTTTATTTTGCAAACAGCATGTCAGTTTCAGCTCAGATATCATTGCCTCTTAGGCTTCTGTGGGGCACGATGGGGGCATGATGGTTGCTTTCCTTCTGCAAGCTTTTGGGCAAATTGCTGGTCTCCTGCATTCTAGTCCCTCAATTTATCTTCCTCAGAGCCTTCTCTGGGCTCTGGGGACAGGGGTGGTGGTGGTGGGGCTCCTTTTCTTGGAGAAGTCTTCCTTAGGAAAGAGAGGAGAGGCTGCACGGTTCTGTGGTTAGTGCCTCTGGGGGAGCCTAGAAGATGCCCTTGGACAAGGGATTTGGGTGACGTCCAGGGATATCTCTTTCGTTCACAGGGCCCAGGTCAGCCTCCCATTGTAGATGAGGCTGAAATGAACGCATCCTCCTACAAGGAGCAAGCTGACCTTTTATTCACAATGGGGAGACATGGTCTCAGGTCTTTGCAAAAGAAGAGGTTTTGACAGTGAAGACTCACAGTCCTATTTTCTCCAAAGAAATAAGTGAGTCTCTTTGAAGGATTGACTCTAGAGCAAATGAGTATTATTTGGGAATATTAAATGCTCAAAAATTACAATTAGAATTCTCAGAATGATTTTTTAATTGAAGTATATAGTTGATTTGCAATATTGTATTAGTTTCAGCTGTAAAGAAAAGTGATTCAGATATATATATATATTTCCCCATTCTTTTTCATTATAGATTATTATAAAGTATTGAATATATTTCCCTATGCTGTACAGTAGATAGGTCCTTGTTTAATTATTTTATATATAGTGGTGCATATCTATTAATTCCATACTCCTAATTTATCCCTCCCCCTGTATGTAGGTTGCTTTTAGTTTTGTTTACAGTTTCCTTTGCTGTTCTAAAATAAACTTTTTATTTAAAATAACAAACAACAACAGAAGGGCTAGGCTATAAAGTCATGAATGTTTCAGAATGTGAAGCCATGGGCACAAACAATAAATATCAGTACACATAAACAAATGAAATGTGCAATGTAGAGGTTCAACCAGGTCTAGATATAGAAAACAGAGACCTTGGAGAGAGGGTAGACAGGGTTGGGAGGATGAAATTTTATTAAAAGAAAAATGAAGAGGAAGAGAGATGAGAATCAGAACAGATAAGAAGGGCCCACAGATCTTACAGTAAAGAAGGCATTCTTTTTTATTATTGTTTTTTATTAAAGTATAGTTGTTGTGTGCACCACTATATATAAAATAGTTAAACAAGGACCTATCTATCAATATATATAAGGGCTTCCCTGGTGGCTCAGATGGTATAGAAGCTGCCTGCAATGCTGGAGACCTGGGTTCGATCCCTGGGTTGGGAAGATTCCCTGGAGGAGGGCATGGCAACCCACTCCAGTATTCTTGCCTGGAGAATCCCCGTGGACTTCATCTCCAGTCCATGGGATGGCAAAGAGCTGGACACAGCTGAGCGACTACAGCTATAGCGACTACAGTATATTGCGACTACTATATAAGCATAACATATATATATATTCTTTCTCATATTCTTTTCCATTATGGTTTATTACAAGATGTTGAATACAGTTCCCTGTGCTATAAAATAGGACCTTGTTTAAATATAATACAGCATAGTTTGCATCTGCCAGTCCCAAACTCCCAATCCAGTCCTCTCCTGCCCCCGGTTCCCCCTGACAACTACAAGTCTGTTCTCCATCTGTGAGTCTGTTTCTGTTTCGTGGATAAACTCATTTGTGTCATATTTTAGATTCTGCATATAGGTGATAGCATATGGTATTTGTCTTTTTCTGACTTACTTTGCTTAGTATGAGTGGTCCAGGGTTTATTTTGGACTCAGTGCTATCTATTGGCCCTACAATAAAGAATATTTACATAACAATGGTAACATAATTGTCACTTATTGGTTTTCAGCATTTAAAATAAACTTTTAAACAAAGGACTAAATAGAATATTATGGTTACCAACCTTGATATTAAAAACGCCAGGGTGTAACTGGTACAGGGTTAGGAGACCACAGTGGGTGAGGAGGTGGAAGACACGGCCGCTTCATAGTCTTATTTTATGTGAAGCAATATTAAAACACTGTCTGCAGCTCAAGGAGTAAGAAATAGAGGTTTTTGTACATTGTTGAAATTTGCAAAAGTGTTGAGAAGAACTAAAATTACCAACACATTTATTAAAAATCTGAGAGGAGGATGGAATCCAGAGTGAGGAGGAAAGGAGCTAAATCCTTGTGTTTTGTTGCAAAGAGTCAACAGATACAGCAAAGTTAAGGAGTCAAGCATACTGTTTATGGTTTGGGAGGTAAACTGTCAGAAGTGCTGTTTGAGGACAGAGGAAGGATGCAGTGGGAGGCTATTACTTTTCATTCTAAATCTTTCTTTGCTATTTGATGTAGCACCGCAGATATATCTTTGAACACACACACACACACACACAAACACACACACACACACAAACACACACAAACACACATACACAAAAGGCTCTTCAGAAAACTCATCAGCTCCCACCAGGAACCCCTCAGAGCTCCAAGAGCAAGCAGCAGGCCAAATGCTCTAAGGACAGCTTAGAGCTGCATAGAAGAGGAAGCAAAAAGTGTTTCCAGGAGGTGTGGGGGCTGCCTGGTGGCTGGAGTGTCACATCCCCTAATGAACATGCAGGAAGTGGGTGAAACACGCCAGAGTGGATGGCAAAAGCTCGTTTCCTTTCCATGATAGATGCAGTGCTGAGCTATTGACAAAATGCTGAAGTATGTGGGAAAAGGATCTGGCCCAACAGGACGGTGCTAATCCTAGGGATTTCCCAAATGACTCTATGCTCGTTGTTATGTATTTTGTTTACTCAGGCCACCTTTCCAATTACCTGTCAGAGGGGCAAATCCTTCCTCCCTGCTTTATCAGGTGTGAGAGGTAAACAACCGGGTAAAGAAGAGGGTAATGAAAGCAATACCATAATAATGATTCTGATACCACATATCAATTAATGATAACAAATATCAATACCACTGCCCTCCATTAACTTTTCCCCTGGATTGGGTAGAACTCTGGCTCCACAAGAATGAATTCAGTACCAATAGCCTAGAAAAATATGCTCTGATAGAGACCTTCCAGAATTTTCCATCTAGAACAAGTTGATCCTAAAGAAAAAGTCAAGGGAGCTCGCCTGCACCCCTTGGCCTTGCCACTCTTCTCTGCTTCCTCTGCCCATTTGAGCCGGGTAGGGAGCACGAACAGGCCTAACAGCAGTGGAGAGTGAGGTGGCTGAAGCCAGCTTCTGCTCCTCCTCCAACCCCTATGCAGGAACACTGGTTGTGGCCAGCATGTCTACTGCAAATCCTGAGAATCCAAACTCAACCATCTCCAGAGGCCAGCACCCAATTCTTCATCAGCTATGACCCGTGAAGTCTATGTTTTACCAGAGGGTAAAGTATATTGCTAAAGCTGAAACTCTAGTACTTTGGCTACCTCATGCGAAGAGTTAACTCATTGGAAAAGACTCTGATGCTGGGAGGGATTGGGGGCAGGAGAAGGGGACGACAGAGGATGAGATGGCTGGATGGCATCACGGACTCGATGGACGTGAGTCTGAGTGAACTCCGGGAGTTGGTAATGGACAGGGAGGCCTAGCGTGCTGTGATTCATGGGGTTGCAAAGAGTCGGACATGACTGAGCGACTGAACTGAACTGAACTGAAAGTCATGCCAAATACCCTTGTTTTTGCTGGTGGAATTGATGTTAGGATGGACGAAACTGAAATTAGAGGTTTCTTTACTAGGTATTCAGGTTCCATCCCTGGGTTGGGAAGATCTCCTGGAGAAGGAAATGGCAACCCACTCCAGTATTCTTGCCTGGAGAATCCCAGGGACAGAAGAGCCTCACAGGCTACAGTCCATGAGGTCACAAAGAGTCGGACGTGGCTGAGCGATGAACACTTTTGCTTTACTAGGTATGTTTCAGTAAAAGAAGTAAAGATAATCACAGACTGAACTGGTGTGTCCAAAGGCTATGGATTGTTGCATTTTACAATGATGTGAATGGGCAGAAGATGGTAGAATCACAGATAAATTTCCCTGATGAAAAGCTGAAATTGAGCTCTTCACTCAGGAAACAAAATTTACGTGCTTATCATGTACAGCCTCATCCTTTGGTTTTTAATCTTCCTCCTCTACCACAGTTTCAGAGTGTCTGGAGTAACTCAAACACTGAAACTTACAGGCAGCCTCTAACCACGATGAATCCTATAACTCAGTATGTTCAGGCTTATCCCCCATATCCAACTTCACTGGTCCAGAATATCACTGGATATCAGCTGCCTGTTTATAATTATCAGATGCTACTGCTGTGGCCTGCTGAGGAACAAAGGAGTTACGTTATTTCTCTGGCTTATACAGCTATTAACTGCCACTCTGATGAAGGTGATCCAAGAGCTGAAGTTTTTTCAAGTGAATGCTCAGTCCATGAAGCTACATCATCCTCTGGAAATGCCCCACAAAAGAAATCTGTGAATGAAGCATACAGACAGTGGTATCTTGACTATTTAATCCAGAGAACAGACTGAGAAATTCCCTGGTTAATCAAGGTGACTACTGCAAGGATAAAAGAGTTCATCGCTTTAGAAGTCAGGCAGTGCTTAAGTCTGTTTGATACTGTTTGCTAACTTTCTAGTCTCATAGGAAGTTGCACGTTTTGAATAATAAGAGAATGAAAGTTTTCCCACTATTATAGAAATTTAATCCTGAATTTTGATAAATTGTACTCAGAGTTTCTATGCAAGTCATATTGGATTGCTTAGTTTTATTTTACATTGAAATTGTTTTTCATTAGACGTTTACTTAGAAAATGATTCTGTGTTGAATATAGTTAAAAGTGAAAAAATAATTGAGACTGAAAGGAATAACTTTTTATTTATCTGTATTTATCTATAACTTTTTATTTATCTATAACTTCTTACTTATCTGTAAGGACTTTTTAATTGACATTTTATGCATTTGAAAGCAAATGCTGATTTTCTCTAAAAAAACTATTGTATTAGAAAACCTATTTCGAAAGGTCAGAATTTTTTTTAACATAATCTCAATAGTAAAAGATGTTTATCAGTTTTCAAAATCAGTTGCCAGACAAAAAATAAAAGATAGTTACAATTGCAAGCCATAATGGGAGCATGATTAACTTAACAATATGAAATCATTACATACAGTTTGGGGGAGGTCACGCAGAGTGATGTGGTAAGTGGAAGTGCATTCATGGATATGTTTTTGAAAGGTCAGAATTTTGATAGTTTAAACACAAGCACTTTACTTCCCCAACAAGTACCTATGAACAGTACAATAACTATAAAATTATGCTTTTATGATTTGTCTAGAAATTTGCCACAAAAGCAGAGCTTTTAAAATGGCATTTTCAATCAGTGAACCTCAGTATAAAGTTGGCTTTATTGAAGTTTTCCTTATCCAAACCCAGTAAAACAGATTCTAAATAAACAGTCCAGTCAGTGGGTTTTACATTTATTATGTGTATGTGTGCTCAGCCCCTCAGGAGACTCTTGGCATATCTGACTCTTTGCGACCCCATGGACTGTTGCTCACCAAGCTCCTCTGTCCATGGAATTTTCCAGGCAAGAATACTGGAGCAGGTTGCCATTTCCTACTCCAGGCGATCTTCCTGACACAGCGATCGAACCCGTCTCTTGCATCTCCTGTATTAGCAGGAAGACTCTTTACCACTAGCGCCACCTGGGAAGCCTGCAAAATATTTCATCTTTTATCTAGAATCCACACATTGAGATATCCAACTGGAATGGTAATTAGGATAACTAAAATTCCAGGCCTAATTTTTTAAAAGAATCCAAAACAAACTGAATCATAAGCTTCCCAGTGAGTTACTATTCTCCTTTTTTTCCATTTACTTTTTTTTCCTTGAAATGTTAACCTCAATGGCTGTATTTTAAATTATGCAAAATATTAAAGTATTAAAGAGGCCAAAACTTTTTTATGTCACTTAAAAGAGTATCTGAAAGAAATTGCATTTTACAAAAAAATTAAAATGTTAGTTATTTGTTATAGAACAGATAGATTTTTATTTTTGTGTGTGGTTTTTTTTTTTTTTTTTTGCATATTGTATCTCCTTTTTAAAAGTAAAATATGTCCAGGAGAGTCAAGGTAGCTTTTGCGGTTCTAAACCACAAAAGCTGTTTAGTAATATCCTCAAAATACACTAAAGTCAGCATTAACAATCCATTTTAAACTTAAATTTAAGTTTAAGATTAATTCTTAAAACAGATTTAAGAATCTGTTTTACTAGTTTCCTTGTTAGACATTGCAAATCGTGACAAACAGCTGGAGATCCAGAGCCCCTTTGCTGTACCCATGGTCTGGCTTTTCCAGTCTGTACCACCATGCGTTCAGGGGGTTTGCTCCTAGAACAGGTGATGGAAAGAAGAGAAGTAGCGGTGTAAGCAGTCCGAGGGCTAAGCCTTGGAAAGGTAACAATGGGGTAATAGTCTTTCTAAGGGAAACACTCGTATCAGCATCATTTTACCTGCCATGGACTTGAGTTTAAGGTGGCTTCCTGGCTTTTGTTTCATTCGCCAGCCCCTTCATTAAAACATGGAAACTCCGTTTATGCCTATCCTAATGAAGCTTCCAGGGCTTCCCAGGTGGCGCACTGGTAAAGAATCCACCTGCCAAGGCAGGAGACCTGGGTTCGATCCCTGGGTTGGGAAGATCCCCTGGAGAGGGAAATGGCAAACTATTCCAGTATTCTTGCCTGAGAAATCCCATGGACAAAGGAGCCTGGCAGGCTATAGTCCACAAGGGTTGCAAAAAGAGTTGGGCACAACTGAGTGACCAAACAACAGCAACATAGCTTCCATGGGCCACATCATCAGTGCCCACTGTCTTACGATTTCTAATAATCTCCACTCTACTCTGGAGGGAGGAGTCTTTAAGCTTAAGGATCCCCAGGAAGGCTTTCTTATGGCTCAGAATTTGAAACTGCCCTGAGATTTGTTCATTTTATTAATAAAATTGTCTCTTCTTTTCTGTGTGTGTGTGCTTCTTACCTGTATTATTCTGTGGTTCAATCTCCAGGTTACTATAAATGATACCTAAATTTTGGTATCAATTTTAATTATCCCAATATGACTTTAAGAAAAGTAAAGGAATAAACTTTTCATTTGTCTGTTATTTTGTTGAACTGACATATTTAAAAGAGTAAGGTAGAAAGAAGAGATAAAATCCTGAACTTTTCAAAATGGAAAATTAATTTTAAACTTAAAAGTGTGTTCCTTTTACCTATGCTGATACTGTCTTAGCATGAATGAATAGAAATGAACTATTTTTTCAAAAATGTTTTGACCCACTTTTCATGTCATATTATCTAAAAAAAGAAGAAGGCAGAGCTTTGGGTGGGTAGTATGTGACAAGATACAGATCCTTGAAATTCAAAAGTATAAATATTGTTCAGTTTCTTAATCTGGCCAAGTAGTTTATAAAAGCAAATTTTGGTACACTGAAAAAAAAAGGAAAGAAAAGGCCTAGGTAATCACATGAGGTCAGAAAAGCCAGGACTGAACACTGATGACTCCTGGCTGTGTTTCTAAGGGCAGGGAGGCAGTCAAGGACACGCTGCCAGGTGAAAACAAGAGATCACATTCCCACATTGATGTTACCACACACCTGGGCTTGTGCAGGTCCAGACAGTCCAGAAGCTCGTGCAGGATTCAGCATTGTTTTGAGGGAAGCTGAGCAGAGGTTAAGTGTTAACAAAGGAGATGCTTCTCATTATCTGTCCATCTGCCAAGTTTGTCAACTTGAAGATTTATGTGTTGAGGACTTCCCCTGTGGTTCAGTGGTTAAGACTCCATGCTCCCAGCGCAGGGAGCCCGGGACTGAACCCTGGTCAGGGAACTAGAACCTGTATGTCACAAAAAAGATCCTGAGTGCTGCAACTAAGACCCAGCATAGCCAAAAAAAAAAAAAATTGAATATGTTGGTTATTAGTTTATTGCAAAATTCAGACTTAAATTGAAGAAAGTAGGGAAAACCACTAGACCATTCAGGTATGACCTAAATCAAATCCCTTATGATTATACAGTGGAAGTGAGAAATAGATTCAAGGGATTAGATCCGATAGAGTGCCTGAAGAACTACGGACAGAGGTTCATGACATTGTACAGGAGGCAGTGATCAAGACCATCCCCAAGAAAAAGAAATGCAAAAAGGCAAAATGGTTGTCTGAGGAGGCCTTACAAATAGCTGAGAAAAGAAGAGAAGGTAAAAGGCAAAGGAGAAAAGGAGAGAGATATCCATCTGAATACAGAGTCCCAAAGAATAGCAAGGAGAGATAAGAAAGTCTTCCTCAGTGATCAACCCAAAGAAATAGAGGAAAACAATAGAATGGGAAAGACCAGAGATCTCTTCTAGAAAATTAGTGATACCAAGGAAACATTTCATGCCAAAATAAGCACAATAAAGGACAGAAATGTAGGGACCTAACAGAAGCAGAAGATATTAAGAAGATGTGGCAAGAATACACAGAAGAACTATACAAAAAAGATCCTATACAAAAAAGATCTTCATGTTCCTGATAACCATGATGGTGTGATCACTCACCTAGAGCCAGAAATCCTGGAGTCCGACATCAAGTGGGCCTTAGGAAGTATGCACAAAGCTAGTGGAGGTGATGGAATTCCAGTAGAGCTATTTCAAATCCTAAAAGATGATGCTGTGAAAGTGATACACTCAATATGCCAGCAAATTTGGAAAACTCAGCAGTGGCCACAGGACTGGAAAAGGTCAGTTTTCATTCCAATCCCAAAGAAAGGCAATGCCAAAGAATGCTCAAACTACCTCACAACTGCACTCATCTCACACACTACCAAATAAATGCTCAAAATTCTCCAAGCCAGGCTTCAACAGTATGTGAACCAAGAACTTTCTAATGTTCAAGCTGGATTTAGAAAAGGCAGAGGAACCAGAGATCAAATTGCCAACATCTGTTGGATCATAGAAAAAGTAAGAGTTCCAGAAAAACGTCTGCTTCACTGACTACACCAAAGCCTTTGACTGTGAGGATCACAACAAACTTTGGGAAATTTTAAAAGAGATGGGAATACCAGACCACCTTACCTGCCACCTGAGAAATCTGTATGCAGGTCAAGAAGCAACAGTTAGAACTAGACATGGAACAACAGACTGGTTCCAAATTGGGAAAGGAGTACCATCAAGGCTGTATACTGTCACCCTGCTTATTTAATGTCTATGCAGAGTACATCATGAGAAATGCAGGGCTGGATGCAGCACAAGCTGTAAACAAGATTGCTGGGAGAAATATCAAAAACCTCAGATATGCAGATGACCCCACCCTTATGGCAGAAAGTGAAGAGGAGCTAAAAAGCCTCTTGATGAAAGTGAAAGAGGAGAGCGAAAAAGCTGGTTTAAAGCTCAACATTCACAAAACGAAGATCATGGCATCTGGTCCCATCACTTCATGACAAATAGATGGGGAAACAATGGAAACAGGGACAGATTTTATTTTGGGGGGCTCCAAAATCACTGCAGATGGTGACTGCAGCCATGAAATTAAAAGACGCTTACTCCTTGGAAGAAAAGCTATGACCAACCTGCTGCTAAGTCATTTCAGTCGTGTCCGACTCTGTGTGACCCCATAGACGGCAGCCCACCAGGCTCCCCCGTCCCTGGGATTCTCCAGGCAAAAACACTGGAGTGGGTTGCCATTTCCTTCTCCAATGCATGAAAGTGAAAGTGAAGTCGCTCAGTCATATCCAACTCTTAGCAACCCCGTGGACTGCAGCCTACCAGGCTCCTCCGTCCATAGGATTTTCCAGGCAAGAGTACTGGAGTGGGGTGCCATTGTCTTCTCTATGACCAACCTAGACAGCATATTAAAAAGCAGAGACATTGCTTTGCCGACAAAAATCTGTCTAGTCAAAGCTATGGTTTTCCAATAGTCATGTATGAATGTGAGAGTTGGAGTAAAAAGAAAGCTGAGTGCCAAAGAATTGATGCTTTTGAACTGTGGTGTTGGAAAAGACTCTTGAGAGTCCCTTGGACTTCAAGGAGATCCAACCAGTCAATCCTGAAGGAAGTCAGTCCTGAATATCCATTGGAAAGACTGATGCTGAAGCTGAAGCTCCAATAATTTGCCCACCTGATGCAAAGAACTGACTCACTACAAAAGACTCTGATGCTGGAAAAGATTGAGGGCAGGAGGAGAAGGGGAAAACAAGGGATGAGATGGTTGGATGGCATCACCAACTCAATGGATCTGAGTTTGAGCAAGCTCTGGCAGTTGGTGATGGACAGGGAAGCCTGGTACGCTGCAGTCCTGCTGCTGCTGCTAAGTCGCTTCAGTCGTGTCCAACCCTGTGCGACCCCATAAATGGCAGCCCAACAGGCTCCCCCGTCCCTGGGATTCTCAAGGCAAGAACACTGGAGTTGGTTGCCATTTCCTTCTCCAATGCATGAAAGTGAAAAGTGAAAGTGAAGTCGCCCAGTTGTGTCCGACTCTTAGCGACCCCATGGACTGCAGCCTACCAGGCTCCTCCGTCCATGGGATTTTCTAGGCAAGAGTACTTCTCTGGTGCTGCAGTCCATGGGGTCGCAAAGAGTCGGACACGACTGAGAGACTGAATGGAACTGAAATCATAGTGGCCTTAATCTGGACTAAGGTTTCACGTATCTAGTTTCCACCCATTCACTCTTCTCTTTCCCCTGTCCTCCACCCCCTGCCCCTGTCTCTCTCTTTTAGCAAGTGCAGCTCAAGTACAAATTATCTTCTGGGCACGTGTCAAGTGTGATTACAAGGTGGACCTGGGGGCTGTCCATCCCTTGCTGAGCTGGTGCTCTGTCCGGAGAGCTGTACCCCTGTCTCTTTCCAGAATGCCACAGGGACTGTCATCCCCCTGTTTTCACAAGGGACCAAGTGCATCCAGAGGATGTAGTGGTGAGCTGGGCAAGGAGAGATGGGGGTGGTCAGAACATTAGGAAGGGTGTTCATAAAGGAAGTGAAATGTATGCTGAGGCTTGCAGATGAAAACATTTCAAAGATAAAAACCAAATGAAGAATGAGTCCCTAGATGACCCTCCAGGTGTTGTTCTCTGAGAGGCCAGAATGCTGAGTGGAGGGTGGCTGTGAGGGGAAGGAGGCAGGGCTGGGAACCCTGAACCTCGGAGGAGAGGGACCTCTGTCTGGGCTCCATGTGGCCACGAGAGTGACAAGTTAGGGGTCACCTGGGCAGAGAGTCAGGTTCAGAATTAGTACCTTGGGCTACTGTGTCCTGTGTCGTGGTTCTTGAATATGAAAATATTCAGAAGCTGTAAAGAAAGACACAAAAAGGGTTTTTTGCCTGAAGGAGAGCAAAATCCTTTCTCTTTGCCTTCTCTTACTCTCAAATTTTCAGGGGAAGCCCAGAAAAGACCTCAGGACTTTCTGGTCACTTTCTTCCCTCTCATCACAGGGAATCAGGAAGCTGAGGAATTATCTGGAACAGCCTGGGTTATAGTTCTCTTTAATGGTAGGATGAGATAACTTCACAAGACTGCCACCCAACCCCGCCAAGCCAGAGAGCGCCACTGCAAGAACCATGGACCCTGGTCTGGGAAAGGCAGAGCCAGGCTGCCAGGCTGGGTTACCCTAGAGCAGCGGTCCCCAACCTTTTTGGCACCAGGGACCAGTTTCGTGGAAGATGATTTTCCACAGACTCGGGGGCAGGGGGGTGGCTGTGAGGGGAATGATTTGGGGATGATTCAACTGCATTACATTTATGGTGCATTTCATTTCCAGTATTACTACACTGTGATATATCATGAAATGATTATACAAATCACCATAACGCAGAATCAGTGGGAGCCATGAGCTTTTTTTCCCTGCAACTAGATGGTCCCATCTGGGGGCGATGGGAGAGCAGTGGGGAACAGCTGTAAATACAGATGAAGCTTCACTCACTCACCCGCTGCTCACCTCCTCCTGTACAGCCTGATTCCCAACAGGCCTCGAACAGGTACCCCATGGACTGGGGGTTGGGGACCCCTGATCTAAAGGCCACTTGAGTGGGAGGAGACTATGGAAGTGTCCCCAGTCCTAATGTCTGTGCATGCCGACAAATCAGACGGGAGCGTGAAGTAATTGCATGCTTGTACAGCACTCACGCAATTGCACTTAGAACATTCACTACAGTATCTCTGGGGGAAAAACAAAAAGTCTTCAAAAACTTTTCAGACCCTTAATAATACTGATTTATAAACGGTATGGACTCCTTCCACCTTGCCTTGGGGGACAGAGGTCTGATTTAGACAGCTTTGAAAGTAGTCTCCCCTCCCACAAGATCAGAAAAGGCTATTTTGCAATTTTTCCACTTTTCAAATCCAACCTGACCCTACAGACATCTGACCAGACTCTCCCCCTAACCCAGATCCACAGTGAGAGGGAAGGCCTGGTTCCCAACTCTGCATGACAAAGGGCAGCTGCTCTTCCTCCAGGCAACTGATGGGTCCCTTGAAAAAAGTCTCCCAATCCACATTCACCACTAGCTAATTGCCCAATTATTTTATTTCCCCAGCAGAACTCTTTAGTCCCCCTGGAATCCACATTCAGCACCAGCAGCCTATGTCCAGGAAGCCTCAGGAGTCTGGAGGACCTGCCCTCTGTCTGTCTGCCCGCCGTTCCTCCCCTGCCACCCCTGCCCCGCCCCTGAGTTGACCGAGTCCCCAGTTGGCCTGGGGCTGATGGATGCACCCTGCAGGCTTCAGGAGGTCTGGTAGGACTGTGCACTGGACATAGTTTGCAGGTTTGGAAATCAGGCTGGAAATCAGAAGACCTGACTTCATGCAGGCATTGATCATTAACTGTGAGCTTGGAGATGCTGCCACCTCTCTGAGCTTCGATTTTCTTAGCTGTAAAAACCACAGGGCAGGAGAATGGACCCGGCAGTCCATTTCAGCATCAGGTCCTCTGATTCTCCACAGTCGCCCTGGGCAGGCTGGGGAGGGGGCACCTTGCTGGACGGATCCTCTGAGGGTGACACATCCTTGCAGGCTCTCTCCCCTTGACGGAGGTCTCCATGATTGGAAAGGATTCTCGATTTTTTGAACTGTGGACCCCTGTCCAGGCACCGGTGGCCCCTAGGAGCTCCCTGAGCAACAGACCCCGGAAGCCCATCCATGCAGGCAGCACTGGTCCTGGTCAGTTCCAATTCCCATCAAAGACTTGGCTCTAGGGTCAGCTTTGAGCTGCGAGGCCAGTTTAGAAGCTCCAGTGAGATACCCGGGAAAGGCTGAGACCCCAGCAGAGGAAGGTCCTTTCACTTTACTTTTCTGGAAAATGAAGTTTCAGTTAAACTGGTCAGTTACTCAGGTAGAGAA
Organism: Oryx dammah; assembly: GCF_014754425.2. NCBI lineage: Eukaryota > Metazoa > Chordata > Mammalia > Artiodactyla > Bovidae > Oryx > Oryx dammah. The sequence continues at coordinate 51,489,260 of NW_024070205.1, forward strand.
GTGGCTTCTGACCTCCCACCCCCACCCCAGGCGACTCCCAAAGGCCTTCAGCTCTGATGCATCTCACTGACAGAAGAGAACCTCGTGGTGGGCACGTGGTCAGGGAGCTGCAGCCCAGGGCTTGGCCAACCTCTGCCCTGAGACAGCAGGTCATGCTGAAATAACATGGGGGCCCGCCAAGGCCTCATTTTGAGCTTCCAGCCCCACGGAGCTCCCGGACGTCCAGATGCTGGAGGCCTGGCAAGGGGGCCTCGGCCTGCGAGGGCAGCCTGGGTGTTATATCCTTGGCACCGCCTTGGCCAGTGATAAGCCCCAGTGTTTCCTCTCACCCAGTGGCGAGGGTGGACTACTGCCTATTTACGGAATGCCTGCCTAAAACAACTTCCGGGGACTGAGGGCCACATGTCCTGAGTCTCCTGTAGATGTGACACTTCTTCACCTTTTGGCCTGACTTAAGGCCCAAATGTTTGCACCAAGTAAGTCCTTTCCCTGCTAATCACTTGTAAAGAAAGGCAACAGTTCTCCTTTTGAAGAAGGCTACACTTGTCACAGGGAGAGCAGGAGGGCCCCCTCAGGCCGGACCCAGAGGTGGCACCTTATATTTCAGGGGGTGTCAGAACAACGTGATGTATGAACTCCGAGATGGGATGTGAATTCTGCCCTGAGGATTACTCAAATTCTGAGGAAACAGAGGTGCAAGAGGAGGAAAGGGGAGCAGAGAATCAGCAGAGGTCATGATTGTGTTGCCCCCTGAGAGGCTCCCCACTCTCCCCCATCTGCCTTCTCTCCCCTCTCCAGTTCAGTCTCTGAATTTCTGTATTTCCTCTTATCCTGTCCTGTGTATTTGACAGAATCTCTCTGTTTCCTCCCTTCAAATAACCCGAGCTCTGGCACTTACTAGCTGTATGACCTTGGACATGTCAGGTGACAGTTTTATGCCTCAGCTTCTTCATCTGTAAAATGGGAACAATAATGGCAAGTTGTGAGGATAGAGTTAATGCATGCAAAGCACTCAAAACAGTATGCAGCTCATAAGCAGTATTAGCCAATATGATTATTATCAGCATTATTATATTCCTCCCTTTCTTCAAATTATAAGTCCCCCCCCAACTTATGCACATGTGCAAATATATACATATGTTTGAATATATGTACACGCATATGGTGGCAATTTGTGCTCTCTTCCGGAAGGAATTCCTCCCTTAAGCACCAGAAGTTTTCCTCTTCCTCTGCCTGAGACGTGTGAGTAGCACAGCAGCAGGGGGGTGGGACAAGAGACCCACCAGTAACACAGTTACCCACAGAGGAGGCCAGAGTGCCTGTGCTGGGAAGGAGCTGAGGGGTGCTCCCTGCCCACTGGGCCCTTTGGCCCCAACCACAGTCTTCATCCTCTTCCACCGTCACGGCTCATCTGCCACGTGACAGAACACGAGGAGGTGAGGCTATCATGTTTCAAGAAGGGCTTCCTCCTGCCCATCCTCAAATGCCTGGTGCCAGGAGGGACCTCGGGGACAGAGGCCTGCATTGACCTCCTCGCCCTCCACCTGCTGAGCGAGCGCAGGCAGGTTCCTTCATGCGAGTGTTCTGGCTTCGTATCTAGAAGACTGGTGGATGCTGGCACCTGCCTCCTAGGGCTGTTGTGAATACATGTTCGGAGCCCAGAACAGTGCCTGGCACAGAGTGACACTCAGGAAATGACTCCTCTCCTTGTCATCTTCATTTTTAGAAAGGCGCACCCTGAGACCTTAACAGCAGACCAGTGAGAACAAGAACAAACCCGCTAGGGTGCTCACCACACCAGGCCTGCCCTGAATGTCTTAGTTGTGTAATTCATTTAATCTTCATACTAGCCTTGGGCTTCCCTGGAGATTCTGCCTGCAATGCAAGAGAGCCAGGTTTGATCCCTGGGTCCGTAAGATCCTGTGGAGAAGGGAATGGCAACCCACTGCACTATTCTTGCTTGGAGAAGTCCATGGACAGAGGAGCCTAGTGGGTTACAGTCCATGAGGTCGTAAAGAGTTGGATGACTGAGTGGCTAACACTTTCACACTAGCCTTAGGAAGTAGACCTGTCATCACCTCCTTCAGAGGAGAAACTGAGGCACTGAGAAGTTAGGGAGCTTGTTAGCAGGTCAAACAGCCAGTGAGCAGCAGGTCCACCATTAAGACCTGCCAGTCTCAACTGTGTGTTTGAGGTGGCACCGGGGCTTCTCTCCCCACGTACTCCTGTGACTTTGGACAGGATGCGACTCTGGGTAGCTCTGACCTCTGCTTTCCAGGTTCCTCTCCTGTGTTCTGAATCCGGGCGTGACCTGGGCTCAAACTGAGCGCTGACACCATGTACCCAAGGTAGGGTCACTGCTCAGAGGGCTCCCCAGAACCATGCTGTGCTTGCAGGATAGGGGGAAACCTCTCTGCAGTCCTGTGGTTGCAGAGACACTTGGAGAAATTTCTTCTCTTGGAACCAGCAGAGCTGAGCTGCCAGCTGTCCTGTCCTCATGGCGTCTAGCTTCCTTCTGCCCTGAGGGACTGCAAAAGGAGCGGGAGGGGGCTTGCAGGCACTGAAGAACGGAGGGTGGTGACTCAAGGGGCTTCTGTGAAAGTGCCTTAACGGGTCCTGGTGTAGAACAGGCAGCAATGCAGAACATTTTCCCTCATTCCTTCCTGTCAGTGAGCAAACCTAGACCCAGACTGGTCTTCAGGACACTCATTGTCACAGGCTAGGCTCACTTTTTCATAGACTAAGGACCAGGGTAGGATCAGGGAAATTCAACAGGCACTAAAATTATTATTGAGCTGCCAGAGAGCAGCGGTCAGAGGCCCCAGGTCTGTGTGGCATCCAGACAGCCCTTTGTGCCCTTCTAGACAGCCCCCTCCTTGGGCTCAGGGACCTGTCTGGATGCTGAGCTCCCAGGAGGTCTGAGGGGTGTGACCTCCCTTCCTCCCAGCCTCTCCCCCCTCCCACCATCCTGGCCCAGCCCAGGGCTGCTATAAAGCTGGCCCAGCCTGGCTCTCAGCACACCCCACTGCTGGGACCCTCCTGGAGCCTCCTCCGGAGACACGTCCACTCCGCCCCTCCTTCTCCCCAGCAGTGCCATGCGGCCCCTGTGGCTCTGCTGGGCCCTCTGGGCGCTGCCCCTGGCTGGCCCCGGGGCGGCCCTGACCGAGGAGTGGATCCTGGACAGCCTGCTGCAGCAGCTGCACCTCAGCGAGGTCCCCATCGTGGACAAGGCCGCCGTGGAGGGGCTGGTCATCCCCGCCCACGTGAGGACCCAGTACGTGGCCCTGCTGCAGCGCGGCCACGGGGCGCGCTCCCGGGGGAAGAGGTTCAGCCAGAACTTCCGAGGTGAGGCCCGCCCTCCTGCTGCAGCCTGGTCCTCGTGGTGGTGAGGACTGGGGGGTGTCTGGGGTGCAGGGTCCACGGGGCAGTGAGGGGGGACCATGGCCTGTGAGGACGGCGGGCCTGGGCCCCTGATCTCTGCACTGAGGACCCCGCCTCTCGGGGCCAGGAGGAGATGGGCTGGCCTGGACCAGCTGACAAAGCCAAGGCATCAGGGAAGATAAGGATGGAGAAGAGCAAGCAGAGCCAATGGGAGAGGGTGGGTGTGGCAAGAACCCTGGCTGGGAAGCCTCAGGGAGCTGCGGTAGAGTCAGGGCTTCTCAGGTTCCCTTTTCACTCTGATACTAGTAGCCTGACCTTGAGCAAACAGCTTTACAATCACAGTTTTCTTTTCTGTTTGCTCCTCTGGAACACTGATGTGACTATCTGCCCCATCTTGCAGCAATGTGAATATTAAAGTGGAGGGAAATATTATTGTGGAGGGAAAGGTGTAGGAACAACACAAGTGTGATGGGGAGATACTCAGTTGTCAGGGAAGCTGGCCTCCTGAGTCCTACTCAGCCTCTTACCTCCCTGGGCCTGGACTCACTTCTTCAGTGCCTAGAGCTACACCCAAGGCCAGGTGCCCCCAGGTGAGGAGTCTGGTCTTCAGCATCTCAGCTGAGGCAGCCTGGTCAGCCCCGCCAGCCTTCCCGCTGGGCCGAGGTTGTTAAAAACAAGACGGATTTTCAGGTAATTAGCCTTTGCCCATGGGGACAGAGCAGGGGGCTGGTCTCTCCCAGCCTGACCACCACCTCAGTGGCCCCGCACCCTCAGAGCTCGCCTGGTGCTCGGAGGGGCCCCGCTGACTCCGCTCCTGTCCCCAGAGGTGGTCGGCAGGTTCCTGGCATCCGAGGCGTCCTCACACTTGCTGGTGTTCGACATGGAGCAGCGGCTGCCGCCCCGCAGCGAGCTGGTGCAGGCCGTGCTGCGCCTCTTCCAGGAGCCGGTCCCCAGGGCCGCGCTCCGCAGACACGAGCGCCTCTTCCCGCGCAGCGACCGCGCCCGGGTCACCGTCCAGTGGCTGCACGTCCGCGACGACGGCTCCAACCGCACCGCCCTCATCGACTCCAGGTGCGGAGGTCGCGGCTGCGGTGTGGGGCTGGCGGGGAGGGAAGGAGGGCTGGGCCCGGGCGGGAGGAGGGGCGGCTCGGTCCCGGCGGGGACACGCGGGAGCGGGTGGGAGAGGTGCCGCCCCCGGGGCCACGCCGGGCAGTCCCAGGCCCCACGCCTGAGCGCGGGCCTGTGTCTCCCTGCGTGCGGTGTCGCAGGCTGGTGTCCATCCACGAGAGCGGCTGGAAGGCCCTGGACGTGACCGAGGCGGTGAACTTCTGGCAGCAGCTGCGCAGCCCCCGGCAGCCGCTGCTCCTGCAGGTGTTGGTGCAGCGGGAGCACCTGGGCCCGCTGGCCTCCAGCGCCCACAGGCTGGTGCGCTTCGCCCCCCAGGGGCCGTCGAGCGGCCGGCAGGGGGAGCCCCAGCTGGAGCTGCGCACCCTGGACCTCAGGGACTACGGGTAGGCCCGGGGGCAGGCTGCGGGTGGACTGGGTGGTCCAGGACCCTCGGTGGGCGGGCCCGGCTGGGGAGCAGAGGCCGATAGCCCCAGGACGCAACTGATTCCGCACCCTATGTCAGAGTTTCTAATGGCAGACATTTTTATTATTTAAACATTTTTTTGAAAATACCTTCAGATATTTTCAATGGGTTTTATGTTGTCATTGTTCCATATTCATTATTGTAATCATCTATTTTCACTCTACCCTTTTCTCCAATTAATTCTTTGAAAGATTAAAGGCCATTAGTGGTTACTAAGGGCTTCCCTGGTGGCTCAGATGGTAAAGAATCTACCTGCAATGCGGGAGACCTGGGTTCGATCCCTGGGTTGGGAGAATCCTCTGGAGGAGGGCATGGCGACCCACTCCAGTATTCTTGCCTGGAGAATCCCCAAGAACAGAGGATCCTGGCAGGCTACAGTCCGTGGGGTCACAAAGAGTCAGACACGACTGAGTGGCTAAGCACAGCACAAGGTTGAAAAGCTTTCCTGAATTCTTTCCTCATGGGACAAATTAGTTATTTGGAGTAGATGAGGCTTTGGAGTGGACCTTGCTGGGCAGTAGAGTGGTTAATAACAGGTCTTTGCAATCATACAGCCTAGGTTCATTTAACTCTGCTTTCTAATGGCTGCAGAGCCTCTGGCATGTCAGTTAACATTTTTGGTCTCTGTGTCCTCAGGTGTAACAGGGATGATGCTGAAAGTACCTAGTTCAGTGCCTGGCATAATAGACCATTATAAAACAGTAACCAATTTATGACTTATGTTTCAGATATGTTTATTCATTCAGCACTTGTCACAAATATTCAGTTTTTAAATTTTAATTAATTAATTTTTGGCTGTGCTGGGTCTTCGTTGCTGTGCGGGCTTTCTCTAATTGCAGTGAGTGGTGGCTACTCTCTGGCTGTAGTGTGCAGGCTCCTTGTTGTGGTGGCTTCTCTCATTACAGAGCACAGGCTCTAGGCACGCAGCATTCTGTAGTTGTGGCCCATGGGTTTAGTTGCTCCCAGGCATGTGGAATCTTCCCAGACCAGGGATCGAATCCACGTCCCCTGCATTGGCAGGGGGATTCTTAACCACTGAACCACCAGGGAAGTCCTCCAGTTCTTTTGTAGTGAGAGATGGATCCTAATTCTCCCTCCAGATGCCTCCCTAGGACCTGCTCTTGGCCCCCTGACGCCTGCTTTCCCAGCTGACCTCTGACTCTGCTTCTCTTTGCCACGCCCCCCCAGAGCTCAAGGAAACTGTGATCCTAAGGCACCGGTGACTGAGGGCACCCGCTGCTGCCGCCAAGAGACGTACATTGACCTGCGGGGGATGAGGTGGGCTGAGAATTGGGTCCTGGAGCCCCCAGGCTTCCTGACCTATGAGTGTGTGGGCACCTGCCAGCAGCCCCCAGAGTCCCTGACCTTCAAGTGGCCTTTTCTGGGGCCTCGACAGTGCATCGCCTTGGAGACAACCTCGCTGCCCATGATTGTCAGCATCCAGGAGGGAGGCCGACTCCAGCCCCAGGTGGTCAGTCTGCCCAACATGAGGGTGCAGACGTGCAGCTGTGCTTCAGATGGGGCGCTTGTGCCAAGGAAGCTGGAGCCGTAGGTGTGGAGTGTAGCATGAAGGCCTCTGACTAGGCACGTGCACAAAGCAGGTCTTAACATAGGTCTTAATTTTCTACTTAGCAAGTGAGCCCTGCATCAATCACTCAAATGCACCTCTTGTAACTTTCTTGTGTGTTCTTCCGTTTCTTGCCCTCCTGTCCATCACCCGCCCTGAGCACTTACATGAGTAACTAATGCAACCCGGGTGGCAGAGCTGTAGAAGGAAATTTCAGCCAACTTGTATAAAGGATACAGCTGAGCATGGACAGACTGTCAGCTCCGAGTTTCTGTTCTCTAGCAAATTCTCAACTGAATATGGGACAACACACCCTATAATGAGAACTGGGAAAATCGACTGACTTACTCTATCAGGTGATGAATTAAAACCAAACCAAACAAAAAATCCCTCTGTTTCCCCAAGGCAGGGAGAAAATCTAAAAAGAATCCGAATTCACCAAAATGTTGACCTATTCTGGGCTTTTGTAAATATACTTAGGTCCCCATTCCCCTGAGAGAGTGCTAGAAGGGAGGATGAAGGGATTTAGCCTAAGGGCAGTGGACGGGGAATTAGGACACCTGATTTCTGGATCTAATAGGGCCGTAAACTGTGACCTTGGGGCACCATTTCCTTTTAAAAAGGAGGATTTGAGATTTGGCTCTAGGAGTTCATCACCCTGGGGATCGGACAACCCTACCCTCACCCACTCCTCTGCCTCTCTGGAGACAGCATTGCCTGTGCTAAAATATTTAGGTTATTTCCTCCACTGTTTTAGAAAACTTTTCACCAGAACTCACATGTATTTACATGGTTTTCTGAAACTTAGCAAAAAGAAAACAATTGCATGTAGCTAATCTGCCGAAATAAAATAGAAGTGATGTTTCACTTTGTGTCTATTTAATTTCTTTAAAAAATTTTTTATTTATTTGACTGCATCAGGTCTTAGTTGCAGCATGCAGGATCTTTCATTGTGGCATGTGGGCTCCAGAGTGCACAGCTCAGTAGTTGCCATGCAAGGGCCTAGTGGGATCTTAGTTCCCCAGCCAGGGATCAAACCTGCATCCCCTGCATTGGAAGGCAGCTTCTTAACCACTGGACCACCAGGGAAGTCCCTGTATTTATTTTCTAGTGTTCTTTACATAGGAGAGAGGGAGCAATAATGGGGAATGAGAGCAACATAATGATCTGAAGAAAGGGGGTGACCAAGGACCCCCAACTCCTACGGGATGGTTCTGGGGACAGGGCAGGCAAGTGAACATTTACTGAGTGTTCAATCTGAACCTGGCAGCCATGCTAGGCAGCATCTTATACTTTATGTCACTTAATTCTTGCAACTATTTCTTGAGGTAGTTATTATCATTCCCATTTTTCTGATGAAGAAATCAAGGCTGAGGCAATGCAAATCTATGGAGTAGAGATTCAACATGCCCCAGTAAGCATGCTCTGCTGATGACACAGGAATTAATTAACATGCACATCTGGCAATTCTACCATGTTTACTTTCTCTGCTCAGTGGGGTTTCCTTATGTCTGACTTACTGAAGTTCATGGCTTTTCTATGTTGATGTACAAAGCTAATTAATAGCATCTGAATAGCAGAGGGAAAAAACAGCCAGGATTTGAGGACATGGCAAGCCTATTGTTGGAGGTAGGGAGAGAAAATTTGTCTCTGACTTGTAAGTGGCTATATTACCTTTCTAAGACAACAAAATGAAGACCTGCCACTTGGCCTGTTGTGAGTACCAGGTCATACAGCCGCTGTCTCTACAAGAAGCATATCAAAACCATCCAAAGACTTCTCCCAGCTACTCAGTGACGTATCTGCGACTCTAAAAGGTCTGTGGACTCTAAGTCCCATGCAATCAGTGGCAAGGATGGCCTGCTCACATCATCCAACATGAGCTGAAAAATGTTGAGTAGACTGGTTCCATTTAACGTGTTAGGATGTGCTCATCAGCACAGAGAGACAGTATGGCAGACAGAATATTCTCTCCAAATATGTCCATGCCTCCCAATCCTTAGAACCTGTGACTATGTCCTGTTACATGGCACAGGGCCATGGCAAATGTAATTAAAGCTACAGATCTTAAAATAGGGAGATTATCTTGGATTATTCAGGTATACCCCATCTAATCACACGAAAGCAGAGAACTCTCCAGCTGAAGGCGGAAGGGGAGGTCAAGAGATTCAAAGCATCAGAAGGACTCCATCTTCCATTGTGGGTTTCAAGATGAAAAGGACCATGAGCCAGGGAATGCGAGTAACTTTCAGAAGTTGAAAAGGACTCCCAGCTGACAGTCAGCAAGGAAAAGGGACCTTAGTCCTACAGCTACATGGAACCAAATTCTTCCAACAACCTAAACGAGACTCAATGCCAATTCTTCCCCCAGAGCCTCCAGATAGGAACCCAGATCAGTTGACACCTTGATTTGGCGTGTGGGACCTGGAACACAGAAACCAGCTTGGTCCACTCAGATCTCTGACCCACAGGATGTGAAATAACAAATTTGTTTTGCTTTAGGCCACTAAATTTGTGATAAATTGTTATGGCAGCAATAAAAAAAAACCTAATACAGACATTAAGCCAAATCTCATTAGAAGTGACCTGTAATTACAACTTTTTTCCCACTGTCTGACTTACTGAAGTTCATGGCTTTTCTATGTTGATGTACAAAGCTAATTAATAGCATCTGAATAGCAGATGCTATTCATCTGAAAAGATGAAGTAACAACATTAAAAGATAATTTTGAATGAATTGAAAACTGCACATAATCCCACAGTCCTAAAACAGAATTATTTTGGTTTTTGCATCTCCTGTTCATACACAACCTGAGCTGTTCACATACAGCATGGGTTCATAACTGTTTTGGAAATTAAGGTTAAGCTGTGCCTTAAGGCATAGGAAAAAAAAGGTGTAGAGTCACATTCCAAAAGAGCCACACTGGTTCTTCTTAGGTGATGGGATTAAAGGCAATGTTCATTTTTCCATTTGATCTAATTTCTAATTTTTCTACAATAACCATGGATTATTGGTATAAGAAGAAGCAAAAATGTATGCAAAAGGTGCCTCCCTGGAAGTTCCTAAATCAGGGAGGATTAGGGATCAAGAGCACCTGCCCTTTGACTTGCTGGGAGCAATTCAAGGATTCATTCTCTGGATCATCTCCATTCTTAGTGTTGCAGGAAGGGGGACCCCCTTCTAGGGCCCAAACCTGGGCTCTTGTCTAACACTCAGAAATGAATTGTCCGAGGAGACATATATGCTGACAAAGCAAGAGATTTTATTGGGAAAGGGCACCTGAGTGGAGAGCAGTAGGGTAAGGGAACCCAGGAGAACTGCTCTGCCACATGGCTCACAGTCTTGGGTTTTATGGTGATGGGATTAGTTCCGGGTTGTCTTTAGCCAATCATTCTGACTCAGAGTCCTTCCTGGTGGTGCACACCTTGTTCAGCCAAGAGGGATGCCAGAGAGGAGGATTCTGGGAGGTGGTCGGACATGTGGTGTCTCCTTTTGACCTTTCCTGAGCTCTTCCAGTTGGTGGTGGCTTATTAGTTCCCTGTTCCTTACCAGGACTTCCTGTCATAAAACAACTCATGCAAATAGTTACTATGGTGCCTGGCCAGGGTGGATGGTTTCAATCAGTGTGCTTCTCCTAACAACTCCCCCTTGAGAGACTTCATACTCAAGATACTTCTTGGGAATTGGGGCGGAGGTCTCTTTCTTCTGTAACTTCTTCCTGCTGTGCATGGGCGTAGGCCTGCCTAGCAGAGCAGAAGTCTCTCTCTACCAGATCTAAGTCAAGGTATTTTTTTTTCCTTGACTGAAACCAGCATTCACCCTTGTAATAACAGCACTTTAGTTTGAAACTGTTGGGTCCTCTCAGAGATCAAATAGGGGCCAAACAGAAGACCGAACAGGATGGTCATCACTGGTCCCCAGAAACAGGAGACAACATTTGGGGTGAGGGCTGCAGGGTTTGTGACTTTTTTTTGATTGGTTGATGGTGAAGCAACAGAGCTGTGGTCCAGGAATCTTGTGTTTAGTCTGAAGTTACCATCCTGCACCTGGGGGAGGGCTCCAGTTCTGTAGAACTCAAAGACATTGTTATGCATATTTCTTTGAGTAGGAACCAGGACCCTGTCTCAAGGCTGTACCAACCTTTGATTGCTTCTCCTGTTTCTGTATCCCCTCCCTTCCCTGATTAGCTTGTTTGAATCCACTCTTTGGAACTCAGGGAAGGTCAAGGAAGCTGAATGAAGCCTATATTCTACAGACAAGAAATGGAGAACACAGAACAGATCTGTACTCCAGAGCACCAAAGAGTCCTGCTCGGTTTTAATTTAGGGAACTGGGCAACTATGACTGTGATAACTTCCTGTCAAAATGGGGCATAGGACTGCTTCAGCTTGGAGAATAGACACTGAATTGGAAGTATTCCTGAGTTCTAGTTCTAGATCTGAGTCTTGTATGATTAAAATCTCAATCCCTTGGTCTGCCATTTTGTTGTAACAGACCCAATTAGAAGTAGCTGGAGGAGGGATAACTGGAATTTTAACAGACAAAATAAATCTTATTTCTTTTAAGAAGAATATGTCTGAAACCCAGTCTGGACCTGGCACTTCAAGGAAACTTGTAGCCAGGTAGCCAGTTGCCTGGTTTTATAAAAAGTAGGGTTGCAGTTACTAGCTTCCAGCAGACAGTGTTTTGAGAATGGTGGCATCTAAGCCTGACACAACTCAGAAAACTCGTGTTTAGCAATACATCTGAAATTACACCCATAGTGTCACCTAGTTATTTCCCAGGATGTCTGAACCATAGCTACTCTATTTTGACTTTTAATTGTAAAAATTTTCCTTAATAGCCAAAGCAGATGTCACCATTAATGATGTCAGTGTTTCTCTAGGTATGAGAAGATGCAAGAATTGTAACTCATAAAAAGCAGAGTGCCTTATTCCTGATTTTCACCCTGAACTCCTTTCAGCGGCGTTGAAAGTCAGCAGTTGCAGTAGCCATGGTTTAATCTTTGTAGACGTAGATGGCAAGTGTCAGTTTTCAGTGGCAGAACCCCTTTTTGCTTTTAAACTTGACCATGATTTTAAGGGGGGCATTTCATCACCATTTTATCCCATGGTGCTGAGAATGTCCATTCTCAGGTTTGGCAAAGATTTTGTTGACAGGGCCACTCAATGTGCTGTTACTGGACTAGGCCATAAAACAGTATCCAAAATTCCCTGGACCACCTGTCTTACTAGCCTCTTGGTCCAGGACAATATTCCCTCTTGTTCCTTCTTCCCATATCTAGAGTTACAATGTTACCATCATCGATCTCATATGCAAATATATATTATTCTATCAGAGGCCTCAGTCACACATTTGGGAGTGTAAGAAACAGCAATTGTGTAAAACAGGTGAAATACAAATAACATAGCCAGCAGTATTAGTAAAGTCAAAGAGCTTCCATTAGATGTAGCCCAATATATCTCAGGTCATCTGACTTAGTCTACTCTGTAGAATCTTTATCTTCCAGGAAAATTATACATTGGCACCTTCTATAAGGCACATAGCCCAGTTTTCTAGTGTTACTAGACTGACTACCCTTAGTATGATTTAATTGTTTCCAACACAGAGGAGACTTTAAACCTAAATTACCATAGCTTGGTGTTATCTATATAAATCCATCCCATAATTGTAGGAGATTTTTTCCTCCTTTGCTGAAACTTTGCTTGTTGCTCTGCTTGAGCTTGAGTAATAGAAGAAAGCTCAAATTTAAGGCAAGAGTCAGAGCAGACATTATTAACTGGCCTGGTGAGGGGATCTCATCTAGTAATATCACAGTGACCTGGATATGACTATAATTTTTTTTAAAGTAAAATTTCTCAGGGCCAACTAGTTAGAGTCTTGAGAAATTTACCAAGGTAACCCAGAACTAGACACAGGTAATTGGCCACAAATTCAACAATTGGATTGATTTCTAAAATTAGCATAGGAACAGGCCAATAATAGAAAAGCATTTGATTTAGATGCAAAAGTCTAAGAAGTCAAGAAAACATTATAAATGATCATATGAATCAGGTCCAGCATCTTGGGCAAGTTGTCTACCTCTGATGTCGTCATCTTCTCATCCTGGTGTAGTGTAGTTTCTCCTGCTTGAGCATCATTTTAAGGTGAGATCAGGTCAGCTATCTTCTCTATAGACCAATCCAGTGTAGGGACCTTTGGAAGTGGGAATTAGTCTAAGAGTTAATTTCCCTTCAGTTTCATTGTGCATGAGCTAGTTAAGAGTACCTGATAAAGAAGTCCTTCCATCCAGGTTGGAGACAGTCCCTTAAATTATGTCTTTTTCCAGTCCTGGTTGCAGATTAGGAGGCATCTGATCTTCATCCAAAAATAGATTACTGAGATAAGCTTCAGAAACAAACTTAGGGTGTTCTTTAAGAATTCAATTAAATTTTACATTAATATCACATAACAGCAAAGAACTATCCAAGAAATGAGTCTTACTACATGCAGACCTCCATTAACAAACTGGGATTTAACATTTATTGAAATTGTTTTTTCTTCCTAAAATTACCCTCATTTTTATCAAATATAACCAAATTAAGGCTAGCTTGTTTTCAAAATAGATCTGTTCTCACTAATTTTGGTCTGATGATTTATATAACCATAATTGATCATAGACTTTTTATTTTGTTGAAACATTTATAGTCTCACTGAATCTTTAAAATAAAACAGGGCTGGGAAACTCACACCAAAGGCTTATCACAGATTTTTCCTAAAAAATCTAGGTGAATTCTGCCCTTTTTAAGGTCTCAAAAATTCCTTGAGATTTTTGTACCTGTTAGTGAGATAACCTTCCTAACTCATTTGATAAACTTACTGGAAACCTAAGAGTTTCAAATCTCTGGAGTCAGATAGGGAGAAAATATAGTTGTTTTGTTTATAACGTATAATTTTACCAAATTACTGTCATAATTAGTTTGAGAGGAAGGTTTTCCCTACTCCTGGAAAACACAAGATTCAAATCTGCAATTTTTCAGATAGAAACCATGAAAGTTATAAACATATTCACTGGTTCATTCAGTCCTTTGTTAACGTTTGTGAAGTCATCAGGTTTTCCATTAGAATACCAGGACATATCAGAATGTTAAGAACTCTGCATAATTTCTAGGATATCTGTATTAGTAATTTTACCATACATTATAACATGAGAGGATTTATTACTCATTTGATAATCTTTTCCATGTAATTTAACCAACCAAATAAACACAGTTTAATATCTCTCTTTGGGATGTTTCAGGGGCCCTCTGAAGCACCCCAAAGTTAGCTAGAGGTCAAAAGAACTTCAAAAGAATTCGATTTAGGAATTTTTTATCAAAAAGATCAATTAAAAGGGCTTAGAACACTTGGTCAGATTTAGTCAATGCTAATGGGTGTATCATTTAGCTTGTTGATATGTCACAATGGGCGTAAATACCAAGGCTCGAGGTCTAGTGAAAGTCAGCTCTGCCATCTTGGACCTAGTTGGCTCTAACCAGTTTTCTTGTGTTGTAGCACTCACTCAGGACAATGCAAATAGTGGAGTGCAGTTTATTACACCAGCAGGCCCAAGGCAGAGTATCCTCTTAGCCAAGGACCCCAACCAGTTTTTGTGAAAACCTTATATACCCTATGGAGAAGGAAATGGCAACCCACTCCAGTATTCTTGCCTGGAAAATCCCATGGATGGAAGAGCCTGGTAGGCTACAGTCCACGGGGTCGCAAAGAGTCCAGACAAGACTGAGCGACTTCACTTCACTTTTTTTTTTTACTTTATATTCCTTAAGTGTACTTGCTCAAACCCACCTCCCCAAATTCCTTGAAACTAATCTGGACAAAGTGAAAGAGAGATATGATCAAAGTTAACCCATGATTCATGTGTCACAAGACTAGATAAACAGTGGACATTTATCAATAGGACTGTGGTCATATCCCGATAAACATAATGAAATTTAGACTTTGTTCTGTTACAGAGATAATTAGCATATTCTTTTAGGCAACGGAGAGTCCAAATCCTGAGGCTCTTTTATCCGGGGGTCTGGTTTCCCATTGGTATGCCGCTTCTATGGACACTGGGCACAAAGTTCAGAGTCCACTGGGAGGGTGACCATGTATGTAGCCTAATGCTCACAGCCTGGCCTAAGATGGAGTCCAGCTCTGTCTGTTTCCTCCTTCACTTAAGGCTGTGTCATTCCTAACAAAATCCATTTATCTTACTAACTGTAATCCAATTCCAGAAAATCCTGATCATGCATAACTCTTTTGAGTATTTTTTCATACTTTTTTTTTTTTTACCTGAAAACACATTTCCTACTTTTCTTTAGCAACCAAGAACTAACTTATATTAGCATTTTATAGATTGGTGAGCATAAATACCAGTGATAATTTCTAAAACCCCTGCTTTCTTAGAACATTTTAGGATGGCACCAAACGTTATTCATTTATAGTCTCAAATCTCTGTTTCTCTGTAAAAGGAAATTAGTATTTAGTAGTAAATGTTTCAAAATCTTATTTTATTTGGAAATGACCTAACTATGCAACAGACTTCCAACATTTTGTTTCGCAGGACCCTTAGAAATTCAAGTTACATTCATCTGGCGAGACTATTTTAGACAGATATTTCTAAAGAATAATTATTCTTAATAGAGTTTATCCAAAAGCTCATATCTTATTTACATTTTTTTTAGAAGTTTCTTCACTTGAGGTAGTTTCCTTGCTGACAAACTTGTAACAGATATGATAATATTTAACTTATATTAAACCTAGGTACAATGAGACTATTTTACTTAATGTTAATTACTCTAAGACATGTTTATAATTAGATAGGTCAACAAACAAACATTAATATCAAGTATTTAATACTGAATATTTTCCAGTTCACATGAACCTGGAATTTATTATTTAATTTAATTATTTGATTTGTAAGCACTTACTTTTCTTTAAGCCAATTAAATAGAGCTCATTTACAAATTAACCTCAAAAATATTATCTGGAGACAAAGACATACCAAGACTTGTTTAGACAGACACAACGCAAGATCTAGCTTCATTTTCTAAGCTTAGTCATGAATTAGATATTACAATATAAAATTTACTAGTTTATAAAAAACAGTTGGAATAAATAAAACTTTTAAAGGCTGTTTCCCATTTTTCCTCAGTCTCAGGGGTTAGAGATGGTCTAGATAAGTGTTCCTGAGAACAAAGCCAGAGCCCTGGTCTCAAGGCCCAGGAAAAGAAAATCAAGTTCTAACAAAATGGCGGCAGGTCTAAACCAAATGGTGGCCAGACAAAGCAAAATGGCCATCAAAAAGCACAACACAGAACACAGGGTTAAAACACACATATAGACCTGGCAGTCCACATCAGACACTCCCTTAAATACAAGAATACAGTCTCAGAAAACCTCCTATACAGACACAGAACTTCAGATCCGAGTACTAACAGAGTAAAGGAACATATCTCAGGTCTTCAACATTTCAAAGGGAGGAAAGGAAGCCAGGTTGAAAGAAGGGGGAGGAGGCGGGAGAGGAGGGTGAAAGGGGTGGCCTTTCAGATGTCTCTTGCCACCTGCAGATACCCAGGCATTATGGGACTTTACCCTGGGCCTCCAGAGATGGGAGGACTGGAACTCGGCCCTACCAGAAATCTGCCCAGAACAGAACCAGAATTCAAGTTGTCTGCCAAGTGGAGGTGATCAGTCTCCAATCCTCAGCTCAGGCTGAGGCCCTTTGACCAGATTCCTGCATCCAGGACCAGTGGACTAGAAAAAAGAGGAAAGATAAGAAGGGTTAAGGAGAGGAAAGAGAGAGGGCAGGGGAGAGAGGTCAATAAAGTGTCTCGTTCCTGACCAGTCAGGGCACCCTGGCCAGTTGTCCGCATCAGGAGGAGACCAGGGACAAAAGGGTCCCATTTGCGGCCACTGGGTCTGGTCCATTGGCAGGCAAGCTGGCTCCTGAGTACCCTGAGTGGTCAGGATATCAGTTGCAGAGAAGAGTCCCACCAGAGTTGCCATTTGTTGCAGGAAGGCGGACCCCTTCCAGGGCCCAAAACTGGGCTCTTGTCTAACACTCAGAAATGAATTGTCCGAGGAGACACATGTGTTGACAAAGCAAGAGATTTTATTGGGAAAGGGCACCCGGATGGAGAGCAGTAGGGTAAGGGAACCCAGAACTGCTCTGCCACATGGCTCACAGTCTTGGGTTTTATGGTGATGGGATTAGTTTCCGGGGTGTCTTTAGCCAATCATTCTGACTCAGAGTCCTTCCTAGTGGTGCACACCTTGTTCAGCCAAGAGGGATGCCAGAGAGGAGGATTCTGGGAGGTGGTCAGACGTGTGGTGTCTCCTTTTGATCTTTCCTGAACTCTTCCTATTGTTGGTGGCTTATTAGTTCCCTGTTCCTTACCAGGACTTCCTGTCGTAAAACAACTCATGCAAATAGTTACTATAGTGCCTGGCCAGGGTGGGCGGTTTCAATCAGTGTGTTTCCCCTAACATTAGGACAAATAAACCTACTATCAGAGACAGACCAGGAAGGCCTTGAGACTGAAGAAGTGAAGAATTGCCCACTTTGTTGGGACAGCTAGAGGGGAACAGGGGGTAAGGGCTGTGGGGGGTGAGAAGGGAGGAAGGGCAGGAACAGCTGAACCCATCTGACTGGTGGATGAGAGGATCAGAGGAGAGAAGTGAGGTGGGCAGTCTTGGAATCTTAGCAAACTCCCCACTTTCTTTCTGGGCTTCTCTGTCCCTTCAGATGGAGTAAAGGGATAGAGTAGGCACCCAAGAAGACAGATACCAGACAAGGTGGTGTATGTCTGTGGGTGAATAGAAGCATCAGCCTCTAACCATTCCTGAAGGTGTGTCCAAGTGGCTGGGTGGTGAGGAGGTCCTGTCCCGTTCTGTCCCATTCCATCCCATCCCATCCCATCCCTTCCCATCCCATCCCATCCTATCTCATCTATTCAACACTTGTGCCCAGGGCTTCCCTGGTGGCTCAGCTGGAAAAAGAATCTGTCCACAATGTGGGAGACCTGGGTTCCATCCCTGGGTTGGGACGATACCCTGGAGAAAGGAATAGCTATCCACTCCAGTATTCTGGCCTGGAGAATTCCATGGACTGTGTGGTCCATGGGGTCACAGAGTTGGACACAACTGAGTGACTTTCACTTGTTACTTGTTGTTATACATATAAACACTTGCTTCCAAAGGAAATTCACAGGCATCAAACATAATGGTCATGAGCGCCACAGCAGGGGCCACTGCACAAACAAAATGGATCTTTAGTCAGCAAGGTCATCATAAGAAAATAAAATCTGAGTGACTGGGCGTCTGTATAATGGAATACTAAGTAGTCACCAAAATCTTATTTTAAATAACTTTCCAGTAACTTTGGAAAATATTTATTGTATATCTAGCATAAAAATTTCAAAACCATATGTGTATCATTTATTTCCAATGATGGAAAAGGTGTGTATGCACAGAAAATAATGTGTAAGGAAATATACCAAAAATGCCTGCAAGAAACGATCCTTAGGAAGTATGACTGTGGGTGATTTTGACTTCTTACATTTATTTTTTGTATTTTCCAAATGCATGTATTATTTGCTAATCAGAGAAAGTTACCAGTGAGGCAGTTCTTTGCATCAGGTGGCCAAAGTATTAGAATTTCAGCTTCAGCATCAGTCCTTCCAATGAATATTCAGGACTGATTTCCTTTAGGATGGACTGGCTGGATCTCCTTGCAGTCCAAGGGACTCTCAAGAGTCTTCTTCAACACCACAGTTCAAAAGCAACAATTCTCTTAAATTTACTAGTGATGAAAAAGTAAATATCACATTTGTGAAGCTTTTGAAAGCAAGTAGCATGGTCGGAGGATACCTTAGTCAGGGCCTAAGGAGCCTTGGAATGAAAGTTATGACCAACCTAGATAGCATATTCAAAAGCAGAGACATTACTTTGCCAACAAAGGTCCATCTAGTCAAGGCTATGGTTTTTCCAGTGGTCACGTATGGATGTGAGAGTTGGACTGTGAAGAAAGCTGAGTGCCGAAGAGTTGATGCTTTTGAACTGTGGTGTTGGAGAAGACTCTTGAGAGTCCCTTGGACTGCAAGGAGATCCAACCAGTCCATTCTGAAGGAGATCAGTCCTGGGTGTTCTTTGGAAGGACTGTGCTAAAGCTGAAACTCCAGTACTTTGGCCACCTCATGCGAAGAGTTGACTCATTGGAAAAGACTCTGATGCTGGGAGGGATTGGGGGCAGGAGGAGAAGGGGACGACAGAGGATGAGATGGCTGGATGTTATCACCGATTCGATGGATGTGAGCTTGAGTGAACTCCGGGAGTTGATGATGGACAGGGAGGCCTGGCGTGCTGCAATTCATGGGGTCGCAAAGAGTCGGACACGACTGAGCGACAGAACTGAAGGAGCCCATCATTTCCTAAACAGAGGAACTGATTCTGTTTGCAATCCTAGTTAAGACCAATCGCGTAAACCATGTAAGTTCAAGTAAATAACCGCGGCTTCCCCACCGCCTTCCCGGCGCGCGCCGAGAGGGTGCGGGCGGTAGCCGGGGAACTCCCAGCTCCAACCTCGATAATCCCCGGGTGCACCGAGAAGCCTGACTTGTAGCCCACGGGCCTCCACGCTCCAGTCTACCGCCCCACCAGGAGCGTCACATTCGTCCCCTCAAATCAGCAACCTGGAGAGTTTCTCTAGCCTTCGAAAGGCGGCTGACGGCCAGCACCAGAAATAATATAAGCCAGACCTCGCCGCCGGCCTCAGCCTAGGGTCGTGCCGGGGTGCCAGCGGCGATCTCCGCTCGCACGTGGGGGCGGGGCTCAGGTGACACCCAGGGCGGGGGCGTCCGCGACGCGGAGATCCGGGCTTCGCGCGCTGGGACAGAGCTTCCGCCCACAAATCCCGTGTCAGAAGGCGGGCACACGGCCCCGTCCCGGCCGCGGATTGGTCCCCCTGGCAGGGCGGGGCCGTTTAACCCTGCGGCGTGGTGGGTGAGCGTGAGAGAGGCGGGGTTGTGGAATAGCGGCCGGAAGCTGCGAGCGTTTCCTCGGATCAGGCTCCTTGTCGCCGGGCCCGCTACGCTCTCGCTTTTCCACGTTTTTCTCAGGGCCCCTCTGAGCGGACTCCTGCGGCGGCCGGGCAGACGGGGAGCCCGGATAACCATGAGCGTGGGTTTTATCGGCGCCGGCCAGCTGGCATGCGCCTTGGCGCGGGGCTTCACGGCCGCAGGTAAGCGCCTGAAGGCGGGAGGCAGGGGCGCGGAAGGTCCCCAGCTTAGTTTTTGACCGCCCTCCGCCGCACTAAAGTGAAGGAATGAGCAAAGGGGAACTTGGAGTTAAGTGAAGTTGCTCAGTCGTGTCCGACTCTTTGCGACCCCATGGACTGTAGCCTACCAGGCTTCTCTGTTCATGGGATTTTCCAGGCAATAGTACTGGAGTGGATTGCCATTTCCTTCTCCAGCGGATCTTCCCGACCCAGGGATCGAACCCGGGTCTTCCTCATTGTAGAATTAAGGATTCATAAATCCCTAATAAGGGATTAAGGGGCAGGGGTGCACCAGCGACCGTCTCCACAACGGTCGGAGTTGCGTGGGTTTTGACTCTGCTCTCCCAGGGAAAACATGGGAACCGGGTGGGCCATGATCCCCAGTCGAAAAGCCCTGTCTTCTGTAGGCATCCTGTCGGCTCACAAAATAATAGCCAGCTCCCCGGAAATGGACCTGCCCACGGTGTCCGCTCTCAGGGTAGGTGGGGTATGAGGGTTTGGGGAACGGGGCGGAGACCCAGGAGAAGGGTGGCCTGATGAGCTGAATCCCTGTGCTGTTCCGTGGCCGGTGCTGACCGCCCCAGCAGGAGCATCACTATCCTCCATCTTTCCTGGGGCAGCTCAGGGTGGTGCGAGTAGCCAGGCAGACCGACTTGGGTTCCAATACAGACACTGGGGTGATTAGAAGGTTAGTTGAGGTTTTGATGTGTGGAAAGCACCTAGCACATAGTATGTACCCAATAAAATATTCACTTTGCTTCATCCACTAGCTCAGTTAAGGTCCTTAGCTGAGGTACTTAGCTTATCAGTTAAGGTATTTAGCTGCTCTTAGCCTCAGTTTCCACATTTATAAAATGAAGCCCACAGTAGTCACTTTGCTGAGCTATTCTGAGGCGTAAATGAGCATGTTGGGAAAGAACCTGGCAAGTTAGTTTTTCCTCTTTCTGAACAAAGATTATCCCAAGTCTTCACCCAAAACCTGAGCAGTGTGGGAGAGGCAGGAGGCAAGTAACAGGCAGTGTCTGGGCCTGGGATGGCAGGTGTTGCCATCACTAGAGGGCCTTGTTTCTTAGTGTGATGTCTTAGAGGTGTGTCCTCAACTACACCCCTGGACCACACAGAGACCAGGCACCCTGATGAACAAGTGTCCAGGGTTTGGATATAGCCCTGCTTCTGACCATTGGGCACCAGCATTTCACCTTTCCCTTTACCTGTGCCACTTTTCATCCATGGAGATGTCTTACCTGGCAGAGGGGTGCCTTGGGTGCCAGAGAACTGGTGGGGATGGGGGACAATGATTTCCTGTTTGCCATGGGGAAGCTTGTCCATGTCCAGCACTCACTTGCCCAGTAGCAACACTGGAAAACTTCGAGGCAATGGGAGTAGGGGCAAACTCTGAGGGGAACAGGGTAGGGAATTCCAGGCTGTCCTTGGCTACGTGAGCTTGGAGGGGTTCAGCTGCTCCTGGAGAGGGCCAGGGCTCGTGAGGCTGCCACACGGTGTGAGCCTGGTGGTCTCCTCCTGCAGAAGATGGGTGTGAACCTGACCCGGAGCAACAAGGAGACGGTCAGGCACAGTGACGTCCTATTCCTGGCCGTGAAGCCACACATCATCCCCTTCATCCTGGACGAAATCGGGGCCGACGTCCAGGCCAGGCACATCGTGGTGTCCTGTGCGGCTGGCGTCACCATCAGCTCTGTGGAAAAGGTGTCCATCTCAGCCTTGTTGCCCCTGTTGATGGGAGGAGGGGGTGGGTGCTGATGGGAGTGGCAGTTCACTCGGCCCTCTGCCTTCACCCTAGAAGCTGATGGCGTTCCAGCCGGCACCCAAGGTAATCCGCTGCATGACCAATACACCTGTGTTGGTGCGGGAGGGCGCGACAGTGTATGCCACGGGCACCCACGCCCTGGTGGAGGACGGGCAGCTCCTGGAGCAGCTCATGAGCAGCGTGGGCTTCTGCACGGAGGTGGAGGAGGACCTGATCGACGCTGTCACAGGGCTCAGCGGCAGCGGACCTGCCTATGTGAGACCCTCATATACTCACTCAGCCCTCTGGGGACCCTGGGATGCAAGATGGGCTGGCAGGCAAGCCTGGGCTGGGGGTGTTGCCCACCACTTGGGCGAGGCTCTCTGGTGGAGGAGGTTGACCCTTGGAGCTAGTCGTCAGGAAAAGACCCTAACGCCTACCCCCGAGTACCTGTAGCCCCGGGGCTCAGTGAGTGTCTTCACAGGCGTTCATGGCCCTGGACGCGTTGGCTGATGGTGGGGTGAAGATGGGCCTGCCGCGGCGCCTGGCTGTCCGACTGGGGGCCCAGGCCTTGCTGGTTAGTATCTTCTCCCTGTGTGTTCTGGACCCCGGTGTGGGGATCGGATGGGATTCTTAGGGCTCTCTGAGCCAGGGCAGGGCTTGGTGGGGAAGCTGGGATAGGGACTTGGGAGGAGTGTGGAGAAGCTCATCCCAAGGGGCACCAGCAGTTTTCTCCTCTAATGGCCCTTCCTGCCCTAGGGAGCTGCCAAGATGCTGCTGGACTCAGAGCAGCATCCCGGCCAGCTCAAGGACAATGTGTGCTCCCCCGGGGGTGCCACCATCCACGCCCTGCACTTCCTCGAGAGCGGGGGCTTCCGCTCCCTGCTCATCAACGCGGTTGAGGCCTCCTGTATCCGAACACGGTGGGTTGCTCTCCTTTTCCGCCCAGGCCCTCCACTTGGAGCCAGCCCCATGTGGGCTGTCAGTGTCTTAAGAATCTGCCTTCTGTAGTCCCATTAGCAGTGCCGGAGTCTGTGCTCTGTTAACCCACTTATTAGACTGTTAGCTTAAGGGTTTGCAGGCCTTACTTCGTGTAATTCTTACACAGTTCTGATAACTGAGGTTTAGCTTTGATTTCCAGATGAGGAAGTTGAGGTTTATAGATAACAGCTTTCCCAAAGTCAAACTTTTCCAAAGTCAAACAGCTAGTAAGTGATGGAGGTAGGATTAGACTTCAAGTCTCTGACCCCCAATTCTGTGATTTTTTTCTTTTCCCCCACTCTCTCTCTCCCTGGCTGATCACAGATAACACTTGAAGCTCTGCATCCGTGTAGTAAGCCATACTTAGTTAAATAGCACTTCTGAGAAGCTTAGGGGAGTGTTTGGTTTGGGGTTCTAAGTTCGGGTGGTATCCAGTCAACAATGGTTGGGCTTAAGTGGATGGGGAGAGCTTGTGTATCTAGCTCTAGCTCCTCAGCCTCTTGGGGTTTTGCCTGCAGAGAGCTGCAGTCCATGGCTGACCAAGAGAAGATCTCCCCAGCTGCCCTCAAGAAGACCCTCCTGGACAGAGTGAAGCTGGAATCCCCCACAGTGACCACACTGACCCCAGCTAGCTCAGGGAAGCTCCTCACGAGAAACCCAGTCCCAGGAGGCAAGAAGGACTAAGGCAGCCTGGGTCTGCCCTCCCCTGTGTCCAGAGCCCTCGGCTGTGGGGGCCATGCAGGGCGAGCTGATAGAGGTTCAGTCAGCTTCAGGTCCTCATGCTAAACCTCCTTCCGTCTGTTAGACCCAGCAGCGCTGGTTTCCCCTCCTGTCTCGTGTTAGAAGAAGCTATGAAGGGGTGGCTGGAAATGAGATGCAGCTCTGCAGACCTCACACAGTTGGAGGAGAGGGAGGCTGGGACTTCGTTCAGAGCCCCAGCTGCATAGGCAGGCCTGGAGACCTTCAGTGGATGACTCCTTCAACTGAGGTCCTCCCACTGGAGCCCACAGCAGGGTCAGCTTGTTGCTGAGTCAAGGTGTACGAAACGTGTCCAGGACTTCTTGAATAGGTAAAAGGAAAAGAAATGAGTGACTTAGACTTATCACAATCAGAAATGCACATCTTAGACTGTGTTATATTTAACTCTTGCTTCATAGGTGTACCATTGAAAATGTGTTGTTCAATGTTGCTAAGTTTGGCTGCTTTAATAAAGTTTTATTTTTTATTACCTTGCTTTTCTTATGCTTAATCTCAAATCATTATTTTAGAGAACTCGAGGCCCTTGCCAGGTGTTCCTGGCTTCAGCCCTGACAGCTGTAATGACACTCTGCTCCAGCCCAGCCCCTAGGGTCAGGTGGGCCAATGCTCATTCCCACTTTGTGGGCTTGGGAAGCGGGGAGTGTCCCAGACAGAGGAGGAAGCTACCTGCCTTGCAGTGGGCCAAGCACTGCATCAGATCCAGACAAGTGCCCTCAGAGGAAGGAACTATTCTCTTCCTCACTTTATGGAAGGTACTGAGGCCTAGAGGGGATAAGCAACTTAGCCCAGTTGAGTTGCTGGTCAGTCCTGCGGTTTCCCTGTGCAGGCTGTGTGCCTGGTGCTCTTCTCCAGCAGCACCGGCCTGTGGCTTTGGCTTCAGCAGCAGCTCTGAGTTCACGTCTTAATTTCTACCAGTTTTAACTAGGTGACCATGGAGAAGTTACTGAGTATCTCTGACCACAGATTTCATCCCTGTAAATACAGAGGTTATCCTTCATCAGAAGGTTCTGGTGAGTATGAAATGAGACCGTGTGGAATGGCTCAGTAGAAACATCTAGAACATGTGGACCCTGGTGCTGGTGGAGCTCACATTTTGCCCTCCAGTGAAGAGGGAGGACAGCTGGGCTCCAACTCCAAACCTGTGAGCCCATGGGGCCAAAGTGACAAGTACGACAATACTGAAAACTCATCTTTAAGCGCCTCATTGTACAGCAGCCCCTTTGCAAACCCTCTACATAAAGTTTCATGGCTTTAGGCTCTAGACTGTTTTTTAAGAGTAAAAGGTTACATAAGGGGTCCCTAAAGATGTTAATAGATATTTCACCAAAGAAGATTTACATATGGCAAATAAGTGCATGAAGAGATGCTCAATACCATTAGTTATGAAAGTCAAGTGTTAATTGCTCAGTCATGCTCAACTCTGTGACCCCACGGACTGTAGCCCGCCATACTCCTCTGTCCATAGAATCTCCAGACAAGCATACAGGAGTGGTTTGCCATTTTCAGTCAAAGCCCGGTGAGATACCACTTCACACCCACTAGTGTGGTGCTTCATTAAAAAGGATAATGACGAATGTTGTCAGGGATATGGAGAAGTTAGAACTCTTGTTTATCTCTGGTAGGGATGTAAAATGGTGCAGCAACTTTGGAAGACAGTTTGGTAGTTTCTCAAAAAGTTAAACAGTGGCCAGGCAATTCCACTTGTAGGTACCAATCTGAGAGAAGAAAATGTATTCCCACAAAAACTTGCACATGGATATTATGGCAGCATTACTCAAAATAGCCAAGAATCGAAAATAACCCAAATATTGGAAAACTGATGAAAGGATAAAATGTGTAATACACACAATGGGTATTATTCAATAATAAATGGGAAATAAACATGCTACAGGCCTTCCCAGGTGGCTCAGTGGTAAAGAATCCGCCTGCCAATGCAGGAGACACAGGTTCGATCCCTGGGTGGGAAAGATCCCCTGGAGGAGAGCATGGCAACCCACTCCAGTATTCTTGCCTGGGAAATCCCATGAGCCTGGAGGGCTACAGTCCATGGGATCGCAAAGGGTCAGACACCGAACTACTAAGAATGCACGCAAAATCAGATTATGGCGATGGTTGCACAAACCTGTACATCGTTGTCAAATTGTACACTTAGGGTGGTGAATTTTACGGTATGTAAGTTATACTTCGTAAAGCTTAAAAAAAAAGGAAATATGTTTCCCTAGTTTAATTAGCTAGGAAGTGGTACCAGGACTCAAATCTATGTCTGGTACCAAATTCTGTCCTTTCTACACCAAGCCTGCTGACAAGCTATCTTAGGTGACAGGATACTGTCCCCTCATCTCCTCCACCCCCTGCAGGGTCACCCCCTTCCCAGGCCTAAATCTACCAACATACATTTACTGAGGACCTCCTAACTGCCAGGCCCCAGTCATTCCTTGGTATGAGTCCACCTGGCTCAGATGAGTCCTCACCTGCTCAGGAACCCCCTGCCCTTTGCTTCTGATCTTTGACCAGGTATGTACGGTCAGGACTAGGTTTCACCCAGGATGGCTGCGGCCCCAGTCCTCCAGGGCATGAGTAAAGAGGGCCTCTCTAGGGAAACAGTTCCGGTCACCTTTCCACAGGGCCTCAGGCCTGCCGCCTCAGCTGCCCGCCTTCTTACAGGGCTGACCAGCCAGGGACGGGAGATGCAGGCAGGCAGAGCCAGGGGCCGGCAGCTCCCAGTGGACACCCTGGCCAGAAGGTCTGGAGCGTGTGGCCTGAGCCACCAGGAGAACACCCAGATGCCCCCTGCAAGCCTTTTAGGAGTAAGAGCTGGTGTTGGAGGTCAGCGCAGCCTTTCAAGAAGCATGCTGAACGACGTCTGTGCTGAGTGCCCTGCGAGGCCAGGGTGTGCCCTAGTCAGTGAGACTCAGTTCTTGTTCTGAATTGCACAAGGGCTGAGGACAGATGTGGACACAGGGAGGAGAAGTGGAAAACACGAGAAGGCAGAGGAAAAGGCAGCACAGACACAGGTAGAGTGAGGAAGGGGCCAACCAACCCTCTGTCCGCACCAAGCCCTCTCTGTTCCCCCAGCTAAACTCTGGAAGCAGCCGGGCCTAGAGCAGGTGCAACCCCCATTTCATAACTGGCTTCTCTCAGGACACCAACCCCCAAGCATTCCCGCATCTCTTGCCTCAGTTTTGCTCTCCTGTGAAATGGGGGCATGAACCTCTGGCCCAGATGTTAGCAATAGTTACTTTGGGGAAGTGGGATTGAGGTTACTTTCTTGCTTAATTTCTTTCTTTATTTTCCTTTAGATTGTTGCTTACAATAAGCAGGCAGGATTTCCATGGTTGAAAGACTGAAAAATGTTTTCACCAATCCCCACAGGCAGGCCGTTTGTGGGACACAAACATACCCTCCTTCATCCTTGTTCCCATGTGGCTGTCAGTTACTAAGCAACTCTGGGGAGGCACACAGGAGAGCCTGACTGGGCCTCTTCCCTCAGTGTTCCCGTGGTGTAGACAGGCCTTCCTGTGTATCTAACTAAGTTCTTAAAGCCTTGACTTGTGCTTACTTTCACCAATAAATCAGAACATAGGCAGAATGGAAATCGTGTCAATGTGAGATCAGGAGTGTTCTGAAAATAAAATGCACCTCTTTTCAAGGTCCAACCCAGAGTGGATGGTGTGCTCCCTTTATGTAAGAGATGGGGAGGGAACTTTGCTGGTGGCCCAGTGGCTAAGCCTCTGAGCTCCCAATGCAGGAGCCTGGATTTGATCCCTGTTCAGGGAATTAGATCCCGTGTGCCATAACTAAGAGTTTGCATGCTGCAAATAAGACTGGTGCAGCCAAATAGATAAATAAATTTAAAAAATGAAAGGGATACAAAATTGGGTGAGGAAACCTCAAAGGCTACACAAGACACCAAGAAGAGGGGTATTGGGGGACAGAGGGAAAGAGGCAGATGGGGGCAGGTGCGGGAGTAAGATATCTCATTATAATCCTTTTTGTACTGTACTGATTTAGGAATCATATGAAGGTGTCACCTAGTCACCAAATACATCCTGCAAACCTTCAGGGGCTGCCAGGCTGCCCCGGCTGTGCAGTACCCTAGCATGACACATCTCCCCGAGGTGGTCAGTCAGGGCTGGCACTACCAGAGTGCCCCACTTTTGTCTTGAACTGTATCCAGGAACACTCTGGGCACGAGCATGCCCTCCTTGGCAAAGGTAGACAGATGGGTCTTCTGGACATCAGTCTCTTTCTTCCACCTTAGCCCACCTGGGTCATGAGCCCTCAGGATGGGCTGGAGCCTGGCTCTAGGCTCCTATGAAACCTCTGACTCCTCTCTAATGATACCACGTCCGTCGCGTGATAAATCATCTGTTTTCCTGTCTGGTTCCCCTACCAGTCTGGGTGCATCCAGCAGTCGGGGGCGGGATGGGCTGTAGACCATCCCTCCTGGTCCTGGTGGTTGACACCCAGTAAACGCAGCTGAATGCATGCCTGCAGTCATGAATGAATGAATGACATCTCTCCTGCTTAAATGTCAGTTTCGGCTGTATAGCACAGGGAACTATAGTCAGTATCTTGTAATAACTTACAATGGAAAATAATTTTTTTAAATAATATACATGTGTATGTATAACTGAATCACCTTTCTGTGCACCTAAAACACTGTAAGTCAACTGTACTTCAATTTTATATATATATATATATTTTAAATGTCAGTTTGGGCTATTTCTTGCTGTGCCTCCTGAGGCATCTGGTTTACTGAGGTGAAAGCCCCATGCAGCTCACAGCCTGTCTTTGGATCCGGTAATCCACTGTTTGTTGAGTTACCACTTCCTCTTATTCAATCAGTGAGTGTTTACTGAGCACTTGTGAGATGCTCTGCTCATGCTTGATTGGCTTGGATGTGAGGGACACAGTGAATTTCTATCCTCGCCACTCTGTCTTGAGGGCACCTCAGTTAGTGCACCCTGTCCCTCCCCCAGGGCTACCTGAGAGCTTTTTCAGCATAAGGACACCTCAAAGGTATCAGCCATTTCATATGGCTTTGGAGTCCTTTAGGTAAGAGGGAAGCACCTCAGGAATATTTAAGTAAAAAGGGACAGAAATGGAAATCAATTTCCTAACAGTTTTCAATAGGACTTCTCTGGTGGCTTAGACGGTAAAGAGTCCTCCTGCAATACGGGAGACTCAAGTGACATTGGTTTGATCCCTGGGTCGGGAAGATTCCCTGGAGAAGGGAATGGCAACCCACTCCAGTATTCTTGCTGGAGAACTCCATGGACAGAGGAGCCTGGCAGGCTACAGTCCACGGGGTCGCAAAGAGTCAGGCATGACTAACACACTTTCTACATGGATAAACGCTCTTCCTTGAAGATAAAACCAGAAATGCACTCGGAGGGCTGCAGCAGCAATACTTTTGATGAGACATCAGAGACTTCCTTTCAATCGAGATACGTCAGTAGCGGTGACCTGGAGGTGCTGAGAAACCTCTGCACCTCTCAGTTACCGGTCACCCTGAATCAAAGGTCTGGGTTCTAATCTTCACTGGCCAGATGACCTCATGTGAATCATTCATCTGCTTTGATTTCAATTGATTATTATCCATTAAAATGGAAAAACAACACTAATGGTCTGCGCTTCTCCCAGGGTGGTCTCTGCTTCGGGTAAAGCCTTCGTGAAGCCTGAGTCACAGCGCAGCCCGGTGGCACCTTGGCAGATGACAGCATTGCCCTGACCCGGAGGTCTGTGTCCCGCCCCCCACCTCTCACCCACAACGTCCTCCTCTCCCCACCACCTGCCCCTTTCTGCAGCCCCACAAAGCAAGGTTTCCCCTTTCCTGAGAAGGGAAGCCTGGCCAACATTTCTTGTCAAGCAGCATTTTATTTATAACCTAAAACAGAAACTTCCTTAATAAACTAACATATTTTCTTCCTAAGTGCCAGGCACTATATTATATGTGCATTACATGTGATCTCATTTAATCTTTAAATGAATAATTATGATGTAGTCACTATTTCCCCATCTTACTTATGGGAACACTGAGGTTTAGAGCTGGTAGGAACGAAGTCAATGAAGGGAAAAGCCTGGATGCTAGAAACCAAGATCCTTTTTCTGAAACACTGAACTGTCCTGCCTCAGGCGGGCACAGCTGCCCTCACTGACTGACCTGAATGAGGGGTCTTCTTGCCGGAACACAAGGAATGACCGGAAAACTAGGCTGGGTAGGGATGCAGGCAGGGGATAAAGTGCAGGGGTCCCTGGCAGGTGCCTGGGAAGGGAACCCAGAACACAGCAGGGTCAGGACTGGCCTCATTACAGCCTTCACTGGGGATGCGGATCTTGTTTTGAGGGTATTAAACCATTGGGAGACCCACTCAGAGAAGAAAACATTTTAATTTTTCATTTTAGTATGGAAACTAATATAATTGTCCTTTTGAATTAAGAGAAAGGAAATGAGAAATTAGTTATTTATGGCTTCCTTTTCCAAGGCCATTGCTCACCTCTCCCCCAGAAGACTCCCCTTGCCCAACACACGTGGGCCTGTCCTCTGAAGCCCCCGCCCCACCCCCTGTTCACACCACCTCCTGTCCTGCAGGTGCCTCCTGTCCCCTGGGCTCTTCTGCCCCATCTCCTTCCCCTGCTCCCAGCCCTTCACGGGTCCTTAGCCTCCTGGACCCCACTCTGTTCGTACTTCTCTTATGAACACACTACTTTGCTTGTTAGTGGTGCTATTGAGCTGGCAAGGTGCTGTCACCCATCACGTCCAATAGGATTCTCACAGGATCTTGGGAGGCAGGTGGGGAGGGTATGGGCACCCCCATCTCAAACAGGAAGAGCTAAGGCCACCAGGGGAGCCGAGGCCAGAATTGCAGCTATTGGATTCCAAGTCCTCTTTCCAGTTTTCCCCCACTCATTTTACAGACGGATTCTCAGCAACAGTAGGTAGGTGGCTCCTAAAGATACCCTTTACAAGGCAGGCCCAGGAGGAAGCGTGTCCTGGCTGCCCAGACCCGTCCCGACCACTCAGCTGCCGAGGAAAGGCACCCCAGCGCGCCACTAGAGGGTGCCAGGCGCCAGCCGCTGAGCACCCAGGCTGTGTGATTCCTGCTGTAAAAGCCGGAGCGCCTGTGCCCTGGGGAAAAACAGGTCAGAGGCACGGATTCAGCTTGGTGTGTTGTGTGCTGGCTGCAGTATATGATTTCATGTATTCATGTAACAAAGCAGCTTAGTATTGGTACAGAGGGAAGCACTTGCATCTTCTGCTGGGCAGGCCTTAGCCCTCTTCCCCTCAGCATCATCTTCTCTGGTGGGAAAAGCGAGAAACCTGGATGCCTACACCTGGGTTCCTCCCCTGGGCGTCCCAGGCACTTTCTCAAGGGCCCCAGGATGCAGGCTTCTCAGAGGTCATCTCAGTCAATACACACCATACACAGCAGTCTTGCTCAAGAAGAAGCCTTGAATAAATACTTGGCTGCCTGATGTAAAAAGCCAACTCATTGGAAATACCATAATGCTGGAGAAAATTGAGGGCAAGAGAAGAAGGAGATGACAGAGGATGAGATGGTTGGATAGCATCATTGACTCAATGGACATGAGTTTGAGCAAACTCTGGGAGATGGTGAAGAACAGGGAAGCCTAGCGTGCTGCAGGTCATGGGGTCACAAAGAGCCGGAAACGACTTAGCGACTGAACAATAGGGGATGTAGTGTACAACATGATGAAGGTAAGTAACACTGCTGTACCATTAGAAATGAACATTAAGAGAGTCCTCAGAGTTATCATCACAAGGGGAAAATGTTTCCCTATTTCTTTAATAGCTTATGAGATGATGGGTGTTCACTAAGCCCATTTCATGGTGTGTGCTGTGCTCAGCCGCTCAGTCATGTCCAACTCATTGGGATCCCACGGGCTGTAGACTGCCAGGCTCCTCTGTCCATGGAATTTTTTCAGGCGATAATACTGGAGCAGGTTGCTGTTTCCTGCTTCAGGGGATCTTCTTGGCCCAGGGATTGAACCAGCATTTCTTGCATCTCCTGCATCAGCAGGTGGATTCTTTACCTCTGTGCCACCTGTGAAGCCCATTTCATGATGTATGTAAGTCAAATCATTATATTGTTCACCTTAAACTTATGCAGTGCTCTATGTCAATT
This sequence comes from Oryx dammah, assembly GCF_014754425.2. NCBI lineage: Eukaryota > Metazoa > Chordata > Mammalia > Artiodactyla > Bovidae > Oryx > Oryx dammah. The sequence goes on from NW_024070205.1 coordinate 51,520,734, forward strand.
ATATCTCAATAAAACTGGGGAGAAAAAAGTGGCTTTGAGAGTCAGATTACTCAGTGGTCCTGCGGCCTTGGGCAAGTTACTTACTTTCCAGGCTCCTATTTGCTGCATAAGGATGATAACTGTCCTCACCTTGGAGGGTTGAGATGAGGATTAGATGAGATAAAGGGCTGGGCTTGGTGTCTGGCAGGAGGTGAGCGCTAATGACTGGAGGTTGCTGTTATTTTTACTACAATCGTGCAGGAATCTGAAACTCAGGGAAGTTAAGCAGGGCAGATCCAGAGCCAGGGCCTGGTGGAGCTCAGGCCCGGGTGTGCACATGGCCCCTGTTCCCTGGGCACCACTGGCTCCAGACCTGGTTCTCAAACCAGCCTGTTACCTGCCTTTTTTTTAACTAAGGGAAATGTAGAGGAAACTAGCATTTCCATTTCCAATCTTATTACCCTTGACTCTCGAAAAATCTGGGTTCCAGACCTATCCTTACCCATATGCCCCTCACAGTTTGTGCTCACCTCATCTCCACCACTGGAAATGGCTTCTCCTTGTCTTTTCCACTTCTGTAAATGTGGCAGATCCTCATCTCCAACTTAAAACCTCAGAATCAGCAATTCCAAGCCTCAGCAGTGTGGGAGCCACTGCCCAGAACTTAAGAAACAGCTGTTGAATTGAGCTGACTGTGGTCACAGCCAACATTCCCAGGTATCCATGGAGATAGACCAGAGAAAAGATGAAGACCAGAGGAGAATACCTGCATGATGACCAGTCAATGTATGTTCATTTAGAGCTTATTATGGACACAGAAAATGCAAATTGTTCAGGTACGGGACTCTGTGGTTTGGTGTCAGAATCCCAAGCCACTCAGGGCAGAGAGGGTAGCTGGCTCTCCTGGTACCTTGTGCTTCCTCAGCTGAGTGAGGATTCAATGGGAGGATGCATAAAAGGCACCTGGCTTAATTCAAACCACCTGCTTTTATTCTCTCATTCATTTATTCAGTCTGCTCATCAGGGGCACCACTGTGTGCCCAGCCCTGGGGCAGCAAATCTTATCAGACCTGGTCTCTTCCTCCCCTGATGGGGTTCCTGATCTAGTAGGGAAATGGACACAAAGAGATCACCACAAACTCCAGATTACAAGGTGATAAATGCTCTGATGGGGGCAGTGAAGCACCCTGGGAGCAGAGAGGTGTTTGGAAATCTGGAGGAAGGAAGGGATGCTGGCGATGGCTTTTGAAGGATAACAGGAGTTCTCCAGACAGAAAGCGGTGGCTACGAGCAAAGGCGGACTAAGGAGCGACACCGGGGTGACAAGCATGCCTGTGTCCAGGTCTGGAGGTGGACAGAGGCCCAGCGACTCTCGCTTAGCAAGTGTGAAGGATGCGGGGCTGGACGGTAGGTGGGAGACCGTCTACGCACTGCTCTGTGTAGACGCGGGTGCACTGAAAGCAGGAGCAGCCCGGGATATTTTAAGCAGGAAGTGATCGGGTCTATTTTTGCTAAAGAAAGGAGATTCCGGAAGCCTCGGGGAACTGTAACTTGAGTCTTGCCTCTCTCTGGGGAAAAGACGAGAGGCCAGCTGAAGAGGGTGATCCACCGGCTTAAGGATCCCTCTCTTACTTCCCTCAACACACCCCCTTCTCCAGTAGCTGATTGTTTAAAAATCAATTTGTTTAATGAACCTGCAGATAAGCTGAAGCTCCTTCCCGCCCACAGGCTTCCTCCAGGCTGCCTGTTCAATGAGCTGTTGTTTAGTAGGTGCTGGATAAGGATTGTTGAGCTAATGAAGCAAACATAGGTCAGCTTCAGGAGTGGGGGAGGCCTGTGGCGGGAGCAGGTGTGGAGGCCCCTCCAAGACTCCCGGCTTGGTGGCTCTAGGAACTGACCTGGGAAAAACTGGGTCAGGTTTAAGAGAAATAATAAAAACGACAGCTGCCATGTGTTGGGTCCCACGTAAGGGTCAAACCCAGGGCCAGGCCTTTACACAATTCTTCCCAGATGATTGCATGCACCTCTGTTGAGTGCTGATCCCCGCTTTTACAAGGAGGAAATCGAGGCTCACCCGTTTGCCCCGGGGCTGCAGTAGAGGCCAGAGCCTGTGTTCACCCCTCTCTGCTGTCAGGAGTTCTACTTGGGGTGAGTCAAGGATGACGTGGAGACCTCTGAAGAGCAACCTCAGAAGAAGCTTCTAGAACCAGATGTGGATTTGCAACCCAGTGCCATACATTAGAGCTAAACAGAATTGGAACTTTGTGGGCATCTGTGTGGGAAAAGCAAAATATTAGCTTGCTAGGCCCACTCTAACTAACCACGGCAGGCTGGATGGCTTAAGCAACAGATGTTCATTGTCATAATTCTGGAGGCTGGAAGCTCTCGTTTGCGGTGTCATCAAGGTCTGTTTCTTTCTAGGCAGGTAGACCTTTGCCTTCATGCTGTGTCTCACAGGGCCTCTCTGCATCTGTGTCCTATGGAGTTGGCTAAAATGTTTGTTCATTCTTTTCTTGTAAGATGTCTGTAATAGCGCTTGTGTGCATGCTAAATCGCTTCAGTCATGTCCGACCCTTTGCGACCCCCATGGTCTGTAGCCCGTCAGGTGCCTCTGTCCATGGGATTCTCCAGGCAAGAACACTGGGTGGGTTGCCATGCCCTTCTCCAGGGGGATCTTCCTGACCCAGGGATTGAACCTGCGTCTCTTATGTCTATTGGCAAACTGTACTGGCAAACTGGTTCTTTACCACTAGCGCCACCTGGGAAGCCCCTAGTAGCACTTGGTTGTCTTTAACTTCATTTGAAACAATTTTGTAACATTGTATTGTGACAGTAGTCCTACCAGCATGCATTAAAAAAAAATTGGTGAGTCAAAAAAATTGACTGCTGCTAAGTTGCTTCAGTTGTGTCTGACTTTGTGCGACCCCATAGTCGGCAGCCCACCAGGCTCCCCCGTCCCTGGGAGTCTCCAGGCAAGAACACTGGAGTTGGGTTGCCATTTCCTTCTCCAATGCATGAAAGTGAAAAGTGAAAGTGAAGTCGCTCAGTCACATCTGACTCTTCCCGACCCCATGGACTGCAGCCCACCAGGCTCCTCCGTCCATGGGATTTTCCAGGCAAGAGTACTGGAGTGGGGTGCCATTGCTTTCTCTGGAGTTTTTGTGTAGCCATTTTAATATTGAAAATGGAAGAAAAAAAAAAACAACATTTTCAGCATATTATGCTTTATTATTTCAAGAAAGGTAAAAATGCAACTGAAATGCAAAAAAAGATTTGTGCAGTGTATGGAGAAGGTCCTTTGACTGACTGAATGTGTCAACAGGGGTTTATGAAATTTTGTACTAGAGATTTCTTGCTGGAGGATGCATCACTGGTAGACCAGTTAAAGTTGATAACGATGCAATTGAGACATTGAGAACAACAATGTTATATGATGCAGGAGATAGCTGATGTACTCAAAATACCCAAATCAAGTGTTGAAAATCAGTTGCACCAGCTTGGTTACGTCAATCACTTTGATGTTTGGGTTCCACGTAAGCGAAAGAAACCTTTTTGACCATATTTCTGTGTGTGAATCTCTACTTAAACGTAGTGAAAATATTCCATTTTTAAACAAATTGTGATGGGTAATCAAAAAGTGGATACTGTATAACAATGTGGAATATAAGAGATCATAGGGCAAGCAAAATGAATCACCACCAACCACACCAAAGACCAGTCTTCATCCAGAGAAGATGATGTTGTATATATGGTGGGATTGCCAAGGGAGCCCTCTATTATGAGCTCCTTCTAGAAAACCAAATGATTACTTCCAACTAGTACTGCTCCCAATTAGGCCAACTGAAAGCAGCAGTCAACAGAAAGAAATCAGTCAACAGAAAAAGCATGATCTCCCATCAGGATAGCACAAGACCTCACGTTCTTTGATGACCAGGCAAAATCTGTTACAGCTTATCTGGAAAGTTCTGATTCATCTGCCATACTCACCATACACTGCACCTTCCAATTTCCATTTATTTTGGTCTTTACAAAATTCTCTTAATAGAAAAAAATTTCAATTCCCTGGAATACTTTAAAAGGCACTTGGAACAGTTGTTTGCTCAGAAAGATAAAATGTTTTTTTAGAAGATGGAATTATGAAGTTGCCTGAAAAATGGCAGAAGGTAGGTGGAACATAATAGTGAATAGTTGTTCAATAAAGTTCTTGGTGAAAAGTGAAAAATGTGTCTTTTATTTTTACTTTAAAATCAAAGGAACTTTTTGGCCAACCCAATACTTTCCCTTCTTATAAGGACACCCGTCAGGTTGGATTGGGGCCATGCTAATGGCTTCATTTCAGCATAATTCCCTGTTCAAAGAACCTATCTCCAAACATAGTCACATTCTGAGGCGCTGGGAGTGAGGGCTCGAGTGTGTGAATTTGCGTGCACAATTCAGCCCACCACAAGCAGAGTGCGGGGGTCGTGGAGATTCAAGGGCTGAGCCTGGGAGGCGGGAGAGGGTGTTCTGGTAGCACAGTGGCAGCTTGTAGGACAAGGATTAAGCAGAAGCCCTGAGGCTGGCAAATGATGGGAGGCTCCATGTAATCCAGAAGAGGGCACCAGGGTGATGGGGGCTATGTGCCTGAACGCAGAACTCTGGGAAATGGGGGAGTGCTCAAGAGGAGGAGAAAGTGGCTGGAGCGGCCACCTCCAGCTGCTAAAGCATCAGTCAGACCTGCTTCAGACAAAAGGTCAGTGCAGTCATGGAGGCACTTCTGCTCATCACCAGTAGGGGCTGTGGTATCTTCATTAGAGGGGGTAAAGGCCACTCCCCAGAGCTGTGGGAAGGGGTGCCTGCTGCTCTGACCACTCCCCTGGTGGCATGACAGCTGCAGAGCCAGGCAACAGGGAAGCAGGCTCTCGCCAGGTGTGTCCACCCCCATCAGCGCATAGTCTGGCTCAGGCCGAGCCCAAGCCTGGGGCAAAGGTGGTCTGAGCATCACTGAGCCACTGAGCCACTGACCACAGGACCTGGAACACCAGCCCAACCCAGAGATGGCGTGTGAGCCACTTCCAAAGGGCCCAGTTTGGTTTCTTTTCTTTCCCCATCCTGTCCATGTCTGGAGTCTATCTCTAACTGCTCCCATGTGGAGCCTGAGGGACCCTGGTCCTCTTATTGAACACATTCTGGGGACCTCAGGGCCACCTGGCAGGAGCAACCAGTTTTCCCACTAAAACATGCTAAAAAAAAAAAAAAGAAGAACATGTTTTCCTGGAACCACGAGCTGCTCTATGGTGGTAGTGAAATTACAGAGTCTGAGGTCCTGCCCTTGGTCAGGCTGTGGTCAGAAAGGGGATTGCACACCCATGCACACACTCACACACACACACATGCTTACCCCGATGGTGCTTTTGTTTTACTCAACTGCTGCTGACACTGAACTAACACATCTCAGGATCTTCTTAGGGGAAACAGTACAATGGAGTGGAAATAAAATAGAGGCACATCTGGGATGATTCCCATCTGAAGGAGACAGCCATGGTTGAGAAGCAGTCTCTGGAGGGACGTGAAGATTATACAGGTCTAATCGCTCATTGTCCAGAGAGGGTCCTGGGCTGCCCAGGATCACACAGCACAGGCTTGTGCTGAGTCCACTCGCCCTCTCAGGTTCCCTTGGTTTGCGTTCAAGCCGCAAAACCCAGCTCCCGGGCCAACCTTTGTCAACGCTGACCCACACACAGGCACTGGGGGTGCTTCCACCTGGTGCCTTGATTTGAGGTGAGCCTCCAACCACCTGCACGGCCTCCATCCTTCGGGAGGCCCTGGGTGGAGTCAAAGCTCCATGTGAGAAATGAGAGGCTGGTCCCATGGCAGCCCTGGGGACCAGCTCCTGCCTCGCTCACAGGTTATTTCATTTTTAATTACAGAGCCGAGGCAGCAGAGCCTCCCAGACTGAGCCAGACATAGTGTCCTGTTTGATTTGATTTTTGTTCTCCTGAAGGAAAGCCTTTGGGGCCCACTGCACCTCCTGAACATGGGGTGAGGGAGGGGCTCACTGGGGCCTGGAGCTTGGGGATAGTGGGGATCCTGTGACCAGGCTGGGGACACCCACCTCCTCAGGCCCTGGCTTCCTGATCTGTGAAGTGAAGTGCGTGCGTGCGTGCGTGCGTGCGTGCGTGCCAAGTTGCTTCAGTCGTGTTGAACTCTGTGTATCCCTATGGACTGTAGCCAGTCAGGTTCCTCTGTCCAAGGGATTCTCTGGGCAAGAATACTGGAGTGGGTTGCCATGGCCTCCTCCAGGGGATCTTCTTGACCCAGGGATCAAACCCACGTCTCTTAGGTCTCCTGCTTTGGCAGGCGGGTTCTTTACCACCAGCGCCACCTGGGAAGCCCATGAAGTGAGGGGATGGACCAAAGGTTCCTCTCAGGTCCCTTCCATCCCTAAAACCCTATAAAACCTGAACAGCCCTTCATGCTGTACCTGCACAGCTTTGCAGGGCTCTGACCTCTCCTCCATTTCTGGGCTTTCATCTTTTACTGTTGCTCCAGCATTCTTGCCTGGGAAATCCCAGGCACAGAGGAGCCTGGCAAGCTATAGTCCATGCGGTCGCAGAGTCAGACACAACTGAGTGACGGAGCACAGCCGCACGAACGTCTTCTCCTCACCTCCCTCTCCACAAGCCTGTGGCTCTCTGGAGTCAGGGGTGGCGGTGGGGGTGTCTCTTGCTTCTCTACCAGCGCTTTTCTGACCCGTCTGCTGGCTTCCTCCTTCTCCCACACCCTTAGCCACTAGTTATTTCCCAGAATTTGCCCTTGGCCCCTGTGTTCGGCATAGCCCTTGTCCTTCCAAGCAACCGCCTGGCCACTCTCCTCTTCTGCTGCTCCTGCCTATGGCCAAGGAGCCCACACCTGACCTCCAGCAGGTGACTGGTTGTTGCCTCTGGGCTTCCCCTTGACGTCTCAAATGGACTCAGTCCACTCTCTTCCCCTACATTCCCCACCTGCGTGGTCTTATTCCTCCCCTGCCTCAGTGAATGGAGCCCCCCAGCCCCATTGCATGATCTGTGCCATTGGGTCCCGGGCAGTGCAGAAGGACGGGGCCTTGCCTCAGGGTGGGAGGGACCCTCCTCTCAAAGCTCCCCATTGGAGCTTGACCCTCCTCCTTTCCCTGTGCCCACTGCGGGTTTCTTGCTTTAAAAGTTGGGAACAGATACTGATTTTTTAAACAAATTTCCTTTAATTTTCTTTCTTTATTTTTGGTTGTGCTAGGTCTTCGTAGCTGTGCAGGCTTTTCGCTACTGTGGAGACCAGGGCTCCTCTCCAGCTGCAGTGCACAGCCTTCTCATTGCAGTGGCTTCTCTTGTGCAGCACAGGCTGCAGGGCACTCAGGCTTCAGTGCTCGTGGCTCTTGGGCTCTAGAGTGTAGGCTCGGTTGTTGTGGCACCTGAGCTGAGTTGCTCCATGGCATGCGGAACCTTCCTGGAGCAGGGAGCAAACCCTTGTTTGATTAGCAGATGGATTCTTTTTCTTTTTTGGAACAATGAATAACTTCTTTATTAACCTTTAAATCATTTAATTAACCTGTTAACATTGTGAGTTACAGCTATTTTCTTTGAAAATTTTATTTATTTTTAATTGGAGGATAATTGCTTTACAATATTGTATTGGTTTCTGTCATACAACAATATGAATCAGCCATAAATATACATATGTCCCCCACCCCACCCCACCCGGTGGTTCAAATGGTAAAGAATCCACGGAAACTTGCAGGAGACACAGATTTGATCCCTGGGCCGGGATGATCCCCTGAGAAGGAAACGGCAACCCACTCCAGGAATCTTGCCAGCTAAGTCCTATGAACAGAGGAGCCTGGCGGGCTACAGTCCATGGGGTCCCAAAGAGTCAGACATGACTGAACAATTAACACACACACATACACACACACACACACACACACACACACACACACACACACCCCATCCCACCCCTCTAGGTTCTGAGGGAGCACCGACTTGAACCCTGTGAGTCATACAGCAAATCCCACTGGCTATCTGTTTTACATATGATAATGTACATTTTGGGCTTCCCAAGTGGTGTTAGTGGTTAAAAGGAAAAAAAACAACAACTCACCTGCCAATCAGGAGATGCCAGAGACAGGAGTTTGATCCCTGGTTGGAAAGATCCCATGGAGAAGGACACGGCAACCCACTCCAGTATTCTTGCCTGGAGAATCTCATGAGGATTCTGATGGGCCATAGTCCATCAGGTCACAAAGAGTCAGACACGACTGAAGCGACTTAGCATGCACAGTGTATATGTCTCATTGCTACTCTCTGAATTCATCTCACTCTCTCCTTCCCCAGTTGGGTGAACACCTGGCTTTGACCCGACTCTGTCACCAACTCAATGAAGAATCCACCTGCCCCCAAGACTGTCCTCAGGTCAGGTGGATTCTGTGCCACTGAGCCACCAGGGAAGCCCAACAGATACTTAGCTTTGAAATTCCAGCAGATCTGTCCGTCAGGCCCAGAGTGCAGAGGCGTCTTGTTATGAGCTGGTGACAGAGTTGGGTCAAAGCCAGGTCTCCAGACTCCTGCCCCTGGGGTGTCCCTGGGCTGCGCTGCACGCCAGGCCCTGCCCCCAGCCCACCACCATCTTGGGCCCTGGGCGCTCCCAGACTGTAGCACCTGCTGGTTTCTGTAGGATCTGCTGCCCTGGGGCTGAGGGAGGCCAAGCCCCTGATGCTGTCTCCCTCACCGAGCGAGGCCCCTACAAGAGGCACAGGGTACCTGCCTATCAGGAGATGCCTTGGAGAGGGGCAGGGAGGTCTGGGGTGGCCAGAGCCCTTTTGGCCCTGGAAGACCAAACACTTAGATTAAGAGCTTATTTTCTCGAGGAGCAGTCAGGTCCACCACCTCACCAGACACATCCTACAAGGGTTGAGTCAGCCCTGCAGCGTAGAACCAGCTGGGTCTGCTGTGTGGAGCTGGTGCCCCGTTCCTCACTGGAGCTGAGCGCAGACAGGTGTGAAAACTTCCCTGTCAGCACCTGGGCTTGCTGCTCGAGGAACAGTCCTGCCCATGGGCATGGGCCTGGTGCTCAGAGGGCCTCTGGGCAGAGGCCCACAGCTGGGAAACAGTCAGCCCTTCCTGGTCCTGGGGAGACCAGCATTGGCAGGATTCTGACAGCATTTTACACTGGTGGCCATTTGTCCAGGGAGAAGCCCAGTCCACCCTTGTTTTCTCTTCTGGTGTTTTGGAGCTGGAAGACAATTCTGGTCTATCTCCCTCATTTTACAGCGAAACTGAGATCCAGAGAAACTTGCATAGCTAACCCCCACAATGTTTTTTGACTTCATGGCATGGCATGTGGGATCTCAGTTCCCTGACCAGGGATCGAACCTGTGCCCTCTGTGTTAGAAGCACAGAGTCTTAACCACTGGACCACCAGGGAAGTCCGTAAAACTCTTTATTTTTTAAAATTAACTCATTCATCCAGTAAGTATTGGAGCACCCAGTAGGAGGGCTGGACATTGTTCTCAGAACAGGCACGCAGCAGTAAATGGTAGACAAGGTCACTGAGCTCCTAGAATCTACATTCTAACTTGGAAACAGTCATAAAGAGTTAATAAAGAGTTAAGCAAATGGATGAAGAAAGTAACTATAGATAGTACTAAGTGCCAAGAAGGAAATAAGCCAGAGCGATAAGAGATAGTGGCTGTAAGAGACAGGAAGGGTTATACAGATATCTATGAATATCTAAGAGAAGGCCCTTCTGAGGAGGTGCTATCTGATCTAAGTCCTGCATGATAGCTAACCCTGCAGAGGTCTGCACGCAGAGCCTTGCAGGCAGAAGGAACAGCTAGTGCAAAGGTCCTGAGGTGAAACCCAGCATGGCAAGTTTGGGACAGAAAGACGGCCCCGTGTGGCTCGACTTAGGGAGCACCTGATCAGTGGTGGGACCTGAGGTGGGAAGGTGAAGCTGGCTCCAGTCAGTCTACGCTTTAATGACATGGCAAGAAATTTTAATTTTATTCAAAGCGGGTTTGCTGGTTTGTTTTTTGAAATAGACTTTAGTATTAGGTTCAGAGCAAAAATTGAGTGGAAAACATAGAATTCCCTTATACCTCCCTGACCCCCAACACGCACAGCCTTCCTTTTTATCAACATCCCACACCAGGGGGGTACATTTGTTATACTGATAAACCTACACTTACACATCATAAACAGCTTAAGTCCATAGTTCACATAAGGGTCCTCTGTTGGTCTATATTCAGTGGGTTTAGACAAATGTGAAATGACATATATCTGACATTAGAGTATCATACCAAGTAATTTCACTGCCCTAGAAATCCTCTGTGCTCTCTCCTCATCCCCCTCCACCAACCCCTGGCAACCTCTGATCTTTATATTATCCCCATAGTTTGTCTTTCCCAGAATGTCATATACTAAAATCATATAGCACGTAGCTTTTTCAAAGTGGCTTCTTTCATTTGGTAATACGCATTTAGGTTTCCTTCGTGTCTTTTCACGACTCGATAGCTCATTTCTTTCAAAAGCTGAATAATGTTCCATTTGTCTGGAGGCACCATATTTTATTCATTTACCTATTGATGGGCATCTTGGTTGCTTCCAAGCTCTGGCAATTATAAATAAAGCTGCTGTAACATCCACGTGCAAGCTCTTGTGTGGACGGAAGTTTTCACCTTCTCTGGGTAAATACCAGGGAGCACAAATGCTGGATCATATGGCACAAGTATGTTTATTATTGAAAGAAAGTATTTTCTAAAGTGGCTGTACCATTTTGCATTCCCACCAACAATGAAGAATTCCTGTTGCTCCACGTGTTCCCTAGTATTTGATGTTCAAGATCTTAGCCCTTCTAATAGGTGAGTAATGGTATTTCATTTTTATTTAATTTGCACTTCTCTGATGACAAATTATGCTGAACACCTTCTCACATACTTATTTGCCATCTGTTTATCTTCTTTGGTGAGGTGTTTGCCTATTTTTAAATTTAAATTGTTCATTTTCTTATTATTGAGTTTCAAGGGATCTTTGTTGGAGAAGGCAATGGCACCCCACTCCAGTACTCTTGCCTGGGAAAATCCCATGGACGGAGGAGCCTGGAAGGCTGCAGTCCATGGGGTCGCTGAGGGTCGGACAAGACTGAGCGACTTCACTTTCACTTTTCACTTTCACGCATTGGAGAAGGAAATGGCAACCCACTCCAGTGTTCTTGCCTGCAGAATCCCAGGGACAGGGGAGCCTGGTTGGCTGCCATCTATGGGGTCGTACAGAGTCGGACACGACTGAAGGGATCTTTGTATAGTTTGAATAATAATCTTTTATTAGATGTTTCTTTTGCACATGTTTTCACCCAAACTGTGCAGCTTGTGGTGGTGTTCTCTTGACAGGATCTGTTGCAGAGCCAAAGTTTTCCATTTTAATAAAGTCCAGCTGATCAATTCTTTCTTTTACGGATCTTGCCTTTGCTGCTGTGTCCAAAACGTCACTGCCAAATTCAAGTTCATTGGGATTTTCTTTTATGTTATCTTCTAGGAGTTTTATAGTTTGGGGTTTTATTTTTAGGCCTATGATCCATTTTGAGTTAATTTTTGGAAGATTTTGGGAATTCTCTGGCAGGCTGGTGGTTAACACTCTGTGCTTCCAACACAGGGGGCATCCCTGTGTTCGATCCCTGGTTGGGGAACTAAGATCCTGTAAGCCATGCAGCATAATCAAAAATAAAATAAAATAGTTAATTTTTGTATTCCATGGACAGAGGAGCCTGATGGGTTGCAATCCATAGGGTCCCAAAGAGTTGGACATGACTGAAGCGACTGAGCACACACACGTGCAGGGTTTTAATGGATAGAGTTCATGTGATTAAACCTTGCCTGTGATTACTATTGACTGACGGACGAGCCTGGAAGGCTGCAGTCCATGAGGTCACTAAGAGTCAGACTCGACTAAGCGACTTCACTTTCACTTTTCACTTTCATGCATTGGAGAAGGAAATGGCAACCCACTCCAGTGTTCTTGCCTGGAGAATCCCATTGGTAGGAAGCCGTCTATGGGGTCGCACAGAGGTGGTCACGACTGAAGTGACTTAGCAGCAGCAGCAGCAGCAGCATGGGGGTGGGGAACAGGAGCAGGGAGAGGGCAGTGGCAGTCACCCAGGTAAGTGATGGAAGGTCACAAACAAGATTTACTTTGCAGGTGAGACCAATGGGGCTTCCTGGGAACTGACTCTGAAGGATGTGAGATAGGAATCAACAAGGACCCTTAGGGGCTTCTCCGGTGGTCCAGTGGCTAAGAATCTGCCTGCCAATGCAGGGGATATGGATTCAGTTCCTGGCACAGGAAGATCCCACATGCCGCCAAGCAACCAGGCCTGTGGGCCACAACTACTGAGCCAGCCCTCTAGAGCCCGCGAGCCGAAACGACTGAAGCCCGCATGCCTAGAGCCTGTGGTCCTCAGCAAGAGAAGTCACCGCAGTGAGAAGACTGAGCACCGCAATAAAGAGGAGCCCCTGCTTGCCACAGCTGGAGAAAGCCCCTGAGCACCGACAAAGGCCTTGTGCAGCAAAAAATAAATCTTTGTTAAAGTAAATAAAGCCACTTGTTAAAAAAGAAAAAAAAAAAAGAATGAACCCTAGGTCTGGAGGTCTAGCTGGGTGTAGGGTGGAGCCATTTACTGAGATGGGAACAGGTAGGGGTGGAAGGGTAGCTGGGTATATGGTTCTGGCACTCAGCGAAGCGGTCAGGCTAGAAGTGTGAGCCTAGAGCCATCAGTGATTGGATAGCCAGGGAAGCCAGGAAGCTGGACCACATCACTTAGGAGGAAAGAGCAGCAGGTTCTTTCCACGACCTCAGGCTGTTTGCAACAGCAGGTCAGCCCCCGGGGCCCTTCTGGCCTGGGGTCAGAGAGATGATGACACACCATTAACACAGGGGTCTGACTGAGTGCGGACCTGGCGAGGGGATCAGTAGGGGCAGACGCTGGGCAAATCCCCCAGACCTGTCATCCCTCTGCAAACACAGGCCCCTTTCCTGAATGTGGATTCCACACAGGTTCAAGAGTTTTGCTGGGGAAATAAAATAATTGGGCAATCAGCCAGAAAAAAGCCAATGTGGATTGGGAGGCTTCTTACAATGGGCTGTTAGCCCTCATGGGTAATCTTTGTCATGCAGAGGAAGGAGCCTGGCTTCCGGCTGAGGATCTGGGGAGAGTCTGGCCTTTTACGATTGGATTTGTCCTGACTTCCCTGGTGGTCCAGTGGTTAAGACTCTCCCTTCCAATGTGTGCGTGTTGAGGGGGGGGTGGGGCGGGGGGGGGAGGAGTTTAATCCCTGGTCAGGGAGCATGCTTCATGGTCCAAAACCCAAAACATAAAACGGAAGCAATATTGTAACAAATCCAATAAAGAGTTTAAAAATAGTCCACACTAAAACACCCTCTTTTTTTAAAAAAAAAAACAAAAGGTAGTAAAGTCAGATCTGCTGTCCTGGAGGACAGGAGGTGAGAGCGAGCAGTGAGGATGGGGAAACACTCAGTACCCCTGACTGAGGGCCTGAGGTTGAGGACACTAGGGGGATGGGTGGTGGGAGCCATGATCACCCTCCTGTCTCTAGAGCCCAGGATCTGACCCCCAACCAGAATCCAAGCTGCTAGCTGCGGCCTAGTAAGAAGACATGAGGGTCAGAGGTCATCTCAGGGGCTTGGTCAATGGGACTGAGCTGGACCTGGACTCAGAACCAAAGAGGACTTAGCTCAGTGAAGGGTGGAGCCCAGGAGCGGATTCCCTCCTAGATTAGAGCCCAGCATCTGAGGGGGCTCCAGGAGGGGTTCCCCGCCTGGTGCAGACACACTGTGTGTGACCCAGAGACATCCCTAGGCCCAGGTGCCCTGGCTACCCCAATCCTGCACCCATCGGCCTACTGATCCCAGACCTGGGAGCCCATGTAGCTCCTTGGGGGTCTCCAGACATGACCCTGGGTAGGCAGTGAGGCATCCTTGTCCTCCAAAGCAACTTGGCCTCAGTGTCAGCTGGGCCAGCACTTCCCAGGGGTTCCCTGGGCTAAGGAGGGGTGCGGCCAGGGAAGGACTAAGAACCCAGGTTTCGGTTCATCCAGACCTTCCAGCTGAGGGTGGGTCCTGGGTTCAGTCCTTGCTGTGCCACTCATCAACTGTGTGGCCTTAGATGGGTTTTCTACCCACTTCAATATAAGTCTCCCTCTACAACATGGGAATAATGTACTTTTCTTAATCCTGCTGCACCGCACAGCTTGTGGTTTCTTAGTTCCCTGACCAGGGATTGAGCCCAGACCCTCGGCAGTGAAAGTGCCAAGTCCTAACTACTGGACCTCCAGGGAATTCCCAATACTGAAATATGCTCTTTTTTTTGGACAAAAAACATGTCAGTATTAATGGAGAGGTCATCAGAGTGCCTTGCACAGCAGTACCCCCCCATGCGTGCGCGCGCGCGCGCGCGCGCACACACACACACACACACACACACACACACACACACACGGTGCTCAGTAAATGGTAGGGGTCTCTCAACTGATACTTACTTACAATGTTTATCTTTTAAAAATTTTAAGTTAACAATGTCTTTGCATTATTTTATAGTTAATACACACAGTACGAAAGTCAAAAGATACAAAGGCGTTTGTGAAAAATGTTAGCCTGTGGGTCCTCCCTGTCCTCCAGAGCAGCTTGGCCTTGGCATCACAGGGCTGGCCCTTCTGTGGGGCTCCCTGAGCTGAAGTGGGGGTTGGGGGGGAACTAAGGACCCACGTTCAGTTTCATCCACACCTTCCAGCTGAGGGTGGGTCCTGGCTTCAGTGTTCACTGAGCCACTCTCTGGCGTGAGACCTCAGGAGAATCACTGCGCCCCCCTCTGACAGCTGTCTCTGGTCAACTGGGTGAGGCAGAGAGGGGCCCGACTTCTGCAAGGAGGGCCAGGAAGGACACCTCTGCAACCAGATAATAATTGCTGGTCTTGACTGTTTACTCTGAGCCATACTTCACTGAACGCTCACCATGAGCTTGCACAATATGTATTATTAGTGTTCCTATCTCACAGATAAAGAAACCAAGGTGCGGGCAAGGTGATGAACTTGTCCAAGGTCACTGGCCAGGACTGGCTCCCCTCAGTGCTCTCATTAGCAATCTATGGCCTTGGACCAGGGTCTTCACTGCTCTGAGCCTTTGGTGTTCAGTGTCAACAATGTCTTCCTCCCAGGGTGTGAAGGAGAAATGGGAGGGGAGTGAAGCAAATTGAGATCCCAGACCTGCTGGGGCGAGGTTGTGGAACAGCATTTAGGGAATCCTTGGGCTGCCCCCATCACCACATTTCTGGCACTGAACCCAAGCTTCCTCTTGAATCCACTGCCCTTTTGTCTCCTTACCTGTCCCCAGGATACAGAGAAGGGGGAGAGTCATCAGTAAACATTTCTCTTTTTTTTAGTTCTATCAGTTTATTGCTACCAACCCATCTCCCTCCACCCTCATACATGCATGCTCAGTCATGTAACCCCATAGACTGCAGCCCACCAGGCTCCTCTGTCCATGGACTTTTCCAGGCAAGAATACTGGAGTGGGTTGCCATTTCCTTCTCCGGGTAAACACTTCTTAATTAACAGAAGAGAGGGAGGCAGGAAGAGGAATGTATGGAGACAAACTACTTCTAGAAGTTCCTTCTTCAGGGCAAGATTTGAGGATAGAGACTAGTTTATGTGGGTGTTTTTCTTTCTGGACATTTTTCATTTGGGTTGGGGGGGCACAAATAAGAGACTAATACTGATAACAACTCTTTCAGGGGAAAAATAAAGAAAGAAAATAGAAAAGAAAGGGAGAGGGTAAGTAAGAGAAAACAACTTGTGTCACAATCACAACTGTGCTTTTCTGAATCCAGAAAACTCTTGTCTTTTTTTTTTCTTCTTAATTTTTCTTTTCCTTTTGGCCATACCGCATGACATGTGGGATCTTAGTTCCCCAACCAGAGATCTAACCCACACCTTCTTCATTGGAGTTTTACCACTGCACCACCAGGGAAGTCCCCAGAAAAGTCTTGTCTTTATAATGGAGAGGCATGTTTGGACTCTACTGCTGGGCAGGGGTGCGAGGTGAGGAGGAGTTAGAGGGGAGTTTGCTGCTGCTGATGGAAAAAGACAGGCAACAGCTCACCATCAATGGACTCACTTTTGTCCCTCGGACAAAGCCTGCCTACTGTGTGGTGTGACCAACCACAGACAAGGATGCGGGGAAGTTGCCCTCACCATATACTCTCCAGGTGTTTGCTCCAACAAAAAATGTTCATTGACAGATGGAGCCTTAAGCCGTTAAGAAGAACAAAACAAACAAATACACAGAACCAAACAAAACCAAGCCTGTTTGGATCTCTGTCTAGAGGCTTCTCTGTGCAGGTAAACATGGCTGTTCTGCACACATAACCGATTCCAGAGCCTCCCAGGTCTTCTGCACTCTTGTCCTGGACAGAGTTAGAGCTCCCCCAGTAAGGCCCACCACAAAGGAAGGAAAAGATGAACTCTTGGGTACATCTTTAATGTTGGAGGGAAATGGCAGGACTGCTCCCTGCAGTGGGAGCAACGGTAGGCAGTGAAGGAGATTCTGTCGCTTTGATCTGGGCCTGGATTTGATCTGAGTGGCACAGCCACCCCATCCCCTCCAGCTGCCCAGCCTGCCCAGCCAAGACCCGGCCCTAGAAAATGGGTGGCCGGCTCACCATGCAACCGCGTCTCCTCTGAGCTCCACTCGCTTGGTCTGGTGTCAATCCCCTTGCCCTCTCAGATGGCATAGAGAAGGGACACTTAGGGAGCTGGAGGTCTTGGCTCACGGCAAGAACCTCAACGGCTCTGGCAGCCGTTGTACCCTGGGAGACCCCAACCCAGGGCTGGGGGGAGACTGTGGAGGCCACATCTCTGCCAGAGGCCCACGGGCTTGGCAGCATGGGTGGTGGAGGAGTCTGGGGCGGGCGCACTCACTCGGGCAGGAGACAGTGCTCCCTGTATTAGGGGAGGGAGCCGCCCTGGCCAGGCACCACAGTAACCATCTGCGTGAGTTATTTTATGACAGGAGGCCCCAGTGAGGAACACGGAACGAACACACCACCACCAACCGGAAGAGTTCGGGGAAGGTCAAAAGGTGACACCACTGTCTGACCGCCTCCCAGAATCCTCTCGCTGGCATCCATCATGGCTGAGCAATGCGTGCGCCACCAGGCAGGACTCTGGGTCAGAACGACTGGCCAAAGACAACCTGGAAACTGATCCCATCACCACAGAACCTGAGACTGCGGACAGACTGTGGCAGAGCCGTTCTCCTGGGCTCCCTTCCCCTAACTGCCCTCCACCCGGGTGCCCCTTCCCAGTAAAATCTGTTGCTTTGTTAGCATGTGTGGCTCCTCAGACGATTCCTTTCTGAGTGTTAGACAAGAACCCACACTCAGGCCCTGGAAGGGGTCCCCTTTCCTGCAACATCTGGAGCTCGCAGGGCAGTGTTGGGATGGCTTGGGGATTGTAGCCTCCCTGGGACTCTCATGGGCTTTGAATATGGGGACATAGGTGGTCTGACAACTCCCCCCACCTGCCCCCACTTCCTCTTCCTGTCAGCTCTCATCCAGGAGACAAAAGGGCCAAACGAGGCTCTGTGGGCTGGGAAGTTGCCCTTCCTCCTGCCACTGCTGTCCAGTCACCCCATGCTGCTCTCCCTTCCCTCTGAATACACCCCTTTCCCCACGGCCAGCCCCCTCCCCGAAAGCCTCCCGGCGGGAGCAAGTGTCCACCCACCGTCCTGTGGGTCAGGGTACAGCACATCACTCAGCGCAGGCCTGGGTCCTAAGCCTGGACACCCTTCCTCCAGGCCTCTATGGTTGGCTTCTGGTGAAAGGGCTGTGGAAAGGCGGTTGCCAGGCCAAAGCTACGAGGCTACAGACAGACTTTGTTCTGGGCCTGTGGCTGGGAAAGAGTTCCCCCAGGGTGGACTCCCACACCACTGACCTTGGCCTGCACCAGAAATTGCAGAAAAGCCTCTTCTTCCTGAAGGACAAACCCTCCCCCCAACTCAATGCCCTCTCTCAGGTAAGCTTAATATCACTCTCCCTTTCAAGGAACTTTTTTTTTTTTTGGCTGCTCCAAATGGCATGTGGGATCTTGGTTCCCTGACCAGAGATCAAACCTGCACCACCTGCATCAGAAGGGTGGAATCTGAACCACTGGACCACCAGGGAAGTCCTCTAAGAACTTCTTACCGAAATTCCTGTGTTCATCACAGAGCATGTATTGAAGGAGGCACCCAGCGCTGAGGTGATAGATCGATGACTCACACAGTCCACTCCTTACAACTCAGCTTCTGTGTCCTCCCTTCTACACATCAGAACTGCCTGACCACGAGAACATGATTGTATGTTTCTCTCTAACAGGAGACACTTGTCCTTCCTACCTGTGCAGCAACTCTATCTCGGCTCCAAAGATTAGAAGACTCATCATCCCAACGGTTATTGTATCGATCACAGGCTGTTAGTTCCTCCTCAAGTTTGGTCATGGTCTCACTGAAAATTCTGTTTCCTAAAGTTAACCTTCAATAACTCATGTACAGAGACCTCTCTGGTAGTCTAGTGGCTAAGACTCCGCAACTAAAAAATTCTGAGTGCAGCAACGAAGACCCAGTGCAGTGAAATAAATACTTTTAAAAAAGAAAAAGAATAACTTATGTATATAATTTTTTAAAGATGGGTAAGGGAGAGAGGGGAATGATTACTTTATACAAAACAATACACTCGGACTTCCTTTTGGGCCAGTGGCTAAAACTCCATGCTGCCACTGCAGCGGCCACATGTTCTATCTCTAATCTCTGGTCAGGGAAGTTCTCTAGGTCATGCAGTACTGCCAAAAAAAAAAAAAAAGCCAAACCAAACAAAAAACAAGCATAGAGAGATTGTGCAAAGCTGTCAGTGACCCACCCTTTTAAAGGGATGATTACACTAAATGAGGCCCCTAGGGTGGGTTCTAACTCAATCTGACTGGTGTCCTTCTAAGGAGAGGACATTTGGACACGTGGAGAGACACCAGGGATGTGTGGACACAGAGGAAGACCATGTGGGCACACAGCGAGAAGGCTGCCATCTGCAAGCCAAGGGGCAAGGCCTCAGAAGAAACCAAATTTGCTGGCACCTTGATCTTGGACTTCCAGCTTCCAGACTGAAGAAACAAATTTCTGCCGATTTAAAGCCTCCCCCTCCCCTCCCCTAACACAACATTTTGTTATAGCAGCCAGAGCAGCAGCCTGAGACAACCTTCCTCAGAAGGTGGTTGCACAAAACTGTTCCAACCTCCCCTGACTGACAGGGATTGAGATACATTCTGATTTCACAGAGGCAAGTGTGTCAGAATTTGAATCGATCGGTGGGTGGGTGGGTGGGAATGTGGATAGGGAGATGATGGGGGCAGCGATATATGCCAGAGTGGAAGAGACTTTCTACTGTACCCTTTAAAAAATAGGCTTACTTTGTGGCTCAGCTGGTAAAGAATCTGCCTGCAACGTGGGAGACCTAGGTTTGATCCCTGGGTTGGGAAGATCCCCTGGAGAAGGGAAAGCCTACCCACTCCAGTATTCTGGCCTAGAGAATTCCATGGACTGTATAGTCCAAGGGGTTGCAAAGAGTCGGACACAACTAAGCAGCTTTCACTTCACTTGCAAAATAGAGGACTTCCCTGGTGGTCTAGTGGTTAAGAATCTGCCTACCAAGGCAGGGGACACGGGTTTGATTCCTGGTCCGGGAGGGTTCCACATGCCGTGGATCAACAAAGCCTGTGTGGCACAACTACTGAGCCTGCACACTGCAACTACTGAAGCCCACTCACCTGGACCACCCGTGGTCCACAATAAGAGAAGCCACCACAACGATAAGCCTGCGTGCTGCGACTGGAGAGCAGTCCCCAGCTCACCGCAACTAGAGGAAGCCCGTGTGCAGCAACGAGGACCCAGGTGGCCAAAAAACAAATAATTAGAAATTATTATTTTTAATTATAGAATTGTATTTAACTATAATAATTCTAATAATAAAATTATAATTTGAAAAGGGGATATGGGTCACAATGATAGATTAGCAAGATTCATGTGGTGGGGAAAATATCTGACTGTCTCTGGGAAGCTGAAGTAGGAGACGAGCAGCAAAGTCACAGAGGCTGACATTTTTCACAAACACCTTTGATCTTTGGACTTTTGTGCTATGTGTATTAACTATATAATAATGCAGAAATGTTGTTAACGTAAAATTTTAAAAAGTTTAACATCATAAGTTAGTATCATTTGAAAAATCCTTACCATTTATTGAGCACCTATTTTGTGTGTGTGTGTGTGTGTGTGTGTGTGTACGGGAGTGCTGTGCAAGGCACTCTGATGACCTCTCCATTAATACCGACAAGTATTTTGTCAAAAAAAAAAGAGCGTATTTCAGTATTGGGAATTCCCTGGAGGTCCAGTAGTTAGGACTTGGCACTTTCACTGCCGAGGGTCTGGGCTCAATCCCTGGTCAGGGAACTAAGAAACCACAAGCTGTGCGGTGCAGCAGGATTAAGAAAAGTACATTATTCCCATGTTGTAGAGGGAGACTTATATTGAAGTGGGTAGAAAACCCATCTAAGGCCACACAGTTGATGAGTGGCACAGCAAGGACTGAACCCAGGACCCACCCTCAGCTGGAAGGTCTGGATGAACCGAAACCTGGGTTCTTAGTCCTTCCCTGGCCGCACCCCTCCTTAGCCCAGGGAACCCCTGGGAAGTGCTGGCCCAGCTGACACCAAGGCCAAGTTTCTTTGGAGGACAAGGAGGACCCGTTGACCACCCAGGGTCATGTCTGGAGACCCCAAGGAGCCACATGGGCTCCCAGGTCTGGGATCAGTAGGCCGATGGTTGCAGGATTGGGGCAGCCCAGGGCATCTGGGGCTGGGGCTCAGGGTGTTTCTGGAGCACCACAGCAGTGCCTCCCTCATCAGGAAGGGGATAGGAGTCCCTTCCCCCTCAGATGCCGGGCTCTAATCCAGAAGTGAACCCACGGTCAGACTCCAATCTTCACTGACCTCACAGCTCCCTTTGGTTCCAGGCCTAGGCTCTGGTCCAGCTTGTCCCCATCCGCAGAGTCTGCAGGATGACCTCTGACCTCACATTTTCTCACAGCCTTCAGTGGGCAGTCTGGACAAAACCAGCCTGTAAGAGATAGGAGGGTGGTCGTGGGCACCTGGCCCTGCTCCTTACCTGCCCTCCTGCCTCAGTCCCTGTCATCCATCTTTCCAGGACTCTCTGGGGGCCGGGTCTGTGGCCCCCACCTCAAGACAGCCGGTCCATTGCCCTCCATCCTACCCTCAGGTCTGGGCAAGGTCCAAATTGGTCCTTCAACGGGGTGAAAGTAAAAGTGTTAGTTGCTCAGTTGTGACCAACTCTTGCAGCTCCATGGACTGTAGCCCGCCAGGTTCCTCTGTGCATGGAATTCTCCACGCAAGAATATTGGAGTATGCCCTTCTCCAGGGACTCTTCCTGACCCTTCCTGACCCAGAGATCAAACCTGGGTCTCCCACATTGCAAGCAGATTCTATACCACCATCTGAGCCACCGAAAGCCCAAACCCTCTATTCCCTTAGCCCCTTTCCTCCTTCCAGACAGATCTACCTCAGGGGCCACTAAGCATCTCCAGCCAACCTGACCTGGCAGGGTGTTGGGCCAGACACAGGTGAGAGTGGAAGTGGGGGAAGCCTGGCTCCTTCTTCTGCATGACAAAGGGTGGGGGCTGCCCTCCCTGCCTGACGGCTAATCAGCCCATTGTCAGAAGTCTCCCAATCCACACTGGCTTTTTCTTTTTCTCTTTGGCCTCTGGCTAGGGTTGCCAGATTTAGCAATTAAAAATATGGGACTCCTGGTGAAAGGTGAAATTTGAATTTCAGATAAACAACAAATGATGTGCTAAAGTATGTCCCAAATTGTGTTCTGTATTTTATCTGGCAGCCCTACCTCCTGGCTGATGGCCCAATTGTTTTACTTCCCCACTAAAACTCCTCTACCATGCAAATCCACATTCATTTGGTGAAGCCTCAGGAAATTGAAGGGCATGCCCCCTACCCACACCGAGCCCCCGGTCACCTGGGTTGAGTCCACTTGGCTGTTCAATCCTCCTGCTCAGAGGATTGAACAAGGACTCTGGCTGGAAACAGCTGGAGGTTGTGGAAAGAGCTGTGGGCTAGGAATCAGACTTGACTTCATGCAGGCATCCATCATTAACTGTTGTGAGCCAGGGGTATTGTTGCATCTCTGAGCCTTGGTTTTCTTAGCTCAAAAATTGGTGGAGGGAACAGGCAGGATGGTTTTTCAACTCCAATCTCTGAATCTGCGAACAGCCAGGGAGAAGGAGAGGATGAAGTTCCTTATTGGACAAAACTCCATTGGTAATAAATTACCTCAGGCTCTCTTGTCTAGGAAGGTCACCCCTTCCCCCCTAAGCACTGGGAAAAACATTGGGTTTTCCAATTGTGGACAGCCCAGGAGCTCAACAGCCCCCAGGAGTCCTTTGAGCACCAGGCTTAGATGCTCTTCCTTGTAGGCAGAATCGGTCCTTAGCCAGAGAGCCAAGGTGTTGGTGTGCACACAGAGTAGCTGTAGCAAGAATCAGGACTCTAAGTCCACACCAGGGACTGGAGTTTGCTCTGTGACTGAGGGATAGGGAAGAAAGCACATAGAGATCCTTGCCTCTTCTTCAGGGAACAAGCTTTTTAATTTAACTGGTCCGGCAACCCCCAGCCAAGGTAGAGGCACCTGACCACAATAATACCATCTGTTCACAGTCTAGACAGCCCCCTCCTCAGGCTCAGGGACCTGTCTGGATGCTGAGCTCCCAGGAGGTCTGAGGGGTGTGACCTCCCTTCCTCCCAGCCTCTCCCCCCTCCCACCATCCTGGCCCAGCCCAGGGCTGCTATAAAGCTGGCCCAGCCTGGCTCTCAGCACACCCCACTGCTGGGACCCTCCTGGAGCCTCCTCCGGAGACATGTCCACTCCGCCCCTCCTTCTCCCCAGCAGTGCCATGCGGCCCCTGTGGCTCTGCTGGGCCCTCTGGGCGCTGCCCCTGGCTGGCCCCGGGGCGGCCCTGACTGAGGAGCGGATCCTGGACAGCCTGCTGCAGCAGCTGCACCTCAGCGAGGTCCCCATCGTGGACAAGGCCGCCGTGGAGGGGCTGGTCATCCCCGCCCACGTGAGGGCCCAGTACGTGGCCCTGCTGCAGCGCAGCCACGGGGCGCGCTCCCGGGGGAAGAGGTTCAGCCAGAACTTCCGAGGTGAGGCCCGCCCTCCTGCTGCAGCCTGGTCCTCGTGGTGGTGGTGGTAGCTGTCTGGGGTGCAGCGTCCACAGGGCGGTGAGGGGAGACCATGGCCTGTGAGGACGGTGGGCCTGGGCTCCTGGTCTCTGTCTGCACTGAGGACCCCGCCTCTCAGGGCCAGGAGGAGCTGGGCCCCCTGGACTGGCTGACAAAGCCAAGGCAAGAACAGGGAATCATGGGGCAGGAAGCGAAGTGGAAAGAAGAAAGTTAGAGAAGAGAAGACAGATGGTCAAGGTGCCTTTGTGCTAGGGGACAAAGAGGCTGGCCTCCGCAGAGTGTTGCCTTAGAGAGAATGGACCTCTGCGTTCAGTTTTCAGCTCTGATATTTGTTTTTGGACAAGTCTCCCAACAACTCTTGTGTTTCTTGAAATGAAATGAAATTAGCTTTGACTACTTCCCAGAGTTGTGGGTATTCTCATGAGATGGAAGGTACCAGGTCTGAGTCCTATGGCAGCCTCTCACTTCCCCAGGGCTGGGGCTCACCTCCTCGAAACCCACAGATAGACCAGGCCAGGCGCCTGGGGAGATGAGGAGGCTGGTGCTGGACACCTCAGCAGGGTGACTGCTGGCAGCCATGGGGCTGGCTGATCAGGTGCCAACCTGGAGCCTCAGGTGCTGGGGACGGATTGCTGGGGCCTCTGAAGCGCGTGTTGTGCCTGACCTCACCATTTCCCTCAGGGCTTGGTAATTCCACAAAAATTGCCCCTGTTCCTTTTCACTGGCAAGAGTTCCCTCACCAGGCAGGGAAATGAAAGTAAATTCAGAGCTCTTTCTCTGCCTCTTAGGAAAAGCAGGTTTCAGCTGGTGACTGTAGATTTTCACTGGCTGGTCCTCAGCCTTCCACCCTCGATTCCCACTCCTGCTCCTTTGCCTAAAGAAGCCTGCAGGTCTGCAGTCTTCACTCAGAGTCCCAGCCCTTGCTCAGTATCCCAAAGCTGCCCCTCCCCTCACTAGTGGTGAGGGGGGTCACCACTAGTACACAAGCCCCAACCCCAGATGATGGTTTTGGAGAGCCTGCTTGACCCTAACAGTTTTTCCAGGAGTGGAGGTGCTCTGTTTCCGGCCTGGCCCATCAGTTTCCCAGCCTCCAAACTCTCCCTGGGGATTCCTGGGGAAACCCTGTTCGCTCGCCCTGAGCCCTGCACCCTGCACCCTCAGAGCTCGCCTGGTGCTCGGAGGGGCCCCGCTGACTCCGCTCCTGTCCCCAGAGGTGGTCGGCAGGTTCCTGGCATCCGAGGCGTCCTCGCATTTGCTGGTGTTCGACATGGAGCAGCGGCTGCCGCCCCGCAGCGAGCTGGTGCAGGCCGTGCTGCGCCTCTTCCAGGAGCCGGTCCCCAGGGCCGCGCTCCGCAGACACGAGCGCCTCTTCCCGCGCAGCGACCGCGCCCGGGTCACCGTCCAGTGGCTGCACGTCCGCGACGACGGCTCCAACCGCACCGCCCTCATCGACTCCAGGTGCGGAGGTCGCGGCTGCGGTGTGGGGCTGGCGGGGAGGGAAGGAGGGCTGGGCCCGGGCGGGAGGAGGGGCGGCTCGGTCCCGGCGGGGACACGCGGGAGCGGGTGGGAGAGGTGCCGCCCCCGGGGCCACGCCGGGCAGTCCCAGGCCCCACGCCTGAGCGCGGGCCTGTGTCTCCCTGCGTGCGGTGTCGCAGGCTGGTGTCCATCCACGAGAGCGGCTGGAAGGCCCTGGACGTGACCGAGGCGGTGAACTTCTGGCAGCAGCTGCGCAGCCCCCGGCAGCCGCTGCTCCTGCAGGTGTTGGTGCAGCGGGAGCACCTGGGCCCGCTGGCCTCCAGCGCCCACAGGCTGGTGCGCTTCGCCCCCCAGGGGCCGTCGAGCGGCCGGCAGGGGGAGCCCCAGCTGGAGCTGCGCACCCTGGACCTCAGGGACTACGGGTAGGTGCTGTGGGTCACTGCGGGTGGACCTGTTTTGAAACGGGCAACTTTACAGGGTGCTGTGGGAATGAATGAATACATAAAATATCTCCTTCCACTCTTGGGAGTAATGTCAGCTCTAATTATTATTTTGGGGGTTATTTCTAGTTATCCATCCTTATGACAAATATCTAACATTTTGAACATAATGAGAGATAGATCATAAATCTTTCCAGGTGTGCCACTAGGTCTCACCCTGGGATCCATGACCCCTGCCCTCTCAGCTGACTTCTGACTCTGCCTCTCTTTGCTCCCCACAGAGCTCAGGGAAACTGTGATCCTAAGGCACCGGTGACTGAGGGCACCCGCTGCTGCCGCCAGGAGACGTACATTGACCTGCAGGGGATGAAGTGGGCTGAGAACTGGGTCCTGGAGCCCCCAGGCTTCCTGACCTATGATTGTGTGGGCACCTGCCAGCAGCCCCCAGAGTCCCTGACCTTCAAGTGGCCTTTTCTGGGGCCTCGACAGTGCATCGCCTTGGAGACGACCTCGCTGCCCATGATTGTCAGCATCCAGGAGGGAGGCCAACTCCAGCCCCAAGTAGTCAGCCTGCCCAACATGAGGGTGCAGACATGCAGCTGTGCCTGGGACGGGGTGCTTGTACCAAGGAAGTTGGAGCCGTAGGTGTGGGGTATAGTCATCAAAGGACTTGGCTTGTGTGTGTTGAAACTGTTCTGGGCACCAGAAGAGATGGGGATGGCTGAACTGATGATGGCACGTGCTCTGCGCTTCGTACTGAGTTCTGATCAGTCAGCTCGCCTTCTGATTTTTGTTTCTCAGGAACAAGACTCCCTGGACACTGGGAGCCCCTGCCCAATCTTCTCTCTTCGACATTTTTTCACTGCACTGTATTCTAAGCACTTACCTGTGTAGATTTTGTAACCTAAGAAGAGAAACCCCGATTTGTCATTGTTTCCTTGTCATCTTATTGGACCTGGGCTGAGCTCCGTGGTATGGCTGGGAGATACAGTTGCTGCTCTGGGCTTAAAAATCTATAGTAAATAGAGGTTGTGCATACCTAACTCAAATAATAAGGGTATTCTGCAAGAAACAAATAAAATACATTTTATTCTGTTTTACCCAGAACCCTGCAAATTGTGAGGGAACAGAAAGTTCTATAGGAATTAGGTCAACCAGATTAGAAAACTAAGGAAAAGACTTTAAAAGACTTGTTCAAGGTCTCAGTTAAGTGATACAGGATGCTAGGATTGGAATGCATTGATTCTAACGTGCCTGTCCTCTTAAGACTGAGGAAGAACTTTTTTTTTTTTTTGTCATTGCTGTTGCTATTTTTACTTCTCTGGGCACAGGGAGTGAGCTTTATTTCAATTCTAATTGATACAAAATTTTTAAAATCTGTGATCAAAATAATCATCTACAAGAATGATAAAATGCTGATGTAAGATTTTAGAATGCCAAGATTACACTGGCTTTAAACTGAGTTTGATACAGGGTTCAGGCCTGGGACATGGTTTTCTTGGATTCCTTGCTTATCTTTACAGCTCAAATTAACTATAAATTCTACATCCTCTAAATTTCCATTTTCTTCTCTATCAGATAGGAACAATCCTTGACTTCTCTGTACTTCTACTGGAAATTTAAGGAAGTAGTGTTTTTATAAGCACTCCACATGCTGCCTGACACATAGTGGGGCTATGGTTATCTCACCTCACCTGTTGATCTGTCTAACCTCTTGATTTTGAAACAACCTACTGAAAGTCAATTTAGAAATACCTTCCCTCTCTGAAATCAAGGATCCTGACTTTTCGTCAGTGTCTCCACCAATGTAATCACTGGGGTTAGAACCTTACACTTCCCTGGACCCCACAGCACAGATCAGGGGTGGCTGCATTCATTGAGGAAGGGGAAGAATAAAGACACAAGGTGGAGGATATGAGGGGAAGAGAGTGGACAGAGTCCGTCTGAGGTGCCAGGGGGAAGCCCAGTGGCCACACGCAGGCACCTGCTGGAAGTCAGTTGTGGGTTCCTTGGCCGCTGGAGGGAACCGCAGGAGGAGAGATGGCCAGGCGCTCACAGGTAGGACAAGGGCTGTGCTGAGCACAGAGGTCAAGGGCAAACTCTGGAAATAACTAGTGACTGGGGGTTGGGGAGAAGGAGCAAGCCAGCAAATGGGTCAGAAAAGCACTGCTAGAGAAGCAGAAGACACCCCCGCCAGGCTCCCTCCAGAGATCCCCAGGCTGGCTGGGGAGGGAGATAAGGTGAATACATTTACCATGACAACAAAAGATGAAAGCCCAGAAATGGAAGAGAGGTCAGAGCCCTGCAAAGCTGTGCAGGTACTGAGTGCGGAGCTGTTCAGCATTCACAGATTTTTAGTGCTGGAACGGACCTGAGAGAAAGCTTTGGTCCAACCCCCTGCGGAAACGGAGGCCTGCGGAGGAGGGCAGATTGCTGCAGCCGGCGGGCTGTGCTCTTCGGTTTCACTGGGGGCGCTGTCCTCATTGAACGCCGACCTGTGTGTTGCCCAGAGCACACCCCGGCGCCCTCGGGGAGCTTACAGTCCAACTGCGGGGGCTGCCGCTCATAGGGAACTCTCTGGGACCCAGAGCTCAGCGAGCTGGGCTAGAACGGTGACCCTGGCGGCCCGGTATTGGCAGTTCCGGCTTTGGCTCCGGGGCACCGCCGAAAACACTGCGACTTCTATTTGGCGCCGAACGTAGGACCCCCCCCACCCCCGCGGCCCCCTCCCCCGCGCCGGCCCCAGGGCTTTCACTGTCAGGCTGTTCAGAAAGACAGCGGAGCCGTAGTTTTCCGCACTGGGAACCAGGTGACGACGGACTACGTGGAGCCGAGGTGCGGGCTGAGCCCACCAGATTTCCCTATCCCCCCCGCCCCCCTACTCCGCCCCGATACCGGCGGTCCTAAAAGCTGGGCTAGGAAATTCAGTGCACTACAGAAAAATCAAGAACTTTGGCCCATGCGCTGCCCGCGCCGCCCACGGATGTGACCACCCTGTACTAGGCCCGGGGCGCCCCAAGGTGTCTGTCGGGGGAAGGGGGACGCGCCGGGGGGCCGGGGAGGGGAATCAGCCCTGGCAGCACTCTCCTCGGTCCCAGGACACGAGCTGGCCGGAACGGGGCCTGCAGACTGCAGGGAGGAGCTGAGCGCACTCAGCAGTGGCCCCGCGCCGGGCCTGGACCCGGGCCTGGACGGAGGATCGCCCAGGGGCGCACGGCGCCGGGGGCGGGAGGCGGCGGCAGAGCTGACACCCACTAGGGCGTAGCTGCAAATTGGGCAAGCCGTGGACGCGGCTCTGCGCATGTGCAGGAGAGCGGGGAGTTTCACTTTATAACTTTTAAGTGGTCAGGACGCAGCCCCGCCCGACCAGGTGGAGCCAGACAACTTCTGGTCTGCCCGGGTCGCTGCGCCGCCGCTGCCGCCGCCGCAGGTAAAGAGGAAGGGGCGTTGAGAGAGGGGGATGACGCCTTCTTCCTTTCCCCGAGACCGGCAGGACCCGGGATCTACGCCCGGGTGCCACGTCTAGTGTCTGGTTCCGGGGTGCGGGCCTCTTGCCTCCGCAGCCCCAACTCCAGAGCAGGGGTGACCGAGTGGCTGGGAGGAGGGTGTCTGTCCCCGGGCTGCGCAGACCTCGCGCCCCGCTTCCAGCGCCGCGCCTGATGGCTTTACGCAACTTCCCAATCCAAGGCTCCAACTTTTCGCTTTTAAGGCTAATCCCTTTCTCTTCCCACCCTCTCTCTGGGGATTTGTCAGCTGGAATCGACCTCCCAGCCTAGCCCGGGGATCTCAGCCCAGGGGCTGTTTTTTCTCTATGCGAGGCCGGCCTGGGTAGGGGCTGAGTATCTGAGTCCCCTGCCCATGGGAAGGTAGAAACCACTCTCTGGAGTCCTGAGGAGGGAAGGTAGGAGTTTTGGAGGATAGGGGGAAGAAGAGAGCTCTGCTAAGAAACCAAAACCGTAGAGGTTCCAGTACCTGATAAGCCTGGCTACCTGAGACTCTGGGGTGGCCTCTCTTTCAGCCCAGTCAGTGTTCTGAGAAACAGGAGACCACAGGGGTATACAAAATGACACCCCTAACCCCCTTTGCTTCTTCTGAGCTGAAGTTGTGTGACTGTATCCAGCCCCTGAAGTGTAGAAGGTTTGAGGTTAAGCCAGTGGATTGTGCTCACCAGTCCAGGCCTAGTGTGTACAAAGGGGCTGTGTGTGGGGGCATCCTGAGGACCTTCTTGGGCCCTGGCTCAAGCAGAGTTGTGGACTGTTGCTGGGGATGAGGAAAGACTCCAGGTCATCTCTTATTGGAGAAATAACCCATATTTCCCTTCTCCTCCTCCATGCTTGCCTTTCTACTTCCCTCCTCTGACCCCTGTCGGAGAGTCCTGAGTCTGCTGCTATCTTGAGGTGGAGTATACAGAAGGAGAGGCTTCTTTCTGCCTTCACACACCTCTTGTCTGGGCTTCCCTGGTAGCTCAGATGGTAAAGAATCCACCTGTAATGCAGGAGACCTGGGTTCGATCCCTGGGTTGGAAGGTCCCCTGGAGAAGGGAATGGCTACCCACTCCGGTATTCTGGTCTAGAGACTCCCATGGACAGAGGAGCCTGGGGTCACAAAGAGTCAGACTCAACTAAGCAACTTTCACTTTCACTTCACTTCACCTCTTATTTGTTTAGTTTATGGGCAAAGATCTCCCTTGGGTGTTCATTGTACTCTAATGGGAAAAATGTCAGATGGGGTTTTGCTATCATGTTTCCCATTGTCTGGAGAGGTGACTTAAAAGCAGATTTGGAGTGCCCATGAGGGTTCAATGCTTTATGGGCATTGCCTCCCACTCTCACCCTGCAGGAAGCACATCATTGTCTCCATTTCACAGAGAAGGAAGTCAAGGCATGGAGTGGTGAAGCCACGTGGTGCTGGGAGCCTCACTTCAGAGTCTGCTCAGGGCTTCAGGCCACTGCAGTGGGACTCTGGGCCATTTCCCTAGTCCTCCACTGCTGGTGTCTGTGGAGGTGAATGGTTGTCCAGGTTCCTGGACCCTGTTTTGTGGGGCTTTAAGGAGAAGTTTGCAACCTGCCATCTAGAACATCAGAGTCTTCTCTTATGGCAGAGGGCCTGGAACTGTCGTCCTGCCATCGTAGTAACAAAGTCAGAAGATTTGGTGATGATAAAAATACCCTGAATTTGCAAGAGCTGATGATGCTCACACATTCTGCTCCTGTTTGTGGCAGGGAGGCACAGAGATCTTCTGGTGTGCTACAGGGGCCAGCAGCTGCCAGCTTGGATGGGCAGGAGGTTAGCATGGGTGGCTGACTTCTTTGGCAGTTTGTAGAATGGCCATCACATTGAGCCCTCTGTCCCCTCGCCACAACCAGACTCTGGGGTGTACGTGGGTTGAACTTTGAGTTGGGTCCTGAGTCACTTGCTGCTCACCTGACCCCAGGGCCTCAGCAGTATATCTTGGCTTTCCTGAATGAGATGATGAGCAGAGAGCTCACTAGAGAAGGGATGGATAAGACCAGGCATTCACAATGTGTATCTGACAAATATGGGATGACTGAACATGACCAGGCAGGGCACCCATGGCCACAGGGCCTAATTGCTGGTTTGGCCCCTGCCCAGTGCTATCAGTCTTTCAGCCACTAAGCCAGCTCTCTCCCAGTCACCACCAGCTGAGTCTCCTTTTCTGCCCCTCCTGCTCCTCCTGAGCCTGGGGGGGCTGCCCTGTGGTCAATATGTTGCCAGCTGCCCTCTCAGCATGCCCGTTGGGGAGGATGCAGGGGTTTGGCCCTGGAGGGACTGATGGTTCCGTAGTCTTGCAGACTTGTAACAGGTGGAGGCAGACCTCAACTAAGCAGAAAGGTCTGAGAGACACTGCGGCCCCCCAAAGCCATGCCCGCACCTGGAAGGCGCAGAGGGGACAGGCCACCTCTGAAGAGTCCTGAGGTTTCATCCCAGGCTGGCTGGCTGACCTCACCGAGTCCTTCTTATCAAACCTTGTTAAACCACCCGGGGAAGCCTGTTTGACTTAGAGGCGTAACTGGGGTGGAAAAGATGGGGAGGAGCCTAGGTCCCAGCTTCCCATTAGGCCTCTGCTCTCTCAAAGCTCCACACAAAGCAGAATTGGTGAGGCGCTCCCCACCACACCCCCTACCGCAGCAGCGCCTCTTGCCTTTGACAATGCTCCCTCTGTGACCATTTTATGGGGATATTTTTTTCCCCCACTTCACTATTCAGGCCTTCCTTGTTGGTTCTGTTGCATTCTTTTTTTTTTTTTTTCCTGATTCTAGTCTTTGGGGGACCTGGAGAAGCCTTCCCAGCTACCCTTGGGGCCTGTGTGAGGTCCTGGACTCTATCTTCCCAGAGCCTACAGCTTCCAGTGCTTCTATGGGAGGAGTCCCAGTGCCCGGGACTCACCAGGGCCTTGAGCCCTCAGACAAGAGGGGAGAGGCTGGAGCTTCAGGTGATGTTGGGGAGGAGAGAGGAGAGGAACAGGGTGCACAGAGGAGGGTGGCCCCTTCATAGCACTAGGTGCTTGGAGAGAGAGCCAGGACAGGAGGGAGCCCATTGGGAAGAACCGTAGGCTCTGGACGAGTGTTTGAGTTCCGAGACCCTGGGCAAGTGTGAGTGCAGGGGAAGTGTGCTGAAGGGTTTCACGCCAGAGCACCCGGCCTGGGAAAAGGACAGCTCCCACGTGACTCTGGTTGTCTCCTGTGTTCCTTCAGGGAAGTCTGCAAAGGCTGGTGCCCCATGACCTCCATCAGGAAAGCCCAGCAGGAAATGAGCAGCAGACCCAAGGCAGCTGGGGAGGCGGCCAGGGCCACCACTGCCTTTGCCAGCGCCAACTGAGGCCCTCTCCAGGGGACACATCCACACTTCCTTCCCCAGCATCTGGTAAGTGTGGGACAGGAAGGAGGGGCAGGCCTTCACCAGCCAGCGGCAGGCTGGGTGTTGCATTGGGGCGGTGCCACTGGGTGGGGTTTAAAGGAGAGAAACTAAGACCATCTGTTTCCCAGAGGCAGCTTTTGTGACTCTGCGCAGGGCCAGCAACGCCATGGCTCTGCCATCACACCCTCCAGCCACTGCCAAGTCTCTAATAGGGATGACAGAATGACTTGGCCTCTCAGGGAGTCCTCCCATGCCCCTGGACCTACTGCCTCCTCCATGCCCCCTGCACCTCCTGTCCTGTGTGCATGAGATTGTCCCAAAAGAGCCGTCCCAGTGGCCAGAATTGGAAATCACTGGCTCCCCAACACACACCCAGACTATTACTGCAGAGTACAAATATCTGTCTGTTCTCTGTACAGTTTCTTGCCTCCCACATTTTTGCCCCTCTAACAGATAGGAAGACCTGACTTAGCCAAAGTCCCCTGGGAATCTAGTCTAACTAGATTTAAGGAGATGGGACCTTGAGAGGAAGGGATGCTGAGCATTTTTCCAGGCTCCTCAGCTGCAGACAGTGTGAAAGCAGGCCAGAACCTGGGCACTAACACTGGGGCCTTAGGAGTTTGGAGATTTCCATTAGTTTCACCTGCGGTTACCAGGCGTCTCCGAAAGGAAAGGTCAACAACTAGCCTGGAGCAATATTTGTTTTGGAAATGCTGGACCTTCCAGAAAGGCCAGGAGTGTAAGAATAAGAGGGCAGAGCCTGGGGGAGTGATCCAGTGATGCACAGTGGGTGACTCAGGGGTCTCTGAAGAGGCTTAGGGCCCTGTCTTCCTCCCCCTTTGCCTTCTCTGTCTCCTCCTCTCTGCTGCTCTTTCCCTGGCTTTTTTTTTTTTTTTTCCAAATCTTTCTCCCTTTTAAAAACATATTTATTTGGCTGCATTCGGTCTTAGTTGTATCATGTGGGATCTTCATCACGGCACCCGGATTCTCTGGGTGTGGTGCACGGGCTCCAGGGCATGTGGGATCTTAGTTTCCTGACCAGGAATGGAGCTCACATCCCCTGCATTGTAAGGTGGATTCTTATCTACTGGGCCACCAGGGAAGTCTCCTTCTCTGCTTTTTAATCTCTCACCAAACAGGTGTGGGTAGTCAGCTGCAGAGGGAATGTGGCAGAGCAGAAAGAGAACTGGCACCTGAGACCCAGGAGGCTAGGTCTGAGACTCGACTCTGCCCTGACCAGCTCTTTAATCTTAATGGAACTCTTAAGGCCCTGAGCCTCAGTTTCCAAGTGTATGGTGAGGGCCTATCTCTGAGTTCCCAGCCTGACATCTCTTGAGCTCTTGTCATGGCTCAGACGGTCAGCTGTTGTTGCATTTGGACACTCTTCCTCCTCTGTTGATTCCTCTGCCCCATCCTGTCCCCTGCCTGCACTCCAGGGCTCCCAGGACCATTCCCACCCTTCACCCCACAGGAATGACTTCCTGACAGTCATCCCTGAGGCTGGAGGAACTTGGCACCCCTTAGGCAGGCTCCTGTCCTTCCCTTTCCTCCTGTTCATCCCTGCCCCTGGGGAGGCAGCCAGCTGTGTCTTGGATGAGCCATCAGCCCCGTCCATCTGACCCTTGGGCTACATCCACAATGGAGCTATTCTCTGTAGACTCTGCCGGGCACTCAGGGCTGGTGTCTGCCTCTACCGGATCCCTGTGCCCCAGCAGCCCCTGGTGGAGACACCCACCCTTGGCTCTGCCCGTGCTGGCTGCAGAAACCACGGGAGAATTGGTGCCCTGACTCTCTGTTGGGTCTCCTTCTCCAGGGAGGACCAGCGTGATGACCGACTCCCCTTTCCTGGAGCTGTGGCAGTCCAGAACAGTGGCCGTCCGCGAGCGGCTGGGCATCGGGGACCAGCCCAATGATTCCTACTGCTACAACTCGGCCAAAAACAGCACCGTGCTCCAAGGGGTCACCTTCGGGGGCATCCCCACTGTCCTGTTCATAGATGTCAGCTGCTTCCTGGTGAGACCCCCGGGGATCACATCAGTTATTTGTTTAGCACTAACCCCCTCCCCCGCCACAGGGTTTTCTGGGAAACTCAGATGAGGAGCCAGACATCCCTGGGTTTAAGTCCCAGTTCTTCTGCTTCCTGGCTGTCACCTTGGGCATATTACATAGCTTACTGGGGTCTCATGTTTTTGCTCTGTGAAAGGGAGGTAATAATTCTTATCTCGGAGATTCTCGGAGAAGGTTAAATAAGGCGAAGCATGTAAAGAATGTACACTACTGCTCTTTTGTTTATTATCATTGTTACCAAGTTGTCAGCCCGTCATGTGTCTAAGGCCCTTAGGAAGGGTTAGTCTGCTGGGATGAGAGATGTGACTGGAGAGTGTGGATGAGAATTAGAGCAGCTGCAATTCCCAATTTATAGATGTCGCCCTTGTTCCCCACTGTGGTCCTTGGGCCTTTAGAGAATCAGATGTGGAGAAAAGGAGAGAATTAGAGGAAGGTGAGTACACCTTATTAGCACCACTCCTCACAGTGGACTTTTGTTAATTCAGACCTCCTTGTTCCCAAAGACCCTCACCACCATCACCCAATTTGAAATATGCCATCTTCCCCCCTAGACTGGCTCAGACTTGCTAGGTGTGATTTACTGGGGTGCTAGGGCACCTTCTTTTCAAAAGTGTCCATGGGATGGTTGGTCTCTCTTGTCACCTTCTCCTCACATGTAATGGAGACCATCTAAGTAACGGAGGTAAGAAGGGGTGGAGGGAATGGACCCCTTGGACTGCTCTGGACCAGAGGCTAGGCTTGGGTGGGAACCTGGGAGAGGGGCGTTAGGGTAGCCTGAAGTGCATGCTGTCACTTGAGGGCCCTGTGCCGTAAAGGAGGTGGCTATCCAGCCCAAGTTTACTTGCAGGAAAAATGTTCACAGGAAGAGAGGAAGGGAGTTTTCACTCCTCTTTCCATTTTCCTCCCTAGGATTAAGGTCTAAATTGTTGCATTAGAGTTTTGCTACATTGTTGATCTTCTATTGACAGATATGGAAACCTATGTGCTACTCATGTTGCTTTTTCCATAAAGGGCTCTTTAAGTGTCAAGGAACCTACCTCTTGGGGCCAAAACCCATTCATAGGTTGAGAACAGTCCTCTCTACCAGGCTTGGTTGGGTAGGGGGAGTAGGGGGGCGTGTGGTGATGGATTTCAGGGTTGATGGGGTTAATGGAGGAGGGTCGTTCTGGAGCTGTTATCCGTCTTCTTCAGGGAGGGGAGAGTCTGGGCCAAGGAGAGAAGTCAGGAAACACAGGCTGGGGTGGGTCTGTCTTGAACAGGGTTTGAGGAGAAGAGAGAGTCACTCTCTGTTGGAGTGTGCTGGTAGGGTACATTTTTATTGCAGGAAGATTTGGGGATTGGAGCCAGAGGAGCCTGAAAGACATCAAGGCATGGGAAACATCTACCCCACTTGAGCCAAGGCAGCAGCCAGGGCAGAGGGCTGGCACTCATTGAGTGGCTTTCATATTTTTCTGATGACAAGACTCACCTGCCCTTGAAACTATATCACCAACTTCCACCTTCACCTTGAGAAAATTCAGCTGGAACTTAGCCACTCTGGAGTCCAAAACCCACATTTAAAAACCACAGTCCCTAACCAGGGCACTCAGGGATATGCTGATTAAAATGTGTCTTTCTACCTCCCTGGATTTTGAAGCGGGGTGGGGAGCCTATCCAGGGTGGGGAGAGAGGCAGGAGTAGGGCAGAGGACCTGCAAAGGAAGGGAGGAGAGTCTAGAATCCATGGGTTTTTAGAGTGTAAACGGGGTTAGACTTGAGACCAACCCCTTCCATTGCCATTGGGCATGCAGGGCTGTGGATGGCCCTGGCTTGTGGAAGCCAAGCCAGCTAGCACTGGGCCTTTGGTGGGTGTTGCCCCCACATGCTCTGTGCCAGGCATCCCCAGGGCTTGCCTCCTGGAGAACTGAACTCAGGGTAAAGATCTGACCACTTCTAGCTCAGCCTGCTATCATGGTTCTGTGATTAAAAATGCAACCTGATGTGAGGGCGGGAGCTGGTCCCAGGGGTGCTGATAGGGCCTTCCTACTCAGGGACCCTTGCAGGCAGACCAGGGCTGAGGAAGGTTGTGGCTGCCAGTGCTGCCTTGAGAGCAAAGGATAGGCCCTGGGAGCTTGGCTGGGAGGCCACCAGGGCAAGCTCAGTGTCAGCATTGACGGGGATGGGGGCTAGTGAAGGGGGTGAGCGCAATGTTGAGCTCTGGAGCTGTGTAGCCTCGGGCAGCTCAGCACCTTCTCTGGTCCTCTAGCCCTCTTGAGTCTAGGCAGGTGGCCTTTGCCCTGAAGACAGCTATCTCTTCTAATTAAAAGCCATCCAATAAGATTTTACTTGGTTTCTTTTCTACTTTTAGTCTTTAATAGTGATATTTTCCATCATAAGAAGAAAATTCTGGGATTATGGCCGCATTGCCCTGGTGTCAGAAGGAAACAGGTAAAAAGACTCATTATTTCAAGTGTGTGTGTGTGTAGGTGAGGGGATGGGGGGAGAGAGCACGAGAGGTTGGGAGGGGCTTGTGGAGCCCACCAGGCATAGCCCACATGTGATGCCCATGTTAGATGGTGCTCATTAGTATGTCTGCCAGGCCTGTACCAGAAACTGTTGTCTCTGCTCTTTACCGCAGACCTGTGAGGTTGGCCTCGGTACCTTCTTTGTGGTGGTGAGAAAACCAGGGCCCACACGCTCAGCTCTCCCTTGGGGCTTGGTCCGCTTCAGACTACAGAAGGAATCTAGTTGCTTCAGATAATTCAGGCTTTCATCATCAAAGGAAGATGCCTGCTTTCTTCCTTTCCTTGAGCATTTCCAAGTGGATCTGCTTTGAGATTAATTAATTTGGTGCTGGGGATGAAGAGAGCTGGGTTGGGAAGGGCAGCAGGGCTGCAGGCGAGCTGCTCCCGTCCCCGGGGCAGGGTCCGCCCGTGGCCTGAATCCACCAACTTCAGAGGGCCTGGGTCAGAGCACAGACTGCCTTGGCTGGGACTCAGGCCCTTCCATCTCCACCCTGGGCTCTGCTGGCTCTCTGTGCATGTCACCTCAACAGGGAGAAAGAGTTCTAGGTCTGCACAACTGGAATTTCCAGCTCCAGCTGCTCCCTCTCACCCCAGGATTTTGTGTCAGATGCCGAAATAGGAAGTGAGTGGGGAAACAAGGACAGGCCCAGGCTCCCTGTCCTCAGCCTCCCCAGGGGTTCCCCAGGCAGGCCCCCACTCTTGCTCCACAGGTGGCTCCTGTGTTGAAATGTGGTCTGTGCAGGAGGCTCGATGGGGGTTGTCTATCGATGCACCTTCTTTCCCCATAGTCTCCACTCTAGGGTTAGGCTCTGGGGCCTCTTGCTTCAGCTGTATGTGAGCCTTGGACCATTTAGGGGAACTTTTGAAACACCTGGTACATTTTTGGTGCATTCACCCTTAGGAGGACTGAGTGCATGCATGCGTGCGTGCTTAGTTGCTCAGTTGTGTCTGACTCTTTGCAATCCCATGGACTATATAGCTCACCAGGCTTCTCTGTCCATGGGATTCTCCAAGCAAGAACTGGAGTGGGTTGCCATTCCCTTCTCCAGGGGATCTTCCCAACCCAGGGATCGAACCTGGGTCTCCTGTGTTGCAGGCAGATTCTTGACCACCTGAGCCATCAGTACTACTGAGTACTACAGCAGAATAGAACACTTGGAAATCAGGAGACACCCCCACTTCCGTGGCTGTGTCATCTTGGTCGGGACCCTGAACTTGAGCTCGTTGGATCATTTCCTCTGGCCCTGTCTTGCCTGGGGGGTTACCATGAAGGTCACATAAGGCAGTTCTTTGGAAAGGCTTTGACAGTTGAGTTTCACCAGGCCTTGTGCCATTAGAAGTGAAGCCAGGTGCAGGAAAACAGAGAGAAACAAAACTTAGCATGATGCAAACACCTCAAATTGACAGTGCACGGGAAGCTTTTATGGGTTACTCAGAAGAAAGGATGTGCCCAAATTAACAATGTAAAATGCCCCAATTTGTCAAGTCCAAAATACATGTTTTGGACATTTCCTCATCTATGAAATTAGGTGCAACCTGTTATCAATGGTGGTCATAATTTAACTGACAACATCCTTTCCTTCTTAGTGATTCAAAAAATAATTGTGCCATTTATAACCAGAGCTGTCTTAGATTTAATAAGATAGTATTTATTCCAAGTTTTACTTGCTATGTTGGGAAATATACTGTAAACGGGCAACGCTTTGAAGTCACTTTATATATATATCAGTCACAGGGCTGAGGTTCAAGGGGGTGAAACACAGGATGGTCCATTGACACCCTGGCCCCCTGTTCTTCATCCCACATAGCAGAGTTTCGTGTTTCACCATTCCTTGCAGTGGTCAGTGTCTTTGCCTATAGTTTTATGAAGGCTAGTAGCTTTGGTCCTGAGCTCCAAGAGGGAGCAAGATACTAGACACAAGTTTTAAAATTTTTTAAATAACAGTCTGTCATTTTTCCCCTTTGTGTTTCTAGTGAGTCCAGATTCCGGAGACTGTCGTCTTCCTCTTCAGGGCAGCAGGACTTTGAAAGCGAGCTGGTTGGTATTTAAGGGGCTGGTGTGGTTGTGGCTGGGAGGCGGGGCTTTGCATGGATGGGCAGGAATGAACTGGCAGGGAGAGGGCAGTTGTACTCCTGGTGAGCTGCTAACTTTACTAACCCTTGAC
Source organism: Oryx dammah (assembly GCF_014754425.2). Taxonomy (NCBI): domain Eukaryota; kingdom Metazoa; phylum Chordata; class Mammalia; order Artiodactyla; family Bovidae; genus Oryx; species Oryx dammah. The sequence goes on from NW_024070205.1 coordinate 51,559,611, forward strand.
CTTGAATGGCAAGTGCTGGTGACAGCGCTTCTCTGCTTTGACAGAGGCACCTGAACTTGAGGATTACTATGGCACAGATGGCGGCTGAGTGACCCAGGATCAGGAGACTTGGCTGATTCTCGGCCACAAGGCTACAGCACTTGTCTGTGTTATCATATTTATGACTTTGTGTGACAGTTAATTATTAACTTGCCTGCTGGTTTATGAGTCAGCTGCAGGCAGGAACCAAGTCTTATCCAGCTCTGTTCCCCATCTCCTGACACCCAGTAGGTCCTAAGTAACTGTTGAATGAATGACAAGCCAATATTTGTCTTTCCCAGCTGGGTGACAGTCCAACTTTAAGGTGAGCTAAGTTTAAGAAATGTGTTGGACAATAACACCCACGACACCCTGTCCCTCTCTAAACCCCCCCTCCAGGGAATTGTCCAGTTAAGCAGGCTTGTTTCCTTGGCTTTGTCTTGCATCTCATTCAGTCATTTTGAAATGAACAGAAGCCCTCATCAACTTCTCCAGAGTGGTGCTGAACTTTCCTCAGCTCTTGATTTGAATTTCACTATTTGACCCAGGAGCCTGTATAATTCCACAAATTGTCAAAACTTGAGAGGTTTTCCCAAGATGTTCAGGCCCAAGATGCACGTTACAAAGAACTGGGAGCACACAGACTGTCGTATTTGAACAAGAGTGTTGCTTGCTGAATTGGGGATAGAAGCAGTTTGTTGTTTGTTTGTTTGTTTTCATATAAAACAGGAAGTTAGATTGTTGTTTAGTGTCAAAGCTGATGATTATATCTGCCTCCGAAAAACAGAGATTATTGGAAGCTAACCCCTGTTCTCCATTCCCAGGGATGTTGCTCCTGGCTGACCGCAATCTTCCGCCTGCAGTGAGTACAGCGTGGGTGGCTGGGGATGTCTTGTTTGGGTGGGTTTGTTTGGGTGTTTGGCCAGTCAGGAGGAGAGAGCCAAGGTGCTGATCCTGAGCTGGAGTCTCTTAGATACTTTTCAGGCCCAAAGCAGTATGTAGGGGCAGAGAATTAAAGTGGCCCAGGCAGCCTCTATGCAAGCTAATTAAAGCTAATTTTTTGCTTTAGGCAGTAATTCTGTCTGCTTACTATTTATCACTGATATATTTGCATGGAAGCTCTTCTAGGCAGCATCATATGTCTTTGAATTGGTGAACAATGGAGAAATAATGATTGTTTAATATATTTAGCTCATTTGGTTAAAAGTTAGCTGTTTCTCAAAACTTGGACCCCCTTGGAGAGAAAGAGGTGCTTGGGGCTCAGTTAGCTGCGTAGCATGTGATTGGCAGAGTCATGACACGAGGCTCGGCTCTGCTGCCTGTGGTGTGTTCTGTCCCATCTGAGAGATCACTGTTGTAAGGTGCACACTATTTTACACAGCACCGAGAATGAGAAAATGCTTTCTATTACACTGTGATCAGCTATGATCCCACCCCATTTCAGAGATGTTGAAAAATGAAAAGGTTATCTTAGAACTGATGAAATGTGGTACTTCCAGGACTTTGGGTAAATCCTTCTCTCTGGCACCCTTCTCTCTGGCCTTCATTTTTCTCAACTAAGCTGAGAAACACAACATTGTAAACCATTTGTACTCTCCCTGCCCTCACACACACAAAAAGACTGAGCGCAACAGCAGCTCTGCCTAATTCAGGTGCATTCATATGTGTGAGACCATGTTATAAAGAGCCGAGGTTGCTGAGGCTTGTTCCAGGGGAACTGGCAGGAGGCAGTCTGTGCAGAATAAAGCAGAAGTCTGTTCTGAAGCCAGAGGAAGCAGGGGGAGAGGTTTCTGGCAGGCAGGAGAGGACTGAGGTCAGGAAGGGTGGGTTTGCTAGCCTCTCCCATCCCTGCCCATTATGAAATCATGTCAGTGTTTCTTCTTTGCATTGGAAGTTGTCACAGTTTGTGTAGTAAGTCTATCACAGACAGAAAAGAATCAGCGAAAAGACATTTAAGCCACCCCTAGCCCTACCTCTGAAAGGTACCTACCTCTGGTGCGTTTTCTGCTCCGCCACTCTCCATATCACTGCTGGTTGCGGCTCAGGTGATCCCCACCCCAGACTGTGGCCCCAACTCTCCCTCCGCCTGGATCAGGTGGGGCAGAACAGAAATTTTGACTCATTATCTTCATGGTGACTAGAAAAGACTGCTTACAGTTTGCCCTGGAGTCCACCCCTATGGTTTCTATCTTTGCATGTCCCCTTCCAGTGTAGACCTTGCCTCTCACTGAGTGGGGCTGTAACCTATACAGCTGTGTATTCTGCTTTGTCATATTAATGCTATTTGTTGCTTAGTCGCTAGGTTGCGTCTGACTCTGACCCCATGGACTACAGCACACCAGGCTTCCCTGTCCTTTATTACCTTTTGGAGGTTGCTCAAACTCATGTCCATTGAGTCAGTGATACCATCCACTCATCTCATCCTCTGTCACCCCCATCTCCTCCTGCCCTCAGTCTCTCCCAACATCAGGTCTTTTCCAGTGAGTCTGTTCTTCCGATCAGGTGGCCAAGTATTTGCTGGGTAAGCACATGTTATGGCAAAGTATATGCGTTTTGGTAGTTTATTTAGAAGTGAACACAGTGTAATCAGTTGCAGCGTTTTTCCTCCAGCTAGGCAGTAAAAAGGAGGGATCTTAGCAAGCATCCCCACCCAGTGCCAGGCAGGCATCAGGCCTTGATCCTCACTGCCCCTTGTGTGCCTGCTGAGTGGCCAGATAGCCAGCAGGTAGCAGCCTCTCCACTTTAGGTCCTAGCCTCCCGTGGTTCCCATGACCCTCTCTGGAGGCGGCTTAGCTGGATTCAACTGTGGTCTGTCTGTGTGGCTGCAGAGCCCACTCGCCACACCATTCACCACACCTTTCACCACACCTTTCAGACCTGCCTTTTTATCCTGTTCAGTTCAGTTGCTCAGTCATGTCTAACTCTTTGCAACCCCATGGACTGCAGCACGTCAGGCCTCCCTGCCCATCACCGTCTCCCAGAGCTTGCTCAAATTCATGTTCATCGAGTTGATGATGCCATCCAGCCATCTCATCCTCTGTCGTCCCCTTCTCCTCCTGCCTTTCATCTTTCCCAGCATCAGGGTCTTTTCTAATGAGTCAGTTCTTAACATCAGGTGGTCAAAGTGCTGGAGCTTCAGTTTTAGCATCAGTCCTTCCAATGAATATTCAGGACTGATTTCCTTTAAGATTGACTGGTTTGATCTCTTTGCAGTCCAAGGGACTCTCAAGAGTCTTCTCCAACACCACAGTTCAAAAGCATCAATTCTTCAGCACTCAGTTTTCTTCATAGTTCAACTCTCAGATCCATGCATGACTACTGGAAAAACCATAGCTTTGACTAGATGGACCTTTGTTGGCAAAGTAATGTCTCTGCTTTTTAATATGCTGTCTAGGTTATTTATAGCTTTTCTTCCAAGGAGCCAGTGTCTTTTAATTTCATGGCTGCCATCATCATCTGCAGTGATTTTGTAGCCCAAGAAAATAAAGTCTGTCACTGTTTCCATTGTTTCCCCATCTATTTGCTATGAAGTGTTGGGACCAGATGCCATGGTCTTCATTTTAAGCCAGCTTTTTCACTCTCCTCTTTCACTTTCATCAAGAGGCTTTTTAGTTAGTTCCTCTTTGCTTTCTGCGTAAGGGTGGTGTCATCTACATATCTGAGGTTATTGATATTTCTCTCAGCAATCTTGATTCTAGCTTGTGCTTCATCCAGCCTGGCATTTTGCGTGGTATACTTTGCCTATAAGTTAAACAAGCAGCGTGACAACATACAGTCTTGACACACTCCTTTCCCAATTTGGAACCAGTCTGTTCTTCCGTGTCCGGTTCTAACTATGGCTTCTTGACCTGCATACAGGTTTCTTAGGAGGCAGGTCAGGTGGTCTGGTATTCCCAGCTCTTGAAGAATTTCCCACAGTTTGTTGTGATCCACCCAGTCAAAGGCTTTGGTGTAGTCAATAAAGCAGAAGTAGATGTTTTTCTGGAGCTCTTGTGCTTCTTCTAAGATCCAGCGGATGTTGGCAGTCTGCTGAAGCCCTTCCTTACTTGGGCTCTTTCTTTCTTTCCTTTTGGCTGCACTGGATCTTCATGGTGGCGCCCAGGCTTCTCTGGTTGGAGCGTGTGGGCTTAGTTGTTCCACAGCCTGTGGGGTCTTTATTCCCCTACCAGGGATCGCACTCACAGTCGCCTGCATCGGAAGGCAGATTCTTAACCTCTGGACCACCAGGGTAGTCCCTCCTTGCGTTCCTTCTTCCCAGTGCAGTGCTTTCCTGGACTTCTGAGACCAAGACCCTCAGGATACTTTCATGTCGGGAACAAGAGATAGCCCCCATGCCTTCTCCCTCCGTAGCAGGAAAGTCTGGCTGTCAGAAACCAGAATTTTAATTTTCTGAGTGCCCAGATGACCCAGAGCCTCCAGATAAAGCACTGAGGGTGGGAAGGGGTGGAGCAGGTTGCCTCCACCCCCCACCTCTGGGGCCACAGCAGGGACACAGGGAGGAAGCAGGGCTGGTTGGGTGGACAGAGCCTTGGAAAGTTTGAAGCAGTGACCTCACCTCTCTTTCCCAGTTTGTCTGAGGGAGACGGGAGAAAGGGTGGGGACTGTGAGTCTGACACACACAGCTTTCCTCAGAAGATTCCCAGCAGCCCTCTGGTCAGTGGCTCTGCTTATTCATGGATGCAGGAAAGGGCTGAGGGATAATTGTACTTACACACCTCACTCCCATACAAATGTAGGCACAGATGTTTCTAGAGACAGTGAGTGGAGTGGTGGCAGGTTCTTTCATCCAGGAGAATGGGTGGAGGCTGAGAGGCAGGCTCTGTAGTTCACGTCATAGCTCTGCTGTTACAGGCTGGGTGATTGTAAAAGGCTTATTTTTTTTAAAATGTTTATTGTTTATTTGACTGTGCTAGGCCTTTGCTGTGGCATGTAGGATCTAGTTCCCTGACCAGGGATCAAGCCCGGGCCCCCTGCATCAGGAGCATGGAGTCTTAGCCACTGGACCACCAGGGAAGTCCCAGATTGTAGAAGTTAATGTGATTTTTCTGTTCCTGTTTCCCCAAATGTAATATGGTAGTCAAATTGGGACCTACCTCCTAGATGGTCATGAGGATTATATGGGATAATCCGTGAGAGGGCCCAAGGGCCTGGCCTGGTACCACTACTCATTAGGATTCTGTGTGTGTCTTGGCCAGTGATGACCAGATCCTGGAGTGGTGTGGGGAGGACGCCATCCACTACCTGTCCTTCCAGAGACACATCATCTTCCTGCTGGTGGTGGTCAGCTGCTTGTCACTGTGCATCATCCTGCCCGTCAACCTCTCGGGGGACTTGCTGGGTAAGGACTGCTCGTCTTGCCTGCTTTGGGCCCCGGGCAGAGCATCAGCCCTGGGGAAAGGGCTCATGGTGCTGGGTCAGAGCCCCAGGATTCCTGCTGAACTCAGATGTGAGAAGGTCTCAGGGTGACTTTCTGAACTGGCCCATTTGATTAAAGATCTGGTGGAGAATCCACCCCAAACCTGGGCCAAGAGTTGGGGACTCTAATATCTAAGTAGGAGGAAGACCTCAAAATCTGTAAGATCAGAGCTTTCACAGTGTGTTTTATAGCTTCCTGCCACCACCCAAATCAGGTGGCCACAGTTAGTGGATCTGGAAGATGGTTGTGATGCTCAGAGTGAAAATAAGAGCGTGGAATTCTATTTCCAAGCACCCGCAGGAATCCAACATCCAAAACACCATCATTAATCCGCTTCTTTTTTTTTAAAAGAGTTTTGATGTGGACCATTAAAAAAAAAATCGTTATTGAATTTGTTACAGTATTTCTTCTGTTTTATGTTTCGTTTTTTTTGTTTGTTTTTGTTTTTTTTTTTTGGTTGTGAGGCATGTGGGATCTTATTAATAATTCCCTGACAAGGGATCAAATCTGCATCCCATGCATTGGAAGGTGGATTCCTAACCACTGAACCACCAGGGAAATCCCATAAACCCACTTATACCCAGTGATTCCCAGCTTTGCTTTTGGGAACAGTTTAGGATGTATCTATATTTCCAAAGGGATGCCACGAGAATTTCAAAGCAAGATGAAGTCAAATTTTGATTTTAGGTAGGTTGAGAAGAAGTTGTCAGGAGCATCTTGGAGTAAAGCAAAGACCTTGGGTGGTGTAGCTCTGAAGACTGGACAAGCGTCACCATCCTCAGACTGGTCTGGATATCGTATCCTTCCCCTCCTCAGAGCTCCACAAACCAAGGTTGCTCCCCCTACCCGCCACATGTCTCTAGTGTGACCCTGAGTATCTGTGCTTCTCTGCAGACAAAGACCCTTACAGCTTTGGGAGGACAACAATCGCAAACCTGCAGACTGAGTGAGTACAAGGTGGCCGGGCATGAGGGTGCTGATGGGTGAGACCGAGGAGAGGGTGGACTCTGGAGCCCAGAATAGGCCAAAGCAAGAGGGTTAGCATCACAAAGCTTCTTTGCTGCTAGCACCTGTCACTGGGCTATGGGCGTGGACACGCCTCAGGCTGCTGTTGTTTTGCAGTGGGTCTTAGGAGACCCGGGGGTGTCATTTGGGGCTGGCGTGCATTTGCCAGCACAGCACCCTCTGTAAAGGGGCACTGGCCATGCCACCTCTGCCGGAGGAATCTGTTTTGATGAAGCCTTTGGCCTTCAGCTCAGGGCCATGAAGGTAACAAGCCCAGCCCCTGCCCCTCAGCCCCTGCCTGGGGGCCCAGCCCTGATGGTGGGTGCTGTTCCCCTCTCCTACAGCAACAACCTCCTTTGGCTGCATACCATCTTCGCTATCCTTTACCTCATCCTCACTGTGGTCTTCATGCGACACCACACCCAGTCCATCAAGTACAAGGAGGAAAGCCTGGTGAGTAGGGGATGGTCTGGGCATGTGCTGGGGAAGGTCTCAGGTGGGAGCCAGAAAGGACTGGCACAACGCTTATTCCCCAGCACCACAATGGCAGTGAGTGCAAGGGGGCCTCAGGCTTGCATGTGTGTGCTCAAAATTGGCATTTAGTATTTCTTATTTTTTTGATAGATTGTTTTAGGATTTGGCTATTACCTGCCGTTGGGGTTTGGGCTTGTAGTTACTGATTCTAAGTAACTTCCAAGAAATTTGACTTGAGAGCAGCTCCTTCTCTCTTTGCAGCCGACAGCTTGATGGGGGTAGGGGAAGTTTCTGTTGTTACTGAGTCACTCAGTCATGTCTGACTCTTTGTGACCCCATGAACTGCAGTCTACAGCATACCAGGCTTCCCTGTCCTTCACCATCTCCAAGAGTTTGCTTAAACTCATGTCCACTGAGTTGATGTTGCCATCCAACCATCTCATCCTCTGTTGGCCCCCTTCTTCTACCCTCAATCTTTCCAAGCATCAGGGTCTTTTGCAATGAGTTGGCTCTTGGGTCTTACTCTGATCTGATGTGTGATCTCTTTTGAGTCACCTCCCCTCTCTGGGTTCTTTCTCAGTCTCTTGTCTTGCAAAGGAGGCTCATAGAAATTGCTTTGGAAATGTATTTTTTTCTTGGCTGTTCCACTGTGTGACATGCAGGATCTTAGTTCCTCAACCAGGGATTGAACTCATGCCCCTGCAGTGGAAACACAGAGCCCTAACCTCTGTACTGCCAGGGAATCCCCTGGAAGTGTATTTTTGACTGCCTAGAAAATATGCTATGTAAATAACAGACTTCAAGGCTCTGTCAGGCTTGGAAGATGAACCTCTAAGCCCCTGAGGCCTCACTGTTTTCCTTGGGGAGGAAAACAGGGTGAACAGCTCGAACAGGGTGTCCTGCAGACTGGCTTGCCCTGGTGACTTTTCTCGCTGGTGTGTTTCTCTGGCAGGTGAGGAGGACCCTGTTTGTCACAGGACTCCCCAGAGATGCCAAGAAGGAGATGGTGGAGAGCCACTTCCGGTGAGCAGGGCCATTTCTCCTGAGAGGGAAGGGAAGTGCAGCCACCCTCTGGGTGGGATGGGCACCTTAGATGAGCTTGGGCACCCACAGAGACCCCCAGAGTGCCTGGCCCAGCCACAGAGCCTTGGATACTACTGTGGGCAGGGTCTCCTGGGGCTGCAAGGGCCTGGGCTGGGGTGATGCGTCCTCCGCCAGAAGCCATGTGACTGCAGTAGCCAGAGTACAGGCCAGCGTGTGGGAACAGAGAAACATCTTGAGAGCTAGTGGGAAAAGAAAAGGTTCATAGGAAACCCTCCCTCCCTACCAAAAAAAAAAAAAGAAAAAAAAAAAGGATTCACTCTGGGCTTCTCCGTGTCAACTTTGCAGAAGAAGAGATACCTGAGAAAGAGTAGTCTCGGAGGGGAGGGACCTGGGCCTGCATTTCATGGTCCATTCTTCTGATTAGTGTGTTTCCTGAGTGAGCGCTCTGTGCCCAGAGCTCTGTCCTCACAGAGCTCACTCACAGCCCTCCCGCCAGAACCTCCTTTCCGGCAGCCTCCTCTGAGCACCTGCACAGGGATTCCTGCAGGGGGAGGCTGGAGAAAGGGCTTTCCTGTGCCGGGAGCCAGCACGAGGAGTCCCGCCCGCGGCAAAGGTCATGAGGTTAAGGGGCCAGGCAAAGGCGAGTCAGGCCTTAAGGGAGCCTCGCTGGATCTGCTCGTGCATCTGCCCCCAAACCAGAGTCTGCCTGCCTTACTGCATTATGCTTTTTGCTTACGCTTCTGACATTAACAGGGGCTGTGCCCCACCACCTTCCTCTAAAAGGAATTAACTTAGAGCTCCAGTTAATAAGTCTCCTGGGCGTAAAAAAAAAATGTCTCGGCTTAAACCCCTCTGATAGCTTTCTAATTTACCTGACCAGTCTGTCTGGATTTTTACAACTGCACATGTAAATTGTTTACAGCCTCCCAAGCTTAAGAAATTCTAAGAAAAATCATTAGAATAAAACTGATTAAGGGTTTCATTGTTGAGCCAATACTTCCTGCCAAGTTTTCATATCTTTTAATGTAACTTTATTTAGTACTTTGAAGGTGATGCAAATTAAAGAAAAACACTACAGGGAAAATGAGATTAACATTCATTAAGGAAGAGAGCCATAAAATGTTAACAGGCCTTTTGGCCAGAAGATAATGTAAATCAGCTGAGACCCTTTGTATATGGAAAGATTTACAAAAAGAAAGCCTGGTCTTGATAAGGGTCAGGGCTGCTGACCCTACATAACTTTTTATTATCCATTGATCTCTATGTACAACCAAAAGTATAAAAAGCTTTCCTGAAAAATAAAGGACAGACCAGTTTCTCAGACCAGTTTCTCAAACTAGTTTCTTGGAAATCTGGCTCCTCCCGTGTCAACTCTCTCTCTCTTTCTCCCTCTCTCTCCCTCTCCTTTTCAGGCTGATCCCTTGGAATACAGAGGCTCTCCCTGTCTACTTTTTTGCCAGGGCTTCTAAGACCCACGCGAGAGGGAGCCCAAGGCGGGGCACCCTCCACTATTCAAGCAGGCGCCTGTGGCCTAATGTAGACGGTACAAGTTTCTTGTCTTGAGACTTTATTAGCTTTCTGTGTAAACCAAGGAATATCAGCCTCTTTTCTCCACTAATTTTCCTACTACACTATTCTTTCCTAATCTCTCGTTATATCTCTAATTAAATAAGTCTCTCCTCGCCGACTCCGTCCCCACTTCAAATTCCCTGGATCCACCGGGGCTGGACCCCGACATTCCTGTGAGAAGGAAATTATATGCGTACAGTGCTATGACTGCAGAGCATCACATGGTATATCAGGAAAGAGGGTGGTACAGGGGGAGCAGGCCAGAGGCTCCCAGGATCCTGGGCTGGAGGGCTGGAACCCCAGCCTGGGAGCTGAGGCCTCAGTCTGTGTTCCTTCCTCATCAGCAGTCAGTAATTTGTAGTAATGGGTTAAGGGTTGGCTGTGGCTTAGCTTGGGCTTCCCTGGTGGCTCAGCAGTAAAGAATCTGCCTGCAATGCAGGAGACCCAGGTTTGATCCCTGAGTTGGGAAGATCCCTTGGCTAGGAAGATCCCCTGGAGGAGGGCATGGCAACCCACTCCAGTATTCTTGCCTGGAGAATCCCATGGACGGAGGAGCCTGGCGGGCTACAGTCCATAGTGTCACACAGAACACATCTGTGTTCTTTGAACACAGCTGAAGCAACTAAGCAACAGCATGGCTTAGCTTTGCCTTATTTATGAAGAGCACTTTCTAAACAAATGACTCAAGTTCAGTCGCTCAGTCGTGTCCGACTCTTTGCAACCCCATGAACCACAGCATGCCAGGCCTCAAATTACTAATATAAACAGAATTGTAAAATGAAATGTTTAAAATTTATTGACTAACCTTTTTTTCAGAAACTCAAAGCATTTTAGAAATATTTTTCTCTATGTAAACACCGGATACTGGAATCGTTTTTCTCGATTCCTTGAAACAGCTCCCCCACGTGTCCTGTTAGGCAACATCTGGAAACAGTGTGTGTGTACGTGCCCATCTGTGTCCGACTCTTTGTGACCCATGGACGGTAGCCCGCCAGGCTCCTCTGTCCGTGGGATTTCCCAGGCAAGAATACTGGAGTGAGTTGCCATTTCCTCCTCCAGGGCATCTTCGCAACCCAGGGGTCTAACTCGCGTGTCCTACGTCAGCAGTCAGGTTCTCTACCAAGGAGCCACCGGGGAAGCCCTTTGGAAGCAGTAGCTCCACTTAATGTATTACCTAAAAGAGAAAAAAAGTCCTTGCATTCCCATTACAAACACCGAATCACACTTTCTCCTATTTTAGGAAGCCCTTCTGCCGAACACTGCTGCAATCCATGGGGACTGATGTGTGAATCAGCCTTTTAGCAAGGATGCTTTCACTGTTGTTCTTTTCCTCAAACCTCCTATTGGGACCTGAAATTGTGACAATTTCAGGCTGTCTCTTACTAAAATGTAAACTTTGCCAGGCTCCATACCCAGTACCCGGTGCTTGGCGTGAAGTAGACAGGGATTTACACGGTTCAGAAATGCCCAGGAATTGTACATATGATTATGTGTATATGGTGAGAGAGCATCGTATGGTGGGTACAGTTGTGGGCCCTGGACCTGGGCCACCTGGATTCCCTTCCTGGCTCAGAGACACACTAGCTTTGTGATCTTGGTCACAAGTCATTTTACCTTTCCAGCATTTATTTTCTTCATCTGTAAAGTGGGCACAGAAACCTCACAGGTCATGGTAAGGATCAGATAAGTTAATGTTCTTACAGTGCCTAGCCAAGAATAAGTATACATGCAGTATTTTACTATGATTTGTGAATGCATTTACTGGGCTGAGGGTCCTTTGCTTTCATTGGACCTGTGATTTTCAAAAGGGTCACAAACAATAGGATTTCAGTGATGGTCTAAGGTAGATATGACCTGGAGCAAACAACAAATTTATTCCCTTGCGTGTGTAGAAGAGTTAATGGATAGTGTTATTTTTTTCTCCAAGAGAAGTGCTGATTTAAAGCCAAGTAGATGTAAACTTGTCAGTTTCAGGCAATTACTTTCTTGCTATTAAAAAGGACCTCTTTGTATTATATTTCAAAATTCCCCCCTTTGGTAAAAGACAAAGAGGAAAGAGGTCTCCACTGGTGCAGAAATGAAAATGTGATTACTCTGCCACCCTTGGAGTCTTTGGGGTCTCCCCTGCCAGGGGCTCTCTTTCCCAGTGGTCTTCTTTTGCTTCCGGGGCACAGGGACGCATATCCCACGTGTGAAGTGGTGGAGGTCCAGCTGTGCTACAACGTGGCCAAGCTGATTTACCTGTGCAAGGAGAGGTAAGGGAGGGCTGGCAGGGTGGTGGGCATGGGCAAAGCTGGCCTGCAGCTCTCTGACCCTTCCCTCTGAGATGCCCACCTTCCTTCCTTGCTGGCCTCGGCTCCCCCAGCGAGGATGGGAGGAGGGTGACTCTGCCCTTTCCTTGCTTAGAAAGCTGGTGGTGACCAGTGGGTGATGACGGGTGTGGAGGCTGTGAGTCACACCACAGGATTGCGAGTCTGACGTTTGTCCCTCCCACTACAGAAAAAAGACTGAGAAGAGCCTGACCTATTACACAAACCTGCAGGTGAAGACAGGCCAGCGGACCTTCATCAACCCCAAGCCTTGTGGCCAGTTCTGCTGCTGTGAAGTGCGGGGTTGTGAGTGGGTGAGGGCCCACACCCCACCGGGGGCATGGGTGCTGGGCCCCCTGACACCCGCACAAGGCCATGTCGTCACACGGGGTTGTGTCCTCTGATAGGAGGACGCCATCTCCTACTACACGCGCATGAAGGACAGGCTGATGGAGAGGATCACAGAGGAGGAAGGCAGGGTCCAGGACCAGCCCCTGGGAATGGCCTTCGTCACCTTCCAGGAGAAGTCCATGGCCACCTAGTGAGTGTGGGTGTGTTCTTTCCTTCCAGACAACTGGCTGTTCCTCTCGGGTTGAGATGGTCCTGCTGGACCGCCATCTCTGGCGTTTGTTTGTGGCATCTGCATCTTCTTCTCTGGGTGTGGCTGGCGTGGGGGGCAGCCACCCACTCCACTCACTCCCTCAGTGAGCCCAGCCTGTGTTTGTGTGACGACTGGGCTTGGGTGATTGCAGCTGAGCCCCTCTCTGGTTGTCATAGCCTTACCCCACTGCTGGCTCTCATGACCTGCCCAGGGATCTTCTTGCCTCTGTGGCCCAGCATTTTCCCAGGTGGGATGTACCCACCCTCCTCCATATATCCACTATGGAATCAGATTCTCCTTCTGTGTGTGTCCTTCCCATCTCCCTACAGAGGCACCGCTGGGGGCGGAATGCTCACTGCTGACAGGAGCCTGGCCCAGGGGAGTGGGGTTTCACCTCGGCTTGAATGGCAATCCACTCCAATATTCTTGCCTGGAGAATCCCATGAACAGAGGAGCCTAGCAGGCTTCAGTCCGTGGGATCACAAAGAGTCGGACACAACTGTGTGACTACCATCACCACCACTAGCTCCTAAAGCACTCTCATGCCTGGGATCTCCATGTCACCTTGTGCTGGGGGCAGCAGGGGATGAGGCAGGAGAGGGAGGTGGAAGGGAGGTGACCCAGCAAATGCCCCTCCCCCTGCTTTCCCTGCCTCGGGCTTCAGGAACCCTGGGAACAGACCCCCTGGATGTGCCCTGCAGACCCGGAAGTGAGGCGGGGTCTGGGGAAGGCCACTGAGAAGGGGAAGGGTGTTCTGAGACAGGAGTGGGGGACTGGTGGGTTTTTTGTGGGAGACTAAAGGGGGAAAGAGTGGTGAAGGTGGATATGGGAGTCCTAGGGAGGGGTATCTTGGGGTCATAAGTAATGCAGTCTAATGCTGCTACGGGGTCTGGGGGGAGGTGAGGGAGTGAAACAGTGAGGCCGTGGCCCCAGCAGGGGGATGCAACCAGCCCAGCTTAACAGACAGCGTGTAGCAGGGGGGCAGCACCCAAGGAGGAACCCCCTGTGCTGGGCTGACGGGAACAGTACAGGGGCTTTAGTCAGACAGCTGGGATGCAAACCTCACTCTGAGAGCCTGCATTTCCTCATCTGTAAAATAGTAACAGTAATCCCTGACCGGCAGGCTTGCTCTAAGGATTGAACAAAGTTCTGCACATAGTGGGCTAAGAATGGCATCTCTTTCATAGCGTTAATTATAATAAGCTAATGATAAAGTAGAAGTCCTGGGCCACGGGGCTTCCACTCTCACATGGTCCTATTTGCCCCATGTGTGTGTACATGGTACCCTGAGGGGTCTGGACCCTGGTCATTTCTGCATTTCCTGGCAGCATCCTGAAGGACTTCAATGCCTGCAAGTGTCAGGGCCTTCAGTGCAAAGGTGAGCCACAGCCTTCATCCCACGGCAGAGAGCTCCGCATCTCCAGGTGGTCGGTCACCTTCGCCGCTTACCCCGAGGACATCTGCTGGTGAGCCCACAGCCAGGAAGGGGTGAGAAAGAGGCTGGGGTGTCCTGTGGGGCTGCCCAAGTCACCTGGAAGCACAGGTGTGACCTGGCACTCAGGGAGACACACACTCTCCTGCACCCCTCTGGGCCGGGGGTGGGGAGCATCATGGGAGGGGCTGTCCACATCCAGGGCTTCACTCCAGTGTTTCTCCCTGGCATCAGCGGTGTCCAGTAGGATTATAATAGGAGCCATGTGTGTAATTTTAAGTTTCCTTTTAGCCACATTAAAAAATGTAAAAGAAACTGGGGAGTTCTCTGGTGTCCTAGTGGTTAGGATTCCAGGCTTTCACTACTGTGGCCTGGCTTCAGTCCCTTGTTGGGGAACTGAGATCCTGCAAGCCCTGTGGTGTGGCCAATAAAACCCAAAAATTAAAAATAAAGAACAGGTCTAAAAAATATTCTAAAATTAACTCTCATAAGAGTTCTCTCTCTATATATATAATGGTATCATGTCAACATGTAATCAATTTTTAAAAATTGAAAGGTTTTACAATCTCCTTTTCCTATGTTGTGGTCTTTGAAATCCAGCATGTATTGACATTTCTGGCCCATCTCTGTCCAGACCAGCCACATGTCAGCACTCAGCAGCCACCTATGACTCGAGGCTGCTGTATCAGACAGGGCAGACTTGCATTTAGTGCCAGCTGCCTCTGGCCTGGGGCACAAACTGGTGACCTGAGCTGTGGCCGCGGGAGCCTGAAGCATGATGCCCAGGGCAAGGAGGCCTGGCAGAGGCCCCGGCTCGGCTCGCCGTCCAGCCTGGCCTCAGTTCCTTGTCCAGAGCGAGCTTTGGGCCCTCGCCTCTGCCGGCTGTGTGTCAGCTCCTGGAGGCTCTGCGCTTTGGTTTGCTGACCTTTCTAAACTTGGGACTGGTTATCACTCTGCTCTTGGTGAGGGCAAGAAGCCAGGGAGTTCCCAGCTGGGACTTTTGCCTTTGCCCCCTGCCTCCCTCCTCCTCACACCCCAGCTCATGGGCCCCTCGGGGGTCCTGTGTCTCTAGTGTGTCTGAGAAATGCCACGTTGGAGCCTTGTTTGGTCTGCTTGGAGGCTCCTGGTGTCTCTTCAGGTAGGTTCTGGCCCCAGACTCCAGCTGAGGAGCCATGTTAGCAGCAAATAACTTGTTTCCCCCCTGAGCTCACAGGGACCCCAAGTTTGACCTTCTTGGAGCTGAAGGTCAGTGCAGGACACTTGCCTGTGCTCCTGAGGTCAGAATGAGCCCTCAGCCGGAGCCCTCGGTCTAGTCGCTTGCCTTGCCTGAATCTGACCTTCTGACCCACCTTAGCCAAGTGCACTGTTGGTGTCTTAGGTGACCAGAGCCTGAGAGATAAGCCTCCAGGGCCCGTGTCCTCCTCTCTGCAGGAAGAACCTCTCCATTCAGGGCTTCCGCTGGTGGTTCCAATGGCTGGGCATCAACTTCATCCTCTTCGTGGGGCTGTTTTTCCTGACCACACCCTCCATCATCCTGTCCACCATGGACAAGTTCAACGTCACCAAACCTATCCACGCACTGAATGTGAGTGACCATTCTGCAAGCTGGGGGGCTGGCGATAAGAGGGTGGAGTGGGAGGTGGAGGGATGAGGCCAAGGGCTGGGCTGGCAGGGTGGGGGTCAAACTAAACCAGGAGTTTAGTTTCAAACTGAACCACTTGACTCATGTCTGTGTTTTTAAGCCCTGGGCATATATGGCAGCATTTATTACAATGTGTTTATAGTAATGTTATATGTATATATATGTGTGTGTGTGTGCGTGCATATATATGAATATGTATAGTGAAGTTGCTCAGTTGTGTCTGACTCTCTGTAACCCTGTGGACTGTAGCCTACCAGGCTCCTCCGTCCATGGGATTCTCCAGGCAAGAATACTGGAGTGGGTTGCCATTTCCTTCTCCAGGGATCATCCCGACCCAGGGATCGAACCCGGGTCTCCCGCATTGCAGGCAGACGCTTTACCCTCTGAGCCACCAGGGAAGTCCGTGTATGTCTATATGTGTTACTATAAAGATATAGATACAACTCTAATGGAATCAGTCTAAATGCTCAACAGTAGGGGAAATTTGAGTTGAATGAGGTGTATTCAGTCTGATAGACCATTAAGCTTTCATTAAAAAATTACATAGACTTTGTGGCGGACACGGGGGTCTTATGATAAGATCAGGATGTAAAATTGTCTCTCAGCAGTGGTCATAGTGATGTGCCTGTAAGTGTGCTGCTGTGGGGAGTGGCTAGCAAAGAATGAAAAAGCATCTTTTGCTCTCTGGGATAGCAGGATCATGAATCAATTATTATTGTTGGTTTTTCTTTACATTTCAGCTTCTGATAATCTTACTGTAAAGTTATTTACTCTAGATAGCTAATGAATGATTTTTTAAAAAATCTTACATGAATTGATAACAACTAAACACTCCCTAAAATGGCATCTACCTGGTTTCCCATAATTGGCTTTGCTGAAATATCATCCTCAGTCTTGTTTTTTTCAGTTCCACTTGGCATTTGGTTAATCATACCCTGGGAAACACACAGTGGACAGAGGGCCTGAGGGCCTGGTCCTAACTGTGCCATTCCCTAGCTGATGAATTCAGAGCCTTGCTTTTTCCTCTAAAGACTGGTTTTTCTTCTATAACACTCTGCCATGTTATACTCATGGGGCTGTTGTGATAAATGGCTCAATAGATAATTTTTAAAATGCATAAGTTTTGTTGAGATTTTCAACATGTCATTGAAGAATTGATGCTTTTTGAACTGGGGTGTTAGAGAAGACTCTTGAGAGTTCCTTGGATAGCAAGGAGGTCAGACCAGTCAATCCTAAAAGAAATCAGTCCTGAATATTCATTGGAAGGACTGATGCTGAAGCCGAAGCTGAAGAACTGACTCATTAGAAAAAACCCTCATGCTGGGAAAGATTGAAGGCAGGAGGAGGAGATGACAGAGAATGAGATGGTTGGATAGCATCACCGACTCAATGGACATGAGTTTGAGCAAGCTCTGGGAGTTGGTGATGGACAGGGAAGCCAGATGTGCTGCAGTCCATGGGGTCGCAAAGAGTTGGAAATGACTTAGCGACTGAACTGGTTGGGCTTCCCAGGTGGCTCAATGGTAAAGAATATGCCTACTAATGCAGGAGATGCAGGTTCGATCCCTCAGTTGGGAAGATCCCCTGAAGAAGGAAATGGCAACCCACTCCAGTATTCTTGCCTGGGAAATACCATGGACAGAGGAGCCTGATGGGCTATAGTCCATGGGGTCCCAAAAGAGTTGCACAGGACTTAATAACGTAACAACAGTGTATGGTCAAGGCCTGTTCTTTTGAGGAAGGATCTGCTGATTAGAATTCCCCTTTGTCTATTTTACAGAAAAATACCCTTATTTCATTGTTTGTGATTCTAGTTTTAGTTTCTTACAGTAAAGCAAGATCTTAAAGATACTTGCAAAAAGTACAGAATCCTAGATTTCATTTTCCTTGCTCTTTTCCAGTTAAATTTACTGTTAAATTCAACAGCATTTTTCAGAAATTCACCTTTATCAAGTCTTTCCAAGGTGTCCAACCTAGTTTTCAAAGAAATCTTCTATTGTTACGAGACTCATTTTTTCAGAGAAGGTAATAAGTTAATCAAATCGTGAAACTGCAGTAACAAGTACAACAGTCATAGACCGGATTGGGAGCTAACGTGGCACAGTTTTGGGGAGCTTTGAGTGGGCCAGTGGGAGCTGAGTGGGCAGGAGGCTGGGGAGGGGCCCTGGCCATCAGTACTACATCTTCCTTTGGTGTCTGGTGTTGGCTTTTTATAGGTAACAGAAGAGGTTCTCTATCTGGCCAGGAAGATGAGTGGAGTTCAGTTGTATGTGAAGTTGCTTTCGTCCCTCTAAAGCGCTATATAGGGACTTGCCTGGAGATCCAGTGGTTAAGACTTGGTGCTTTCACTGTAGGGGCGTGGGTTCAATCCCTAGTCAGGGAAGTAAGATCCCACATGCTGTGTGGCATGACCAAAATTAAAAAAAAAAAAAAAGAGCTGCACAAATGTTAGGTGCTGTTCTCATCTATTCAGCCAGCATTATGGAATATCTACCCTGTACCAGGTACAGCATTGGTTCTAGGGGACAGATGCAACCAAAACCGAGTTCACTGAGTCACCATGGCAACAGGTCATGACCCAGATTGCCCAGGCTCACAGCTCTCTCTGCTGTGGACTTTTTCTAGGACCCCATCATCAGCCAGTTCTTCCCAACCCTCCTCCTGTGGTCCTTCTCTGCCCTGCTCCCCACCATCGTCTACTACTCTACACTGCTGGAATCTCACTGGACCAAGTGAGTTTTCCGAGACTCACCTCTGAGGGAGGGGGTCTCTGGCCCCACAGCCTACCAGCGAGATGGGCACACAGCAGGGGCCTTCCTGGGAATACCTGGGGCATCTGAGGGACTTCGAGGGCTCACGTCTGACTTCCTGCAGGTCAGGAGAGAACCGGATCATGATGACCAAGGTCTACATATTCTTGATCTTCATGGTGCTGATCCTGCCCTCCCTTGGCCTCACCAGGTACACATTACCACCTCCTGCTCTAAGTTCAGAGCCAAGGTCACATCCAGAGAAAATGCAAATGGTTTGGAAGTGGATCCAAATTGTTATCAACATTTAAACCTGTCATACCCTCTTGGAGTGCAGTTGTGCTGGCACACTGATACTTTCAGAGAAATAGGTTCTTTCTGCCTTGAAAACAAAAAAGCTTAAAAATGAAACTTATCATGGACCTTCCACTTGGGGAGCAAGTCTAATGGCTTTGGTTATTCAGAGGAAGGAAGCTTTTGTGAAAGCAGGCCCTGATGAGTTATGGTGTAATAAGTAACCAGTGTAGATGCAATGTAGAAAACCAATGTAGATCTTGAGATTAGGCCTTTTACAAAACAAACAACAATCAAAAAAAGCAGAAAGAAAAAAAAAGAAAATATAGGTATGATCACATGGAGTATTGGAAATAAATTCTTACAGGATTTATTTTTCTTTCAGTTTGGATTTTTTCTTCCGGTGGCTCTTTGATAAAACGTCCTCAGAGGCCTCTATCAGGTTGGAGTAAGTATCAGCCGCTTTGAGTTCTGGCTCTAGGTCCCAGATGAATGTCCCCCAAAGGCTGGGACTCTGGCGACAGAGGGGGAGGGTAGTCTGTGCTTCAGTGCCTGTAGCCTCTCCATCACCCCTCCAGCTTCCTGGCTGGGCTGCACCCTGGGAACTGACCCACTTTGTGCCACGTGTGCAGAACTGTGGTTAATCTTTTAGGTTAAAACTCAATTAGTGACAGTCTCCTTCATCCTTTGAAACTTACTTACTGAGAACAGAACCGCTTGGGGAGAGGGAACTGCTAGGTCTCAGGGGTGCCAGGGAAGGGAAAGGGGACTAGTAATTAACACTGCAACCAGAGTAACTGTCTGGTCCCGGGTTATTTTTGCTATGAGAGTGGAGTTAACCTTATTTCTAAATGTGTGTCCTTGTTAGTATTTTCAGCTTATACCACTCCTTTTTAATAATAATACCTGTTATTTAAGAAGATGCTCTACTACATGCTTTATTCTGTTTCTCATCGAATCTTCACAACAAGCTATGAGGCAGAAATGATGACTATTCCCATTTTACAGATGAGGAGACTGAGGCCCAGAGGTGTTGAAGAACTTGCCCAGAGCTACCCAGCCAGTTAAGAGACAGAGCTGGGATACAGCCCAGCCCCTCTGATACTACACTGTAGTTCCTGATGTAGACCCTAAGGTTCAAGATAAACTTTTCCAAGGGAGTGTTCACAGGGAGGCCTGCGCGTGCCTATCTGAAAGGAGAGAGCGAATTTTCTTAAGTTCTCGCTGGGTAACCTGAGGACTTGGGAGCTGGCAGCCACAGACAGACTCACACCCAGCCAGCTCAGGTCTAGGTTGACAGTGACAGCCAGATGGCCGAATCCACAGTCAGCTCTCAGTCTCTCCTCTGCCCAGCTGCGGGCTCCTCTCCCTCCCTGGGTGCTCAGCTCGCACACCTGGTGGCTCCCCAGGTGCGTCTTCCTGCCCGACCAGGGTGCCTTCTTTGTGAACTACGTCATCGCCTCGGCTTTCATCGGCAACGGCATGGAGCTACTGCGGCTGCCCGGCCTCATTCTCTACACCTTCCGCATGATCATGGCCAAGACCGTGGCCGACCGCAGGAACGTCAAGCAGGTACGAGGGTGGACCTGGGCGCTGCCTTCATCCTAGAGCCTCCCCACCAACCACATTTACCTAGTGGAGTGCCAGGCACCGTGCTCAGGGCCTCCTAGTTGGGCCCAGGGCCCCACTGTGGGAGTGGAGGTGTGAGGAGCCTGTGTGAAGCTGGCCTGGCTACATCATCCTCCATCCACTCTGTCTCAGGCAGAGGAGAGAGTGGGGAGTTTTGCATTTCAACTGGCCTGATCTCTCTCTCTCTCTCACACACACACACACACACACACACACTCACACAATTAAGATCCATACATTCCTTTCCCATAGCCCTCCATTTGCATAAATTGAACTGGTGGCATTTGTTTTAAGACTCTAAATTGGGTGTGTGGGGTTCTCTTTTACTCTCCTTTGCTGTTGTGGGAACCATGAGAGGAGAAGCCCTGCATCCTATCACTGAATCTTCAGAGCCCCTGTGAGATGGGCCCTACTGGAGCCCACCTTGCAGACGCATGGACTGAGCCACAGGGAGGTCAAATGCTTGGCTGAGACACACGGCTTGAAGGGGCGGAGCTGACCTTGGGTCTGACACCAGAGTCTGTGGAGGATCGTTCTACAGTCAGACATATCCCTTCTGTCCTTTGGAGGCTCACAGGCCTGTTGGGTAGACACGATTAGAACAAGAAAAACACTATGAAAACATGCGTCACCATGCCTTGAGAGGTCTGGGTGTGAGCTAAGTGAAGCTGGAGGAGGCTTGTGGAGGGGCAGAAAGGGCCTTCCTTGAGAGGTGGGGGTCGCTGTGAGTCTCCCATTTCCGAAGTCCTCCCCGATGTGTTCTCCCTGACCACCTAAGAGAGCATGGAGGTGTGCTGGGGTGGACCAAACCCCTAAGTTCCTCACCATCTCCCCCTCCCAGCACCAGGCCTTCGAGTACGAGTTTGGAGCCATGTATGCGTGGATGCTGTGCGTCTTCACCGTCATCATGGCCTACAGCATCACCTGCCCCATCATTGTGCCATTTGGTGAGTGGCCCTGGAGTGGGTCCCAGGGTAGACGGGTGGCTGGTTCCGCAGAGTTCCCCAGGACAACCGGCACCAGGACGTCATGGAGAGCCCCAGACAGAGGGCCTCTTGTAACCCCGAGAACCACAAGCTGTGGCTCATAGCCACCAGCCACACCAAATTTAACTTCATGTCTCATGGATTGCCGCCACTGGCCTTGCAAACTGAGACCTCTCTGAGGCCTCCGCTGGCTGAGTGCTTCATTCTCAGCTGGTTCTCAGCCAGCAGTACTCGGGGAGGCCGTGTTTGTCGCGGTGGCAGCCCCTGTCGCCCTCCATGTGGATTACCACACTTCACTCTCCCAGGATCCTTCAAAGCAGGTCTTATTTCTGTCCCCTTTTCACAGAGAAGCTGTGTTAGTGAGGAGTGGAGGCAGGATTTGAACTTAGGACTTTGAAGGCCAAGGTCTCCTTGACTTAGAAGGCCAAGGTCTTGCAAATAAAATACACCTTCAGGAGCTGGCAACAAATGGAAGACTCTGGAAGGAAACAGAACACCCAGGAGACTGTTGACTGAGGTTTAGGAGGAAGTTTTCATTTTCGCTATATAATCTCTTGTACTATTTTAAAGATCTACAGTAGTGTTACTCTTTCAAAGCAACAACAAATTTTTTTTTTTTTTTTAAGAACCTGACATAATGGAAGAGGCAGCACCTGCGTACCTTCTGTGCCATCCCTGGGTTTAGACCCTTGGGCATCTGTTGACAGCGATGGTGCAGGGGGTCGGCTTGGGTGGGAAAGGAGAGTAGGAGCACTGAGGGGCAAGGGGAGGGTCTTTGTCTGCTGGGGCTGCTCAGTGTGGGAGGAAGTTGAAGCCAGGCATCTGGGTGTAAAATTTCCTCTTTCCCCCAAATGGTCCTAGAACTGCAGTGATCCATGAGGATACACAGAAACCTCTGCTCCCTGGGGTCAGAAAGAGGCTAGGAAAGGGGAAGAACAGAGGAGAGGAGAGAAGGGGAGGGGAGGGGTTGGGGAGAGTGAGAGCCAGGAGATGCAGGTACGCGTGGAGCCCAGCAGCTGCCTGGGCTCCAGCTCTGGCACAAAAAGTGCCTCCAGGAGGCAGGGGGCAGAGCGGCCCCTGGTCCCAGCCGAGGTCCAGCTCACAGCCCTGGCTCTGCAGGCCTCATCTACATCCTGCTCAAGCACATGGTGGACCGGCACAACCTCTACTTCGCCTACCTCCCGGCCAAGCTGGAGAAGAGGATCCACTTCGCGGCCGTGAACCAGGCCCTGGCCGCTCCCATCCTGTGCCTCTTCTGGCTCTACTTCTTCTCCTTCCTGCGCCTGGGTAAGGGGCCCTGCTGACTAGGGCAGGGGTGGAGGGCAGGAGGCCACCCCCAACCTCCCATTCCCACATCAACACCAGCCAGTCAAATCTCTCACTGCTTTAAGAGCATCAACT
Organism: Oryx dammah; assembly: GCF_014754425.2. Classification (NCBI taxonomy): domain Eukaryota; kingdom Metazoa; phylum Chordata; class Mammalia; order Artiodactyla; family Bovidae; genus Oryx; species Oryx dammah. Next base: position 51,582,181 of record NW_024070205.1, read on the forward strand.
TGGTGTCCAATCAGAAGGTGGTACCCCAGGGTGAGGGCTGATTTGGTGCAGCACTGACAACCCAGTTCCAAGCTCCTGAGGTCAGCTGTAAGCTGGGGAAGGCCAGGTCCATTGCCCCAGACAGGCTTACAGGGAAGATGAAGGGACTGGACCAGAGGAGAGGGGGAAGTTTGTCTGCGTGATTCTTTTAGGGTCCTCACATGTCACAGTGTGGAGGAAGTAGGGGCAGGCAGGAGGGAAAACTGCTACTCTTGGGAAAAAGGAAAATGCAGAAGAGATGCCTGACTCTGCCCAGGGCACTGGAGACTGGAGGGAACCGACCCAGCAAGGAGGTTGGCCTCTTGCCATTGACTCAGTGCCCAGGTGTCCGAAATTGACCCGGGATGATGGCAGCTATTCAGTGCATCACTGTGTGCCCCTGGGGGTGAAGACAGCGTTCCAGCTGCTGGAGATGGTGGGAAGGGGGTGGGAATGATGTCTTCTCTTTTATTTTTGGCCTGAGGGAGAAGCCACACAACAGTTCGTGCAGCAGGTGTGACCTCCCTCCATCAAGGCTGGCATCCCTTTGTCCCCAGGTCTGAAGGCTCCCCTCACCCTGTTTACCTTCCTGGTGCTGCTGCTCACCATCCTGGTCTGCTTGGCATATACCTGCTTTGGATGCTTCAGGCACCTCAGCCCTCTCAACTACAAGGTAAAGGGCCCCTCCCCGATCGCTGCCCCGCCAGAGTCTGGCAGAAGATGGTTGGGTTCATCCTCCAGCCCTCCTCCACCTCTCCCATAGCAACAGATCAGCAGCCCTCTCCAGATTTTATTTATCCACGGGGAAGGCGTGGGTAGTTGGCTGTGATGTGTAGCTTCCCTGCCCTCCCCCTTCCCTGCTCTCCCCCTTCCCTGCTCCCTACGCTGCCTTCCCCCTGCCACCCCATCCTCTCTTGGGCTGCTGCTGGTAGCTTTGTGCCAGCTGGTACTATTATTCTGGGTGTCAATAGTCTGTTTGTTTAGAGGGTGTTAGTTCAGAAAGATCAGTTATGTTTATCATTGCAAGTTTTTGCTGTTATCTGCAGACAGAAGAATCGGCGAGTGACAAAGGCAACGAGGCGGGGGCCCACGTACCTCCACCGTTCACAGTAAGTGTGTTTCTCACCCGAGCGCTGAGCACCTGCACAGGCCCAGCCAGATGGGCCTCGCAAACACGCTTTGATCTTCTCTCTTAAGACAGAAGTCCCCTGATCATGTGGCAGGAGGGTTTCTGAATTAATGTCATTTGAGAAGGAATCCTTGGTCCCTCCGGATGTTTTCTCTTGCATGTGTGAAGCCACATCCATCACCAAGAAGATAATTAGTTTTACCACGATACATACCGGTCCCCCTTGGTTTCAGTTCCCTGCTCACTTTCCTTCTCTGCACATTTCATGCTTGGTGAGTTTTTGTTGCTGCTGCTGCTGCTGTTGATTTTTCAATTGGAGGATCATTACTTTACAATATTGGATTAGTTTCTGCTGGACAACAGTGTGCATCAGCTATAAGTACACATATACCCCCTCCCTCTTGAGCCTCCCTCCTACCCCTCAACCCCTCATCTCTTTCCTTCTCTGCCTGTTTAATGCTTGGTGAGTTTGGGCCTTTACTGAAGCCATTTTGCAAGGCCCTGTGGTTTGATGAAGGTTTATCAGAGCATTTCATCAGCACCTGCCTATGTGAGGTGCTTCACGAGGCGTTAAGAGGGTGTCACAGTAACTCCTCTCTGAATTCAATAGATGAGCATGGCACCTGCTTTGGAGAAGGGCACTCTTAGAAAGATACCAGGACTTCTTTCCTTCCTCGTTCTCTCCGTTTCTGGCCTCCAGGGTCCTGGCCCTATGCTGGGCTTGGGAAAGGAGAATGGAGCCCCAAGCTCCCAGAGCTGTGGCTGCTGGCCTGGCAGATCGGGCTGGGACTGACCGACAGGGCTAGGACAGTGCCGATCTGGGTCAGTAGCAGTGTTCTTTGCGATGGCTCCCTCCCACGTGTCAGGCACTCTTATCAGTGTCTCTCCTTGGACCAGCCCTGGAGGTTTCAGGAAGATTCATCGCCCAGAGGTACAACTCTTGAATGTACCTGCCAGACACGGCAGGTGGCGGATGTAAACCCCTCATTCTCAGCCTGGTTTGGGGTTGGCAGCCAGAGTCTGGGATTGAGAGGAAGCACAGCCTACATAGATTCGCTCAGCTACTCAGAAGTCCCACTGACAGCATTCTAAACCTGTCCTGTGTTGATAGACCTGATTCCTATAAAAAGTTGCTCTAGAATTGAGGATGTTTCGTCTCCTCTGAGAAAGAGGTGTGCTTTCTTCTCTAGGACCATGAGACCATGTGGCTGTGCTTTCTGATTTGCTCTGGCTGCTAGGAGAATGTGCTAGTTGCTGTCTTTCAGGTCCTCATGTCCTAAGCTGATGTTGTTTCTTTATGCGTCCTTTATGAGAATTCTGTATGTCTTCCTGCTGGAGGGAGTTGGAACGTACGGGGAGAATGGGGTCTGGAATCTCGTGCCCAGCCCTCCCAAGCCCTGACACTCCCATTTGTTGGCAGCCCTACGTGCCCCGGATTCTGAACAGCTCATCCTCAGAGAAAACAGCCCTGTCTCCACAGCAGCAGACCTATGGCGCCATCAACAACATCAGCGGGACTGTTGCAGGGCAGTGTCTGGCACAGAGCGCGGAGGACAGTGTGGCAGCCACCGACCAGGAGGACTGAGAGCTGGGGAACTGCTGGGCTGGTCCAGGCTCGGGGCCCTGGGGAGTCAGGAAGTGAAGAGACACAGGTGGAGAGGTGGCTGGCCCTCGAGCTCAACCAAGTTCAGGACTTCTTTCCACCTGTTTTAAGCACAGCCAGTCTAAAGAGATGAAAGCAGAAAGGGGCTCTGGCCCTTGGCTGAGCAGGGAGGCGGGACTGCCATCAGGTGGGGTTCTTTTGGGCGCAAGTGCAGACCTGGACTCTCACTTGCTCGCCTGAGGTTCTATTTCTTTCCAAGTCCCCCTCCTGCACAAGCGCCCAGCTCTGTGGCTGGGATGATGGCCCTGGTGATTTTTAGCAGGATCATGTGTTGAAACTGTGTCCCCCCAACCCACAAGTGTGTTGTCAGAATCAAGCAAGAGGGGCTGCACCGTGTGGAAGACCTTCTCCCTCTGAGCATCCAGACACTGCCCACCCCTCTCTGGGCACACACACACACCACCGATAACCACAGAGGCTGCAGCAGCCGCAGGCCTGAGATGGGTTCCTGATGGTGATCCAGGTCCATCCCAGCTTCCCCTCACGGCTACTGGACCCTTCCCACCCCTGCCCCGACCCCGGGAGTGAGTTGCAGGAAGCAGGAGGGGCTGTGGGCCAGCGCCAGGCTGCAGCAGGCTTCTCTACATCCCCACCTGGATTTTTTTTTTCTTTCATGTTGCCAGTGACATAGTGCCTGGGTCGGGGTCACCTGGAGTGGCAGGGACCATGAGGACCACTAATAAAGTGCCTACTCAGCCAGACTGCAGAGATCCAGCCTTCCCTGCCTCTTCACATCCAGTGCATGGGGCTCCATCTGAAGCCCTTGATTCCATCTGTCTGTTCCCTCCAGAAGGAACAGTGCTCAGGGCCTCCTTGAAGCCAAGAGAGAACTATACCCACAGAAGGAGGGGCGCAGCCTCTTGCCTTTCTCTCCCGACCAGACCCCATGGCTGCAACGCTTCTTTGGGCACTTGCTGGAGAAGCTGCCTCCAGGGGGCGCCAGAGGCACAAGCCTGCATGATGGGTGCAGGTGGGGAGAGCTGGGAGGCTGCCTCCAATCGCTGAAGCAGGCAGTGAGGGTCCCCAGTAGTCACTTGGCCTCGCTGCCTCTGCTCTGAGCTGCGCCTGGCGGGGACCCGGATGGGCAGAGTGGCCTCTTGGTGCCCCCAACAGTCCATCGTGCCTCCCAGCAAGAGTGGAATGGGACATTGCCCCAACACAGGCTGCAGGCTTGCCAGCTCGGCGGGAAGGGGCATCCTACGTGGGATAGGGGCTCAGCAAGTCACTTGTTCCAGCCACTCTTAGAAGAAAAATCATTTATCATCAAAGCCATGTTGCTTAGCAAGGGCATGGGGAGTTTGCGTGGAAGGATGAGCCTGGGGTCCCAGCATGGGCAGGGGATGGCAGCAAACACATTCCTGGGGACAGGAACATCTTTCCCCACAGAGGACCAGAGATGGGGAGTGGGCTCCTTGCCAGCCCCACTGCTACTGGGAGCTGGGCTGTGAGACCAGGGACTTCTCTGTAAAAGGGCGGGTGTCAGGAGGGAGCCTGCCATGCTCGGGCAGGGCTGCCGGGGAGGTGACAGCCAGGCCCCGCCGGGGTCACTGCCGCTCCTGCAGCCCCACGAACTTGCGGATGTCCTGGGCGAGCAGCTCTGGCTCCTCAAAGGCGGCAAAGTGGCCCCCACGGGGCATGTAGGAATAAGAGATGAGTTTCGGGTACTTGGTCTTCACCCACTTTTCTGGAAAGTGTATCAGCTCACAGGGGAAGGCAGCAAAGCCTGTGGGCACGTACACCTTCAGCCTGGAAGAGACGGAGATCTCACTGAGGGGGAGGCCGGGCCGGCTCTCCCGCACAGCCGGGGTTCAGGGAGCTGGGGGGGGGGGTCAAATTTGCTCAGCCACATGGATCCGTAAAAGGACAGACCTAGGTTTTAAGCACCCACCTCAGCTCCAACCCCATAAGGGTCCTCTTTTCTGGAAGCACTGCCCCAGCTGGGAAGTGTGGCCGAGGTGGGAACAGCCTCCACCTCCCACCTTTGCTCCTTTTTCCCTTTGCTGCTGCCTGAAGGTTTCCCTATGAGATCTGGCAAGGGGTTCCCGAACCATTGTGCTACCTAAGGCTAGCCTTGGCCCTGGGGGAGCCCCTGGGGGTGTTTGGGGACCAGGCCTGCCAGCAAAGGGAGCTGCTGTCTCCCTTCATTAGCTTCTGTCTGTGAGCTAATTCTAAAGAGAGGCCCAGCACCCCTGACCTCCTTTAAATTGTGTTCCTATTCTACACACCTGGTGCGCACCCAAGGCTTGGCAGCACTTTTCCATATCAAATGTCCTCCTTTGAGTCCAAGCAGGCCACCCCCCTGCTCTGTCTCAGGGGCACCCTCCCCAGAAGCCCCTTTCCGGGCTCAGCTGGACTTACGTCTCATGCTTATTGACCTGCGCCAGGTTCTCCTTGTAGAAGCGCTGGGAGGAGGTGATGGTGCCCGTTGTCCAGTAGAGCATGATGCCCGTCAGCAGGTCGTCCAGGGAGAACTTCCTGGGAGAGCAGACCGAAAGGCCACGCTCAGTGCCAGGAGCGCCTGAGAGCTGCCACTTTCAAGCTATGTGTCAGTGCTGTGCCCACCTGGCACCCCTCTTTGGGCCTCACCTCCCACTCAGTGATCTTATTTCTCCCTGTGCTACAGGCAGCCCTGGTCCAAGGTCACCAGTTACCATGAAGACAGGTAATGTAGAATGATGAGCACGTACAAGGCAGGCTGTCATCCTGGGTGGTATCGGCCAACCCCCTCCCTGATCTGCCTGCAAAGGTTCAGGCCAGATGGGAAGAAGGTGTGGTCAACCGAACCAGGAGCTTGGCTGGTCACCGCTGGGTGGTCTGTGGGGAGGGTGCTGCAGCCTCTGCTCAGCCCACCCCTCAGTGCAGGCCCACCCCTGACCGGTCCTGAGCAGAACCTGGTCTCCGGGCAGCCTTTGGGACCCCGGCACCAGGAGAAGCAGGCAGGGTCAGCAGCTGCTGGGGCATTGTATTCACCAGCCCCCAGCTTACCTCCTGCCAAACCTGTGTCACCCCAGGAAGGAGCCGTGGGCCCTGCAGAGACCCTCCCCAACATGCTCAGCACAGGATACCCCTTTTCTTCTCTAGCCTGGGAACTGCTGAGCAGGTGAAGCCCACCCAGACTGCAAGGCCCCCCACTCCGGGAGGAAATAATCATTTGGTACCTGTTGTTAGAGCACGTGGCCTGTGGACTCTGGGAAGCTCCACACCCTCTCTGCCCCCCCCGCCCCTTGGGCCGTCGCCCTTTCCAGTCGGTGCTGGCCACTCTCAGCCCAGCCTGCGTCCAGAGCCCGGAACTCTCCATGACCTCCCCCTCTGCCCACGTCAGCGGCTGCGACCCATGGGCCATGCCTCCTGAGCCTCCATTTCCTCACTGCTCTCCCCAACTCAGCTTCCACTCGCCAGCCTCTGTCCTTGTCTCCTGGAATAACCACCCACCACTCCTCAGCCCCTCTAGCTTCCCTGACATGCACTCACCCCTTCAGGGTCTTTTTCCTGGGGGCCCTCTGCCACCTTGAACCCCCCTACAGCCCACAGACCCAAGGGGACTCCAGCCCTCCTGACAGCCGTGCTTACCAACCTCAGCTGCCACGTCCTCAGAGGGTCCCAACAGCCGTGTGCCCACCCACAGCCTCCCGCACACCCACCTTCCTCTGTGAGGAAGTCTAAGTTCACAGAGCAGCCGTCCCTAACTGCCCACCCCGCTCACCCCCAGGCCGTTCCCTGGTTGATTCCTGATTCGGGGCTCAGGGGGAGCTGTTGCTCCCTTGTCCTGAGTCCTAAATCCCTCCACCTGCCTCTTCAGGCCCAAACGCCACTCACCTCCCACACTGTCCCCAGGCCTTCCCTCCCTCCCTCTCCTGCTCTCTCTCCCATGCCTCCTCACTCTGCGCACCGAACTATCCTTGCTGCCCAGGCCTCGTGGGGAGGGTCTTCTCCTTAGGTCTGTCCTCCCAGACTCTCTCTTCTGGAGCCAGTAAGGCTCCTCCCAGCACCCCTGAACGCTGCTCTGCTGTGGAGATCTGCCCTGTGACTCCAACTACTAACTCACCAAGAACACAGTGGGAAGAACTGCTCCAATTCGACCCCTCACCTAAAGCTCCAGATCTGTGAGCCCAGCTACCAAGTGGACACCCCTGCCCGGGCATCCTGCCAGCATCTCCCACTCGGCCTGTCCATGACAGAAACCAGCTCAGCCTCTTGGTATCCCTTCCAAGCGCACTGCCTTTGCTCCTACATATCCACCCCATACTCGATGCCTGGACTAAAGAACATTTGCTGCTCCGCCTGCAAGGCTCCTCAGCTCCAGGCAATGAGCTGAGTTGATTTGGCAGAAGCCAATTTGCCAAAAACAGTCAAAGGTCAGTTGGCGAAGTGTACTTGTTTGCTTCAGCTGTTTAGATACAGTTGGTCAATCATATTTTTATCCTCAGAACTACAATCTAAGGAATGTTCAAGTCACCTCTGCCCTGCTCCCAACTAGTGCAGCCTGAGACAGTAGCAGAGAAAGGAGAATCTGAGGGGCACAGGAGGGGGACAGAAGAAGGTATTAATGTTAAATATGAAAATAAAGTAAGAAAAGAGGCTTCTCAGAGACAACATCTTCATAAGACACCTTCGTATTCAGGGATTATATTTCTCTCAGCCCTCAGTCCCTCGTCTCTGAAATGCTAAATCTCTAGCCACGGCAGCATGAAGCAGGGATAGAGGTAAAAACGAACATTTTCAAAACGCAGTTTTGATAACAAAATTAAAACCAGTCAATGAAAGCTGAACAGTTACAAGAAGCACTTACACTTGGGAACTGGCTTTTAGCGAGTTGGCCAAGTGCTTCCACCTCCCCTGCAGCTCCAAGCACAGCTTGAAAACTACCACAGCAACCATTTCTACCCTCCTGCAGCTAGCGATCTTTCTAGAACACAGATCTGATCATGTCTGTCTGCTGCTCAAAGCTTTGGTTCTCCAGGCACGCAGGTGGGCAGAAACTGCAGGGGGCAGCCCGCGGGCAGTCTGGTTGGCCTCATACCCAGTTCCAGGTATTCGTGTGCAAGGAGCAGGGCCAGACCCCTTGCCAAGGTGCTCTTAGTGGCATCCCATCAACCCTTGGGTGCTGCCCTGTGTGGGACTGGGGAGACGGATCCATTGAGAGGCTCTTCGAGGACCCATCTGTAGGTCTGGCCCCATTGTATTTGCGCCTGGGGACAAATTACCCCTTCCAAGTACACCATGCATTTTAATCAACCCAACCTCTGCTTCTGCTTTTCTCTTTGCCTATATTCCCTTCTTCCACCCTTTCCACCTGGCAAACTCCTATTCATCCTTTAAGGCCCAGGTCAAACAGATTCTCCCAGTCATTTCCCCTCCCTGTCTCTTAAACAAAGCGAATCCCCCTTTCTCTGCACCCCCACAGTCCTTTGCATGTATCTTTAGAGTTCATTTAATCAGACAACTATTTGTGGCACACCTACTATATGCCCACCTTTACCAGCTGGTGGCTGAAATGGTAAAGAACCTGCCTGCAATGCAGGAGACCTGGGTTCAGTCCCCGGGTCAGCAAGATCCCCTGGAGAAGGAAATGGCAATCCACTCTAGTATTCTTGCCTGGAAAATTCTATGGACAGAGGAGCCTGGGAGGCTACAGTCCATGGGGTCTCAAAGAGTTGGACATGACTGGGTGACTTTCACTTCACTTCACTTCACTTAGTACATGCTCAGTGCTGTTTTAGGTGCTGGGCATGGCTTAGACCAAGTCCCTGCTTCTGGTGCCAGATCCATACACTCCTTCTCACATATTAGACACTGGTGCTCTGAGTGTCTCTAAAGGAGTGAAAAAAGGGCTGGGCCCTGGAGCAGGCGGATCAGGGCCAACCTTGATGAAGCTCGAATCAGGCCAGGGACCTAGGAATCATGTACCGTACAGGCTGCAGCCTTTAAGGTTCCAGAAGACAGGACGGCCTCCCCACATTTTCTGTAGCCACCCTGTAGGACCAGCTTCCAAAAATGATACAAGCATACAGCCATGATGTCAGGCTTGTCCAGGATTTGGGAGGGATGGTCCTTGGGCTGCTCTCATGTCTTAGTGACAAAGAGGCTCTTGCTGCCCTCCGGACTCCTTGATCCCAGAAGGAGGCTGTTTAGGAAACAGAACTGTCTTGAGCCCTGCATCCTATTTTTTGTATCTCCGCTGCATGGCTAGACCTCTCTGGGCCTCAGCTTCCTCATCCAAAAATTGGGGCTGGGTTGGTCACAGGCTGAGGATCTGTGGGACATCAGACAACAGATGGAACTTGATGACGATCCCACTCAGAGCAACCAGAGATGAAATCAGTGAGAAGGGAGGTGGGTGAGGAAGGTAAGCCGACAGCAGGCAGGGGTGGATGGGGTCTTACCTCTCTAGGCCTCCATCCTCCAAGTCTCGGAATTCCGAATTGGTCCAGGTAGAAAACTTCTCTAGAATATAGGCAGCCAGTCCCACAGGAGAGTCATTCAGAGCACAGCCTGGTGTGGGAAGAAGCAAGGGAGCGACTCAGGGCTAGGACCAGGGAGCTTGCCAGCAAAAGGGGTGGTGCTGGCCCCACAGAACAGCAGTGTGGACAGGAAGCCTGTGTCAGAGCACAGCTCTGCCCTGACTCTTGGGGTGCTCCTGCACCTCACTTCCTTAACCCTGGGCCTTGGAATCCTTACCTGACAAAAAGGGATAACACCTCACCCACTACTTCATTGACGTCCATATGCTATATGGGCAGCTTCCTTTAAACCAAAGACTACGACCCCAGGTTTTGTAGGATCCAAATGAGAAATATATATAAATGCTGTTTTTAAAAAGTGTTTTTTTTTTTCATTTCTATTCTGTGATTAGCGAAAAATTAGAAACAACCCAAAAGCCCAAAATAGGGAATCAGTTGTAAATAAATATCGATCCACTCATAGGCCCAACGATAAAGCAAGCATTAAAAATGGGATGGATGGGGGCTTCCCTGAATGGTGAAGAATCCGCCTGCTAATGCAGGAGACATGGGTTCCATCCTTGGTCCAGGAAGATCCCACATGCCAAGGAGCAGCTAAGCCTGCGCACCACAACTACTGAGCCTGTGCTCTAGAGCCTGGAAGCTGCAACTACTGAGCCCACGTGCCACGCTCCTGAAGCCTTCATGTCCTAGAGAGCCTGTGCGCCGTAATGAGAGAAGCCACCGGAACAAGCCTGCACACCGCAACCAGAGAGTAGCTCCCGCTGTCCACAACTAGAGAGAGAAAAGCCCGCAGAGCAACAAGGACCCAGCACAGCCCAAAATAAATAAAATTGTTTTTTTAAAAAAGAAATCCTTTTTAAAAACCGCATGGATGGATCTCACAAGTAAAATATTCAGCTAAAGAAGCCAGACTCAAAAGAGCACCTATTGGAGGATTCCAATGCATACAAAGTATAAAAAGCAGCAAAAGCAATCTATCTGTCAGGTCAGGAGGGTGGCTGCCCTGGGCGTGGGGGGCAGTACCCAGAAGAGGGTGCAGGGGGCTTTTGGGCTGGTGGGTCATGCTCTGTTTCTTAAATGAATGCTGGTTGTATGGACAGATTCCATTTGTGAAAATTCATCAATCAAAATGTTAGCCAGTTCTTCTGAAGGCCTGGGAGAGGAGAGGTAGGGAACAAGAGGTTATCGGTGACTGTCTTTTCTGTTTTGTGCTTTTTTGCATCTTTCGAGTTTTTGACATTGAACATGGGTTACTTTTATAATCAGAGGGAGAAAACTGGTTCTATAAAACACTGTTCTTATTACCGTGAGCTGCCCAAGGTGTGTGAGTATGGACTGTCATGGAAACTCTAAAAGACCACGGGCAAAACAATTCCTGGGTGTCCTCTGAGTGGGGTTCAAGGAGTTTCTAGTGGACCCTTCTGATATCATATGATTGTAAAAAGAGCCTTTCTTCCCTTGTCTTACAGATATTTCACAGGTCTGCAAATTGTTGAAAACCAATAGTAATGCAAGTGAGTCTAGTTCATAGAGAAGCAAGTGAATTTTGTCCGGAGGGTAGATCCTACAGATTCTCGTCACAAGGTTAAAAAATTTTTTAAGTTTTTTAATCTATATGAGATGTTGGATGTAAACTTATTGTGGCAATCATTTTACAGAAGATGTAAGTCAAATCATTATGCTGTACACCTTAAATGTATCAAGTGCTGTATGTCAATTATATCTCAATAAACCTGAATAAAAAAAAATCCAGTGGAGATATACTTGATTATTACCCTGTAGATTTTGACAAGTTTTGTATCTATTAGCCAATTTATTTTAGTGTTCCTAAATGCCTTTGAACTGTTCTATTTTGCATTTTACTAGTTGCTTTAGTTAAATAAAATTTTGACATGTGTTCATTTATTTTTATGATTTTATCTTTAAAAAATGTTTTTTTTTTAGAATTTGGAAATTACTTTATTGACAAAGATACATAGTATGCCCCTCCACATTAGTATAGCTATATGATTGATACCTTAAAAAAAATATTATCCCTTAACAGGGCCCTGACGGCAGAAGCTCCATCTGTGCTGTCTTCCCTCACTGAACTGGGGAGCTCTCCCAGCCCTGGGGCACCCCCCTCTTCCCACAGTCCCAGAACTGATAAACACTAGGCTTTGTCTTACCCTCTCCTCTGTCCATCTCTATGCTTCTCCCTGTAGGACTCATGGGTGGAGGGACCAGGGGTCAAATTCACTAGGAACACTGATTCTGCTCAGTGGAGCTGTTCAGGAATTTGGCCAGGCAGCGTAAGGGTGGAAAGAGCTCTGAGTCCCTCACAAGAGGTTCTCACCCCATGAGCAGTGTTCCCAGGGTAGGTGAGGCTTCCCGCCCTGGTTGGGAGCCTTGCTGAATGGATTGGCTGTGACCTCACCCCCACCCCCCACCGCTGAGCCAGGTGCCTTGCGCCTGCGCACTCACCCACGGTGTCCGGCTTGGTGCTCTGGATGTGCATGTAACCACTCTCCCTCAGTAAGCTGAAGAAGATCTTCTTAAAGGGGTATATCAGCTCCATGTCTCTCTCGGTATAACCGAGAAGCCCCCCGAGACACCGTCCCAGAGGAAGGGTCAGGGTGTAGAAATTTCTTAAAAGCAAAGCCATGTTCAAGTGCAGGCCCTTGATGTGGCTGGGGGCAGAGAAGGGTCAGGTGAGCCTGGGTGCCATCAAGGATGGGGAAGTTGCGGGGGCAGATGGAGGAGGAAGCAACCACAGAGCTGGGGAGCACAGGGCCAGCCCCCCATCAGCATCTGCCCCCTCGGGTGACCACATGAGGTGAAGGAGCAGGCTGGGGAGAAAATACAGCTTCTACAAAGTTCTGGTCAGCTCTCTCCCAGGACTTGGTCCATCAGAAAGGTCTACTCCCTGACTGTCCCCCTCCTCTAGCTAGCTCTCCCTGCCTGGGCAACTGGCCCAGAGGCACCAGTCCTGTGCGACACCAGAGGGAGGGAGGACCCGTGCTGAACTGCCCCAGGCAGAGCTGAGTGACAGGGACCCTCCCTTATCTCCCCTGGGCCCACAAACATCCCGCCCGCGTGGCCGCTGTGCCAAGCCTCAGACACTGTGCCCAACCTTCCTCCCTACACAGACGTTCACCTCACACGGGCTATGCACACACACCTGCACACATACACACAACGCCTGACAGCCACCCTCACCTGGGCACCAGCTGGGCCATGTTGGTGCAGATCAGGGCTCCCCAGTCCCCGCCTTGAATATAGAATTTCTGGAAGCCCAACCGCAGCATCAGCTTATAAAAGATCCTGGCAGTGGCCACTGAGTTGAAGCCTGGTTGTTAAGGGGAGAGAAGAATCATGGGAGGTCACACCTTTGGTCCTGCCAGAGACCTTTGCGATTTCTCACCACCGCCCCCCTCCCCGCCCACCCTGCCCTAGGCTGAGGGGAGAGCAGCTCAGAGTGGGTGAGAAGGAATCCTGGGGCCCAAGGGTGGGGTGCCCAATGCCCAGAGGCAGTGCTCCTGGTGCTAGCCTGGGTGCAGGAGACAGTGAGGCCAGCCCTGCTGAAGGTCCATGGGTCCACACTGTGTGCAGTGCTTAGTCAGCCTTGCTGGCCCGGAATAACACAGAGTCCAGAGGTGGACCTGCCCCAAATGGGCAGCTCCCAAGGACACGAGAATCCAGGCCCTGAGCCCACTCTGGACAGTCATGACTCTGCCCGGTCCCTGACCCACCACGCCCCTCAAATCCTGAGAAGACACACTGGCCCTTTGGCAATCAAATCATCCCCATTGCTTCTCTTTCCTCAGGGCTCAGACCCTCCCCTCCCCCCAGCTCCCTCAGGCTCTGAAGGAAGCTGGCTCCCCACCCTGGGGCAGGTGCCCGGCCCACAGCAGCCCCATACCCTTCTTGGAGGATGCCTCGGAGAAGCCGTAGCCAGGAATGGATGGACAGATGACTTCAAAAACATGCTCATCACTCAGGCCGTGGTTCTTGGGATCAGTCAGGAGCGGGATGATCTTATAAAACTCGTAGAAGGAGCCAGGCCAGCCGTGCACCATCAGCAAGGGCTTTGGGGTTTGGCCGGAGGGGAGGTTGGGGGGCTTCACATGGATGAAGTGGATGTCCAGCCCTGGGGGGTCAGAACACAGCCAGGGCTGGGGCAGAGGGCCCTGTGGTGGGGGAGGCTGCCGTCGCAGCTCTCGGGGCAGCCAGTCAAGCTTTGCGCCCGCCTGAGCGGAACCACAGTCACCACCAGCGGCACTGGTTGAGCGCTTACACTGAGCTCCAGACCCCCCAGGGGGCTTACTCCCAGCCACCTGCAAGTGACGGACTGCTGTGCCCCTGCAGATGAGAACGTGAGCTGTCTGTGAGGCTGGGCCAGGCTGCTCTCAAACTGCTGCTCGTGGCAACACTCAACGTATTCATTGTTTAATAATTTACAAATTGTGGAGGGGGCAGGTAGCCCTATATACCCAGCAGTAGAGAATGAAACCAGAGAAGGCAATAGCACCCCACTCCAGTACTCTTGCCTGGAAAATCCCATGGATGGAGGAGCCTGATAGGCTGCAGGTCGTTAAGAGTCGGACACGACTGAGCAATTTCACTTTCATTTTTCACCTTCATGCATTGGAGAAGGAAATGGCAACCCACTCCAGTATTTTTGCCTGGAGAATCCCAGGGACGGGGGACCCTGGTGAGCTGCCATCTATGGGGTCGCACAGAGTTGGACATGACTGAAGTGACTTAGCAGCAGCAGCAGCAGCAGCAGAGAATGAAACAAATTATAGTTTAACAGTACACTGTAAGGGACTTCTCAGGTGATGCTAGTGGTAAAGAATCTGCCTGCCAACACAGGAGATGCAAGAGACACAGGTTGGGAAGATCCCCTGGAGGAGGAAATGGCACCTCACTCCACTACTCTTGCCTGGAAAAATCCCATGGACAGAGGAGCCTGGTGGGCCACAGTCCATGGGGTTGCAGAGAGTCAGACTTGCCTGAGCTATGATCACACAGTACACTGTAATACAGTAGAGTCACTGTAACACAGTAGAGTCATCTAAAATGAGAGTGTCCATGTGCATTGAATATGGAAATCAGTCCTGTATATGTTGCTAAGTGGTAAAAGCAAACTATGAAGCCAGATCCATGGTATGACCCAATTTCTGTAAATAGTTACATGTATGCATATATTTATATGGTGTGTATAGGAATTTTAAAGTCTGAAAAGATAAACTACAAAAATGTAAAAAGTAGTCCTTTCTGAGCAATAGAATTTCAAGCAAATTACAGTCTTTTTTGTAGTTGTATAAACTTTAAAAATTTTTCTACAATGGACATACGCATAACTTTTTTTTAAAGTGGAGAAAATTATTTTAAGGTAGAGTGCTGGGCATTGAAACAGCACCCTGGCCAAAGATGGGTGAATGGATTCCAGGCGCCCCCGGAGTCCCTTTGAGAACTGTCTCTCTTCCCAAGCAAGTGGGTGTTCATAGCAAACACAGCCAGGGAGGCTGTCACACCTCCACCATGAGGGCTGGCATTGACAGCAAGGTCTGTGGTTTATTCACTATACAAATAATTCGTGCTTTCTGTAGGAAACAGAAAACAAAGATAAATCAAAAGCCGGGGGTGGGGAATCACGTGTAATCTCATGATCTGAAGAGAACACTGTGTTACCCGTCCAACATTTTAAAATAATTTTTTAATTTGGGGACAATTTTAGATGTATAGAAAAATAGTGGAGCTAGTACTGGAAGTTCCCATATACCCATATTTAGTCTCCCCTACTGTTAACATCTCGTGTTAGGATGTACATTTACTATAATGCGTGAGCCAGCACTGATACATTAATAACTAAAAATTCATACTTTATGTATTCAGATTTCCTTAGTTTTTTGTTTTTTTTTAAAGTTTTAAGTGGTGGTAGGAACATTTAACACAAGACCTATTGTCTTCACAAAGGGTTTTTTTTGCCTTTTTTCCCACAGAGTTTTAAGTGTGTTGCACAGTGTACGGTGTTGCTATCTATAGGTACAGTGTTATTCAGTGGCTCCTTAGAATTCGCGTGTGTGTTGCGGGTGTGTATCCAGTCACTGAGTTGTGTCCAACACTTTTGAGACCCCATGGACTGTGGCCCGCCAGGTTCCTCTGTCCATGAGTTGCCATTTTCTTCGCCACACTTAGAATTTACTCGTCTTGGATAACTGAAACTTTATACCCGGTAATTAGTAATTCTATAGTTCCCCACCTCCCAGCCCTTGGCAGCCACCATCCTACTCTCTGCTTCTATGAGCGCAACAATTTTAGATATCTCATATAAGCGGAATTGTGCAACCTTTGCCCCTTCTGTGATTGGCTTATTTCACTTATCGTAATATCCTCAAGGTTCGTCCATGTCACCACATCTTATGAGATTTCTTTCCTTTTAAAGACTGAATAATACTGGTACATACACACATACAATGGAATATTACTCAGATTTCCTTAGTTTTTACCCAGTATCCTTTTTCTATTCCAGGATCCTATCCAGGACACCACGTTACATTTAGCTGTCAAGTCTCCTTAGGCTCCTCCTCGGCTGTGACAGTTTCATACGTTTTTAAAAACAGACAACATAACTTGCCTTCAACAAAAATAGAACCCTACATACATTCTATTTTGGAACCTGATTTTTTTTTTCCCACTTAACAATATATCCTGGGTGTCCTTCTCTGCTGCTAAATTTACTCCTAAAGTTGATTTTAGTAGTTAATGTTAACTCCTTTGGAACACACAGCATCGTGTGAGATTATTTTTGATTCAAATTCTATTGCATTATCATCTGAGTTTAAAATTAGAAAAAACACACATATACATCCATTCTGTATAGCAGTGTATACACAGGCGATCCCTGGAAGCATGTTATTTAACAGAAGCAGATGCTGTCCCTGGCGGGGGGACGAGAGGGAGACTCTGTCTCCTTCTGTACTTTTTGAATTTTAAATATTGAAATTTTAAAAACTAAAAAAAAAAGTTAAAATTTGCCCGGCGGGTCCTCCTTCCCTTTGGGGTGAAAATGCTCTCCTGGTCGCCCTATGGATCTGTAGTGCCTGTAGGATCTCTGTGCCCAGGCTGCCGGGTCAGAATTGAGGAGACAAACTGGGCTCAGAGGGCAGCCACGGGCTTGGTGAGGGGAGAGGGCAGTGGGGAGCAGTTGGTCACAGCCGAGGGCCAGTGCTGAAATAGTGGCCACGGGTGAAGGAGGAGGAGACAGCCTGGGACACCGGAGAGCTGGGTTCCAGCCCTGAACCTCCACTTCCCTGTGACCCCTGCCCCCGCTGGGAGGTGGTGGCTCCCTGGAGGCCTCCGCTTGCACCTGCGTGTGTGTGTGTGTGAGCGTGCGTGTGTGTGTGCGCGCGCACTCGAGTCGCTTTAGTCTACAGGCTGCAGCCGGCCAGGCTTCTGTGGCCATGAGATTCTCCAGGCAAGAATACTGGAGTGGGTTGCCATGCCCTCCTCCAGGGGATCTTCCTGACCCAGGGATCAAACCCACATCTCTTATGCCTCCTGCACTGACAGGTGGATTCTTTACCACTAGTGCCACCTGGGAAGTCCCCGAAACCCCTGCATGTCTCAGACTCTCTGAGAACAGAGACCGATCTGTAGCAGGACGTCCAGGACATGGCCTGGAGCCAGAAGCTCATCACAGAACGGGGAAGTGGCGGGGACAAGAAGGCCGAATAAGGAGGCTAGTGGGGGTGAGGAGAGAACGTCAAGGAGAGGTCACAGATCCAGCCGTGAGCAGCTGGGAGCACAGGGGTCAGTGCGGGAGCAGAAAGGACCCTGAAAAGGCCTAAACGTGAGGGAGGAGGATGGCAGCAGAGAGAGTGAGAAGGGAGGTCCTCTTGGGCGAATTTCAGGCCAGAGAGTCAGGAAAAGAGACACACTGACACACACATGCATACAATATGTGAGCAGTTAGAATTTTCCATTTATACATATTCCTTGAGTGGAAAATTAGGAACCTGGGCAATTTTGACACTTTCAGCCTTGGGAAGGTAAATTCAACTTTTCTGAATATTTTTTTTAAAGATAAACTTAGATGGTACAACTGCTATGGAAAACAGTATTATAGTTCCCTCTAAAATTAAGCATAGAATTACTAGTTGACTCAGCAACTTCACTTCTGGGTATATACCCAAAGAACAGAAAACAGGAACATAAGCAGATATTTGTACATTCATAATCACAGCAATATTTTTCACAATAGCTAAAAAGCAGAAGCAACCGAAGTGTCCATTGACGGATGACAATGTGTGCCCTTATTCAAAATGTACCATTATTCAGCCTTAGGAAATTCTGACACGTGCTACAACATGGATGAACCTTGAGGACATCATGCTAAGTGCAATAAGCCAGTCAAAAGGACACAGGTCACATGATTCTACTCATGCAAGGTCCTTAGATTCAGAATTCATATTTAAGTTTACAGAGACAGAAAGCAGAATGGCAGTTTCCAGAAGCTAAGGAGAGAGAGAGAAACAGGAGTTAGAGTTGAATGACAGAGTTTCAGTTTTTGCAAAATAAAAAAAGTTCTGAAGATAGAGGGAGGTGCTGGCTGGATAACAATATAAAAGTACTTAATCCACTGTGACATTACAGGTAGCAAGGTACACTTAATGCTTTCAACGGTCAACTTTATGTTATGTGTATTTTACTACGTGGGTGTGCTCAGTCGAGTCTGGCTCTTTGTGACCCTATGGGCAGTAGCCCGCCAGGCTCCTCTGTCCATGGGATTTTCCAGGCAAGAATACCAGAGTGGGTTGCCATTTCCCACTCCAGGGGAATATTTTACTATAATTAAAAACAAATAGATAAATTTGTACAAATTAACAGCATGAGTTTGATTTTCTTAAACATTTCTATATCTGATTCTAAATCTGTGTTGGGCTAAAAAAATACTTTTTCACTGTGGAAACTATTATCCCAAATTAACTTAGGTTGGGCTTCCCTGGTGGCTCAGAGGTTAAAGTGTCTGCCTGCAATGCGGGAGACCTGGGTTCAATCCCTGGGTCGGGAAGATCCCCTGGAGAAGGAAATGGCAACCCACTCTAGTATTCTTGCCTGGAGAATTCCATGGACAGAGGAACCTGGTGGGCTACAGTCCACGGGGTCACAAAGAATCAGACACGACTGAGTGACTTCATTTTCACTTTCACCTTTCCAAAAATATTTTGAAGATAGCGTTCCTTCCAGGTGAAGTTGGGTGACAACCTATGATACTGTTGGGACAGGAGGTCTAAAGCTACAGAGACAGGACAGTTTTTATTCGAACCTTGACTGACAGCTTGAGCACCCTTAAACAGTCACAGTATCATGGACTCCAAAGCCTCAAGGAGAGGCTGAGTTGACTGAGGCCATGCCCAGATCTAGGTCTCATCTCCCATCCTCTCAAAGATTGTTCCATCATTTAACTGGATGGTGCAATTCTTTGGTTTTTAATTTATTTATATGTTTTCCCATTTAGCTCAAAAGACCATTGGATTTGTTGGGATTTTGCATTATTTTTGCATCTGAGTGGGTTTATACCTTCCAAATACATCTCACTGACCAATAATCGAATTCTGGGTCTCCCGGCTTTATTTAAGTCCCAGTGTTATTTAAGTGTCTATGAAGGTCGTTTCTGTCATACACATCCCTCTCCAGCTGGTGTTTTGGAAACATACCTTCAATCTTAGTTTTGAAGTGAGGGTATTTGTTGAGAATCTCCACCTGCTTCCTCCAGTCAAATTCATTCCTCCAGTAGGAGATGATTTTCTTCAAATAGTTGGAGTTGAAACCATAGTGGAAACGACTGTCCTCCAAAGATGGAGTTAAACGGACCCTGTCAATCCTCTGATGTAAGTCCTGAAGAGAATGTGAGACCCCAAGGAGAGAAGGTGAGTGGGGCAGAGCACAAGAGAAAGTTTGTTTTCAGAAGACAGAGAAAACCCTGCAGCCACTAGACCCCATGCTACAGCAAAGGCAAAGCAAAATTTCACCAGACGGGATGAGGAGGCTCCTGGCCTGCAGACATGTGCTTTGGGTCGTCAGGTTTATCCCAGAAGAAAGTTCCTGGCTTCCCAATGGTGGCTGTTCCCCAAACATACGTTTTTCACTTTCAACTTCAGGTTACTTCTCATTTTTGTTTTTAAATGTATGAACAAAATGTGTTTTTAATTTATCGAGGCTTATATACAGCAAGGGGGGCTTCCTAGGTAGCTCAGTGGTAAAGAATCTGCCTGCTAATGCAGGAGACACAGGAGATCCCTGGGTTGGGAAGATCTCCTGGAGGAAGAAATAGCAACCCACTCCAGTATTATTGCCTGGAAAATCCTGTGGACAGAGGAGCCTGGTCAGCTACAGTCCATGGAGTCACAAAGAGTTGGACACAACTGAGCGACTAAGCACACAGCACATAGACGGCAGGGGGTGGCCAACTTTTTTGTTTTTGTTTTTGTTTTGGCCAACTTTTTTCAAAAGGGCTAGATCATAAGTAGCTTAGGTTTTCTGAGCTGCAGCTAACCTACTCCGTTCTTGTAGGATGGAAGAAGTCATAGATGGTACATGGACAAATGGGAGTGACTGTTTTCCAATAAAACTTTACTTATGGGCACTGAAATTTGAATGCCAGGTAATTTTCATGTTACAAAGTATTATTCTTCTTTTGATTTTTTCCAACCATTTAAGAGTGTAAGAACTATTCTTAGCATGGGAGCTGTACTAAAAGCAGGTGGCAAACTATTATACATAAAATAGATAACCAACAAGGACCTACACTACAGCACAGGGAACTCTACTCAATACTCTGTAATAACCTGTATGGGAAAGTGAAAATCGCTCAGTTGTGTCTGACTCTTTGAAACCCCATGGGCTATACAGTCAATGGAATTTCCTAGGCCAAAATACTGGAGTGGGTAACCTTTCCATTCTCCAGGGGAATCTTCCCAACCCAGGCATCAAACCCAGGTCTCCCACATTGCAGGTGGGTTCCAATCTGAAAAAGAATGGATATACGTAATATTTATAATTGGTTCACTTTGTTGTACATCTGAAACTAATACAGCATTGTAAATCAACTATACTCCAACGTAAAATCAAAATTAAATTAAAAAAAAAGAAGGCAGCAGAATAGATTTGCCGACTCTGATACCAGTGTTAAGTGATACACTATGTGAGTAAGTGTGTTAGTCACTCAGTCGTGTCTGACTCTTTGCGACCCCACGGACTGTAGCCCGCCAGGCTCCTCTGTCCATGGACTTCTCCAGGCAAGAGTACTGGAGTGGGTTGCCATTTCCTTCTCCAGGGGGTCTTCCCAGGGATCAAACCCGGGTCTCCGGCATTGCAGGGGGAGACGAGAAGCTCTTTGAGAGCAGGCTCTCTCTCTTCTTCCAAGTACTTGGCACTAGGTCTGCACACAGAAGGTGCTCCCATACCCACAGAATGAAAGAAACGATGGGTAGGGATGTCCCAGGTTCCACCCACCCTCCCGGTCCTGCTCAAGCCTGGCTCTCAGCTTAGCCTACTCCAGGGTCACACCTATCCCTCGTGATTCCAGCCGTGTGCGAAGGACGGGGCCCAGGCTTTGGCATTAAAAAGATCTGAGTCTAAATCTGCCAGCTTATTATCTCAGTCACTGTGCATCAACGGCTTTGGCTCTCTGAGCTTCACTTTACATGACCGCAGTCACTGCACGTGATCACCAGGGGCTAAACGCACAGCAGGTGCCTGGCAGCAGCTGGCCCCGGGCCAGGCTCTCTGCGCTGCAGCTTTTTATGTCACCACAGCCTTGGTTTCACTCGTGATCTCCACCCAGGCTCCAAGAAGGGCCTCACTTCTGCCTTCAAGCTCATCCCCAGGGTTTCAGGTGGGGCACAGAGGAGGCAGAAACAGCTGCTCTCTGTGACCCTTAATGTAGGTAGCTGGATTCAGCAGGCAGTTCTTTCCTCGCGCGGGCACTACTGGGCCTTGGGAACCAGGAACATGGAGACAGAGGAGGGGGAAGGAGCAGAAGGGATGTGTGGGCAGAGTAGGTGAGTCCAGTGGGAGAAAAGCAGGCAGAAAGCAGCCCTAGAGGGATCACTTCGGAAGACCCTCCTTGGTGCCAGGCCCAGCCTGAGGCCCAACCCCAGATGGGGCCTCCCCGCCCTCCCCTCTGCTCAGCCGCCTGGAAAGAGGTGCCTTACGTTGATCTCCTCATCTGATGTTTCCACCTTGAATGGGCGGATGCTCTTATCCTCCTCAGCTGTGGGCCTCACCCCAGGCCCCCACCATCCATCTTCAAGGGGCAAAGTCTCCTCCTTGTCCTTGGAAACGAACCAGTAGATGACAAAGCCCAGCACTGAGGCGAGGAGTATTTCCAGCCACATGACTCCTGCAAAAGCAACAGCCCATCAACAATAGAGTCTGCCAGATGGCCCTTGACCTCTGGCTGGAAACGCCAGAATCCTGATTTCTTTCCCACTCAACCCTCGATTTTGTGTACTTTTGACATGAAAAATAACATCAGCATTTGTTGTTTAGTTGCTAAGTCCTGTCCAATTCCTGCCACCCCATGGACTGCAGCCCACCAGGCCCCTCTGTCCATGGGATTTTCCAGACAAGAATACTGGAGAGGGTTGCTTTTTCCTTCTCCAGGGGATCTTCCTAACTCAGGGATCAAACCTATATCTCTTGGACTGGCGGGCGGATTCTTTACTGGTGAGCCACCAGGGAAGTCCAACTTAAGCATAGTACGGAAAAATTGGAAAACAATAGAGAAAGCCACAAAAATCACCATAATCCTACCAAGCTATGGAATTCATTAATCAGATTTAGAAAAGATGAAGCTGGGTTGGCTTCTGCATAGCCTTGGGTGGTGGGTTCTGCATATCTGAGGCCTCACGGTTCTCTGAGGGGGTCTCTTCCTCCAAACACTTCTGAGAAGCTTCTCTCCACTGTTGTGACATCCCTCCCCCACAGGAGTAGCAGGGACGTCTCTGAATGGCAGGCTCAGGAGAGAAGATAGAGTCATGCTTGCCCTTTGCTGTCTCTCCCTGAGAGGGGCCTCTCCTCAGGGTGTACATACAGGGCAACGGGGGAGGTCTGAAGAGCTGGGAGGTTAAGTGCATCCGGGGTTGGGGGGAGTGTTCGGTGGCCCAAATGTGGCCATATATCTCAGCTGGTTGTCAACAGTTTTATTGAGATTTAATTCACATACCATGTAATCCAGTGTTTTCAGAATATTCACAGATACATACAACCATATTCACAATTCTAGAAATTTTTCATCACTACAAAAAGGAACCCTGTACCCTTTAACTATTACCGGCACTTGTCCCCCACACCACCCTGGCCCTAAGCAGCCACTAATCTACCTTCTGTCTACAGACTTGCTTATTACATTTCACATAAACTCATTTAATCATTTGTCTGACTCCCCTACTTTTTTCGCAAAAGGGTAAGAAAGAAGAGCTTAGTTCCTGCAAACCAGTATCAGGCCGACAATGGCTTGGCATTATTATCTAGCTATTTGTTTTGCACATTTCCAAGGAAGTAACCCCCCTTCCCCTGAAGGTTCACAGAGAAATGTGTGTGAATATGTGCGCCATCCTCAGGCCAGAGACCTTTGCAGAGCCACCTCCCAGGCCCAGCCCAACTGCTCCCTGGAAACCTGGGGCACAGGGAGGATGCCGCTAGCAAACCCACCCCAGTGTGCCCTCTATCCACTGCTGCGGGCTTGCCAAGGCCCTGCGGTTTGCTCTTCCAAGAAAACATGCACAGGCTTCTCCCACTTTCCACAAAGAGATGCTCTGTCTCTGCCAGGGAAACCCCTCCCCTTTGAGAACAGCCAGCTGCTAGTCTTTGTGGTATTCGAAGGCAGGGACTGTGAGGTGCTGGGGAGCATGTGGGAAAAGACGGAAGGCAGAGAGCAGAGCTGCCCTTGGCAGCAGGAAGAGACAGATGTGGTTCACCCGCCAGGTGGGTCACAATCTAAAAGTCTGGAGCTAGGAAGACAAGAACTGTGTCTATCCTAGTCCCTGCCCTGACCACAGTGCCCAGCATAATGTCTGGCACAGAAAGGCATTTTGCCAATATGTGTGCAATCAACATATACAGTGGATGCAAATAAGATGTTGCAGGATGGGAGCTGCAATCATGATGAACAAGAAGGGTTAACTTTAATCTCCCAAGTGAATGAAACACATCATCTTCCTTATCTGACTTCAGCACAGAGGTCAAGAGCACGCTTGTCACTTTCCGCTGGGTTATAAATGCCCTACTTTCCCTTTTCTGTGTGGAATTATCCCAAGGCTTTCACTTGTCCATGTGAACTCTGAGTTCTCACCCTTTGAGCAGCTCCTTGGGAAGCAGCTAGGGAAACAGAGTTGTGAAATACTGCACCCAGCTCCATGTTAGGAGACTGCAGGTGCCACCTTCACCCTCCACCGCCTTTTTACAATTGCTGGGTACTACCCACCTAGCAGATCTGATATGTGTGCAGAGAGTTATCTCCCCTGGACTTCGACAACAAACAGAAGCATGAGCTAGAGTGTTGAAATGATCAGTATTCAGGCACTGCATCTAAACTCTGGGGACCTGGACAAGGGGCACCATGATGGGCCATGCTGGCAGAGCCCAGGGCAAAGTGACAGATTCAAGGAGAAAGCTGAAAGCCCTTTCTCTTGCACCTTAATTAAGATAAGAGTATTCGTTCTTGGTTCAAGGACGGTGCTTTAGTGCTATTGATCTCAGATTACAAAGCAAGTTTTACTGCAGCGTGTTAATTTGCCACCTATTAACTACCCTTTATTTATTAGCAGGTATTAAACGCACATGAAGCAAGGCGCTCTAGGTTAGCCCAGTGTAACGGGCATTGACTGTCTGCTGGTGGGTTTTCAAGGGATGTGATAAACCATGGCCCATGCAAATCCACCCACTAAAGAACCAAATTCACTGAACTTTCTTTATCATTTAAGGTAAGAACCAGGGCAGGCAAGGCGCTTGCCGCAAATCACATCGCACTTTCGAGGATCAGAACCTGTCGTCAAAGCATCCATTCCCGGTCTGTCGCTGGGTACCTTGCTCCTGCCAGCCCGACCTACCCACCCCGTCTTATTTCCTCTCAGCATCTGTTTCCAGCCTCAAGCCTTCATACCTGCCCTTTCGGTCCCAGTCAGAGCACAGGCGAGCCACGACTGCACGGGAGGCTTCTCTCAGGTCAGAATATTTTTTTCCCCCCAAATTAAATAATAATAAACAAGACCTTCCCCTTCCTCGCGCACTGGAGCAGCGGGTCCATAAGGAAGGAGGTGGTTGGTCCGCGAACTCCGAGAAGAGGCGGGGCCTATGAGTCCGACCAATCAGAGTTCAGCCCCTCCATCCTTAGGTTTAACTCTGCCCCCACGCTCCCAGGCCAGTGCGTGAAAGCCTAGACAGACGCTCACTGCCAGGGGCGTGGAGGGACTCGGAGTGCTGAGGCTGCCCTCAGACCTCCGGATCTCCCCAGTCAGGGCTGCTGCTTTATTTAGAATGTGAGGAAAGTGGAAGTCTGAGGCTCAGGAGAGACGGCGCCACTCTGCCTGCCCAGCTCCTTGTACAAAGCAGGCGATGGCGTGGAGCCAGCTGATGGCTCTGCTCCCCAGTGCGGACTCTCTTGGGGTGGGGCCGGTGGAAGAAACATCGCTCACGAGGGGGAGAAGCACTGTTCACCGGGAAATCCAAGGCCAGCTGCACTCTGGCTGTCCCAGCCTAGACTGGGGGAGGGGATGGCTCCAGGCAGTGACCCAGCTTCCCACCCCACCCCCCAACCCCCACCTGCAGGGGAGGAGAAGGGCTGCCCCAGTCCAACTTCCCTGGGCCGGCCAGTCGCTAGTGGAGCCACTGAACAGCCAAGCTGAAGAGGAACTCAGCAACCTGAGCCCAGCCCCTTCACGTCATAGCTGGGGAAACTAAGTCCAGGGGTGGCCATAACTCACCCAAAGCCATGTGCCCAGGGAGCAACACATCTGGGAAAAGAAAAAAGGGAGAAAAGGACCACTGTACTCCCGCCATCTATTGTAACTGGCCTAGGGCAAGGTTTCTCAGCCTTGGCACAACAGACATTTTGGACCAGATAATTCTTAGTTAGTAGGCCTGTGCATTGTAACAGCGTCCCTGGCCTCTAGCCAGTAATACCACCTCCTCCCCAGTGTGGGATGACATTACATGTCTCCAGATACTGCTACATGCTCCCTGGGGGAGAAATTGCCTTCAATAAAGTGGAGAACCCACACTGCGGGTCAGTGATTCAACTTCAGTATGTGTTGGATCATCTGAGGAGCTTGTTGAACAATTCAAGGGATCTGCAGTATGGCCAGAGAATCTATATTTCTAACTAATTACCAAGCAGTGCTGCTGCTCACGGTCCATGGACCACACTTTGAGAACCCCTGCTCTAGACTGGATTATAAACTCAAAGAAGGCTGGCCGTCTGTCTTGCTCCCCAAGGTATCCCAGTGAACACTGAGCCCAGTTCTGGCAGATGCAGGAATCTCAACAGTTATTGAATAAACACTTGGGACTGACCAAGGTAAGAGGGACTGTGACCCTTCTACAGAATCAAGAGGCAAAGAGAAAATATCATCTCGAAGGTAATAGGTGAGCATTGCAGAGCTTCTCTCTGTACACAGACTGGTAAACTGGTCCCATGCAGAAAGCTGGATCCAAGTACCCTCCTGGTTATGGAGGAAGTGTGGAACCATGACTCCATATCCACAGAGTCCAAGATCTCAGCAGAAATTTGAACTAAATGTGACAGCTCCAGAGGACCCTGCCACCCCCCAGCCAGGCCAGTGAAAATCTCAGCAGCCCAACTCTCATGTTTTACCAACTTTCTTTTCCTGGTGGGGAGAAATTCCATAACCTCTCCTTCTTACAGTCTGCAACTTCGGGGGCAGTGGGACCCCAGAAGGCTTGGAAGGAAGTTGGGGCAATGCTGCCATACTGACCAAGTCACCTTCCTTGCAGGAGTCTTTCCTATCTTCCCCCAGCCTCCAGCTTTTGTTTCTTTTGTCCTCTCCAAGTCAGTGCAAACACACACTTGAAGCTGGGGGGTTTGGGGTTTCAGGCCCACTTCTGGCTGATGGGCCTCAGTCCGATGACTGGACACAGATAAGACATTGACCTTTAAGATGGAAGGGTAGGTGGAGGGTCCCATCAAAATTGGAATTGAGGTAACAGTCCTAGGAGAGAAACTAGGATGAATTAAAATGTAACAGGAGGGAATTCCCTGGTGGTCCAGTGGTTAAGAATCCACCTTGCAATGCAGGAAACAAAGGTTCAATCCTTGGTTGTGGAACTAAGATCCTACATGCCTTGGAGCAACTAAGCCACAGTTACTGAGCCCATGTGTTCTGGAGCCACACCCCACAACTAGAGAATTGGTGCACAGCAACAAAAGATCCTGAGTGCTGCAACTAAGACCTGATGCAGCCAGATAAATAAATATAAAAAAATAAATAATAAAACTTGTTAATCACTATAAAAACATGTAACAAGAGACTCGTACAGTCACTCTGGAAGACTGTTTAGCAGGATCTCCTAAAACTGGGCAGATACCAACTCTATGACTCAGCAGTTCACTCCTAAGTAGAGATCCAACCAAAATGTGTCCACATGTGTTCACGTGTTTGCCAAAAATCACAACCTAGAACGTTCATAGCCACATGATCCAGGTCTGACATATAGAAGCCAAAACTAGAAATAATCCAAATGTCCTCCCACTGCAGTTAATGGTCTGCTGATACAATGGAACACCCTACAAGGAGAACAAATAATCTATAACTACACACAGTGACATGGATCTGTCCCACAAACAGCGCTGGGCCAAAGATGCCAGACACAAAAGAGAACTCACCACGTGACTCCGTTTGTATAGTGGACAACGACAAGCAAAACTGATCTATAATAAGAGACTTTAGCACGGTGCTTTTCTTTGGACTCAAGCACTATATTGTACTCTCCAGTGAGTGCAGTATATAGACAGGTCTAGGAAAGAAAGGCTTGAAGAGCAAGACTTGGGCAACTTCATTGATGCAGTTCAGCAGTACACTGAGGAGTCACCCCCAGGATGCCTTCTAAGGAGTCTGGGGTGGCCATGGTTGCAGGCCTCCCCATTGCCTATATGCCACCCCTCAACTGTGGCACCCCAACCCGAGCTTTCTTTACTCAGTAAGACTTACTGACTCAGAAATCAGCCACTGGTAGCTTGATTCCTGGAAGAAGGTGGGACATTAGAGGGCAGACCTAGTCACTGGGTCCCTGGGAACAAAGTGTCGCCCAGTCCCACCATAACATCAAGGAAAATGCAAACACCTTGGGAATCTGGGGAGGCCCAGTGGCCTACTTTGGTGTTCCCATTTGAGGAGCCAGCCTGGCTTTCTTGCAGAACCTTCATTCCATGGGAACCCCCTTGCCTCCAACAGCAACTCAGACTACCTTTAAGAAATGGAATATTTTGGAGTTTACAATAAGGGATCTTCTAGCGTGCATTGGAGAAGGAAATGGCAACCCACTCCAGTATTCTTGCCTGGAGAATCCCAGAGACAGAGGAGCCTAGTGGGCTGCCATCTATGGGATCGCACAGAGTCGGACACGACTGAAGTGACTTAGCAGCAGCAGCAGCCCAGCAGTGTGCTTCCTTGTTTGAGTATTTCAAAGTCCAGCTCTGCCATTTACCAGTTGAAGGACTTTGGCCAACTTACCAAACCGCCCTGAGCATCTGTGGTGGGGGTGGTGGTTTAGTCGCAAAGTCGTGTCCAGCTCTTGCGACGTCATGGACTATAGCCCACCAGGCTCCTCTGTCCAAAGGATTTCCCAGGCAAGAATACTGGTGGGGTTGCTATTTCCTTCTCCAAGGAATCTTCCCAATCCAGGGATCAAACCCAGGTCTCCTATATATGGCAGGTGGTCTCCTGCATTACAGGTGGATTCTTTACCAACTGAGGCACCAGGGAGCATCTGTGGTCTCGTCTGTAAAGTGAAGATAGTGCCAACTTCACAGGCTCAAAGCAGGTACTCCACAAATGCGTGCGCCTATCACTATGAAATTTTCGTGCCTCAAGAGACCCCAGAGGACCCTTGTCCCTATCCCTGTTAGATGACAGGCCTAGGACCCTGCCAAAGACTTGCATAAGCAGACTGGGAGCAGGTGAGTGCATGGCGTGTTCATCTACTGGCCTCCTCTCACCGAAGACAAACTTGAAGGTTAAGGAAAAGTACAAGGTTAAGGAAAGTACAAGGTTATATACATCTTGGCTACTAGTGTTTTGCAATAGATGTCTCTGGAGGGTAGGCCCCATTCTTCTTGTCTGTTCTGAGAAGTTACATTAGGGTGCAGAATTCTGTTTACTAAGGCTTCCTGTTTCCAAGGAAAGCTATATTTATATCATCTGTGTGGTCAGCTCCTGCTGGTGTAGAAAATATTCTATCCACATAAAGACATCAATATTTAGGAGACACTATGAAAAATTCAGAAGTAATAAAACATGAAATGAGAGTCTCTGCTTTATTATGCTAGCATCTGAAATTGGAGGTTAATTCATCTACTCCAAAGCTTCCAAAAATATATTTAATCTAATTAGGTTGTTGTTTTGTTTTGTTTGTAATGCACTTTTCCAGAATACCGGCAAAATACTTTGCTGGAAGAATTGGGGAAGTGAGGAGCCTTTCAGAATGAAAACATTTTTTTTCCCCCCTGGAGCCACAGTACCCTTCCTTTAAAAATGGTTAGTTGGCCTCAAAAGGGAAAGGTAGTTTTTGTTGCAAAGCAGCCAGATATTTTTAAAGACACAATAACTGGAAGATGGTGGTCATTTAGTTCTAAGATGTTGAACTTAGAAGGAAATCTGAACAACAGTTGACTACTCTGATAAGAAATGGGATTGTATGCAACTTAAGTCCCCAAATTCTATATCAAAGGTTTGAGCATGTGCTTATGAAACTTGGGGAAAAAAAAATCAGGAATTAGTTCAAGCTGAAACAGTCAACTGCACAATACAGTGATCCTTACCCCTAAAAGATACAAACAGAGCAATTTATTATCTCACTTTTCTTTTGTTTTTCTGGGTTTGACTTGTAAAGGACAATTTTAAATATAGGAGATCAAGTAAAAGCTGTGCTTAATTCTCTTAACATTGTTAAAAGGAAACTCAGGCTAAGAATTTTACTGAATGTAAAGTATTTCTGTTATGCTTGGGGCAGAAACACCAGTTTTAAAACAAACAGTTCGCTATGAGATTGATGCTAAAAGTTCAAAAGAAAACTCTGTTTGCAGTTGGAATGTACAAAGTATCAAGAAGTCATTTTGCTCTTTTAAAGAAAATAAAAGAGCTGGATTGGTGCCTTGGAAAAGCAAGTATAAACATGCTTTTGGATCAAAGGGCGGTTTAGCAAACACTGCCTGTGATGGTGAGCTGGCTTCTTTGCAGGCACAAGGAATAAGACACAGTCTTGTGCCTGCTGAAGTTCATGCTCTAGAAGGACAAACAAATGGACAAATGACATCCCTCGAATGATAGATACAATAATATCTACACAGATGGAAGAGAAGTGTACAAAGGTAAGAGTGGTAAGCCTGCCACAAAGGTTTCATGGAGTAGGGAGGGGTCATTGAGTAGGGTTTTTAGGGATGAATAGGAGTTTACCAGACAGAAAATAATGGCGGAATGGAGACACACCCAGGGAGAAAAGAGAGCATGTGCAAGGACTTCCTTGGTGGTCCAGTGACTAAGACTCTGCATTTTAATGCAGGGGGCCCAGGTTCATTCCCTGGTCAGGGAACTAAATCCCACATACCACAACTCAAGATCCTGCGTACCGCAACGAAGACCCAGTGAGGGTAAATAAATAAATAAATTCATTGGGCATTTAAAAATCCACAAGTAAAAAAAGAGAGAGAGCATGTGCAAAGACATGAAAGTGAGGAAGAGCATGGTATAAGCAAAGATCCACAATAATCTACATCCATGTTCAGTGTAAGAGTTGAGTACAAGCTTTGGAGGGCAGTCATTTAATTTCTTCCTGTATTAACTGAAAGGAGTCCCTATCTTATCTCTTTGATAAATTGTTACTTCATCATGATGAAGCTGACTCAGGAGTTTTAACTTAGAAATCGTGTTTGCAATTCAGAGGACCCTTCTGTGAATTAGACCCCAAGGGGATCAAGGGACGGAAATATACTTGGGAGGTGAGTCTTTCATGATTGTGTGAGAAACAGGTGGCCAGGGCAGGAGATTATTCAAACCCAGCATTCCACCCCAGTTGCCCTTAGTGATTTGGCTCTCCAGCAGACATGCTCCCAGATTGAGATATTGTGGCAGACTGCCAGCTATGTTTTCCTCTTCCTTCTCAGCACTGAAATTTTTATTTTAGTCAGAGAAGCCCGGCTAAACACTACATTTCTTGGCTTTCAGTATGACAGGGTGATTAGGTGCTGACAAAGAGCTGGAAGTGTGTTTGAGGCAGAGCCATCTGTGATCCAGACAGAACCTTCGTGTGAATTAGGAAAAGACATCCATTCCTCAAAATACTGTCAGAAAATGAACCTAATATACTGCTTTTGTTACAGGACACCTCACTGCCATCTGCTAGAAAGCACTTGGAAATAAAAATACAAATCCATGATGATGATGATATGAATGGTTTCCTTGTCCAGTGAACAACCTGCACAAGGGTACACTGGTCTTGTATGTGTGTGAAGACTATGTAGAGAGCTCTGACTCAGCTGGAAAGCTGCACATTTTGCCCTTCCCCTTCTTTTTCATGCTTCCTGGGACGCAGACATGATGGCTGGACTCTGGTAGCCATTTTGGACCATGAAGTGATCTTGAGGATGGAAATCAGAGATGATGGGGAAAGATGGAAGTCATCATGGAACCACCAGCCCAACACTGGACTACTTACTCCCAAACTCCCTTTGTATAACAGAAAAATAAACTTTTATATTGTTTGAGCAGAAAGTGAAGAGGAACTAAAAAGCCTCTTGATGAAAGTGAAAGAGGAGAGTGAAAAAGTTGGCTTAAAGCTCAACATTCAGAAAACGAAGATCATGGCATCCGGTCCCATCACTTCATGGGAAACAGATGGGGAAAGAGTGGAAACAGTGTCAGACTTTATTTTTGGGGGCTCCCAAATCACTGCAGATGGTGACTGCAGCCATGAAATTAAAAGACGCTTACTCCTTGGAAGAAAAGTTATGACCAACCTAGATAGCATATTCAAAAGCAGAGACATTACCTTGCTGACTAAGGTCCGTCTAGTCAAGGCTATGGTTTTTCCTGTGGTCATGTATGGATGTGAGTTGGACTGTGAAGAAGGCTGAGTGCCGAAGAATTGATGCTTTTGAACTGTGGTGTTGGAGAAGACTCTTGAGAGTCCCTTGGACTGCAAGGAGATCCAACCCATTCTGAAGGAGAATTGACTCATTGGAAAAGACTCTGATGCTGGGAGGGATTGGAGGCAGGAGGAGAAGGGGACGACCGAGGATGAGATGGCTGGGTGGCATCACTGACTCGATGGACGTGAGTCTGAGTGAACTCCGGGATTTGGTGATGGACAGGGAGGCCTGGCGTGCTGCGATTCATGGGGTCGCAAAGAGTCGGACATGACTGAGCGATTGAACTGAACTGAACTGAACTGATTGTTTGAGCTGTTGTTATTTTGAGTTTTCTATTATACAAAGCCTAAAGTAATCCTAACTGATTGAGAAAGTCAGGGAGAAAAGAAAATATATCAAGTCCTCCAGGGCACATACTCTTAGGAACAAATGCTCAGTTTTCAAAAATTTCAATACTATATACAATTTCAATGCTATAGAACATGATAAATAAACATTTTTCCTGCTGCCCCAGTCACAGAAAGGTATGTTCTCAAAAGACAGACACAACACAGTAGCTGGCTCCTTGAAGAGGTGTTGTCAAGAATGGTGCCATCATTCTTGAGAACAGAAAAGGATATTATCCCACTTGACTCCCAACTATTCAGACTCTTCTTTAAATAAAAACCTGGGTGAGAAGCAATTTTGTAATACCTGTCAGGATGTAAGATACAAATGACCTTTGACTCAGCAATTCTAGTTCTAGGAATTTCTGCCTCCAAAATACTGAGTTTATGTTTAAGTAAAATGCCATATGTACAAAAATATTCACTACAGCTTTTTTTTTGGTAAAAGCAGAAGACCGAAACAATATAAATATTTATCTTCCAGGACCGAGAAATAGTCTGACATTCATACAGTGAATATGTGCAGAAGGTAAATCTATATGCTAATATGAAAAGATTTCCATGATAGGTACGTGAAAAAAGTAGGGTACAAAAAAAGTGTGTATGATTACTGGGTGACAGTGGGGTAGACCAAAGGACACACACAGTCATGTGGAGACTGTCAGAGTACACGCAGACGCTGGTGACAGTGGCCTCCGGCAAGGAGGAAACACTTTCACTGGATAAACTTCTGTGTGTCGAAAAAAACTTTTTTACCACATGCATGAACTATCTGCCACCAAATAAAATAATCATACATTTTCTAAAGTATAGAAGACCACAAGAGTGACTCTTCCCTGTGCTCCTGAGCCAAGAGTGAGTCAGACACCTCACAGCACAAGAGCTGCACAAACTCGCTGGTGTGACTTCCCAGTGGCCAAGAAGCCCTTGAGACAAAGGTGAATCTGGAAACCTGGAAACCCACGGGCATCTGAGAGCTGGGGGCCTGGCAAACATATGAAATGGGGTAAAGAAATCTGACTGGGCTGTGGGAGAACTGGTGTCCAAAACGGGGCTGTCCTTTCTGGGCACGTAGTTCCCACTGCCACCTCTGGACAGAGGACACACACGTGAATCTCTAACCCAGACCTACTCTGAGCAACAGACTCAGGCACCCACCTGCCAACTTGACAGTTCCTCAATGTCTCAAAACCTCCTCCAATGCATCTGAGGTTGCACTTGTCTCCTGAAACTTTGTCTTCTTCTGTGGTTCCCTCTCCCTGTTGCTGGAAGTACCCACTTCTAACTGCCAAAAACCCAGGCAATGGCCTTGAAACCCCCCCATCCTCCATTTCATCCACATCCAATCTATAGGCGAGTTCCAGAAGCTCCACCTCCCAATTATACCACAAACCCACCTCCTCCACCGCCAGCCAGCCCGCCCACGTGCCCAAGTGGTGCCCCTCTCTCCCTGGATTACAGCTGGGTCCACTCACCCCTGCTCTGCCTCCTCCAGTGTCGATCTTCCAGAAACCCAAATCTGACCCTATCACGCCCCTGTTAAAACTCCTAAATAGCTTTCTGCTACTTTGGGGACAAAACTGGAAAAGGTCACTTATCATTCCAATCCCAAAGAAGGGCAATGCCAAAGAATGTTCAAACCACTGCACAATTGCACTCATTTCACACGCTAGCAAGGTCATGCTCAAAATCTTCCAAGCTAGGCTTCAACTGGGCTTCCCTGGTGGCTCACCTGGTAAAGAATTTGCCTGTAATGCAGGAGACCTGGGTTTGATCCCTGGGTTGGGAAGGTCACCTGGAGAAGAGAAAGACTACCTAATCCAGTATTCTGGCCTGGAGAATCCCATGGACTGTATAGTCTATGGGGTCTCAAAAGAGTTGACAAGCCTGAGCGACTTTTCACTTTCTGGCTTCAACAGTACATTAATCAAGAGCTTCCAGACGTACAAGCTGTGTTTAGAACAGGCAGAGGAACCAGAGATCAAACTGCCAACATCCAGTGGATCATGGAAAAAGCAAGAGAATTCCAGAAAAACATCTACTTCTGCTTCATTGACTACGCTAAAGCTTTGGACTGTATGGATCACATCAAACTGTGGAAAATTCTGAAAGAGATGGGCCTACCAGACCACCTTATCTGCCTCCTCAGAAACCTGTATGCAGGTCAAGAAGCAACAGTTAGAACTGGACATGGAACAACGGACTGGTTCCAAATTGGGAAAGGAGTATGTCAAGGCTGTGTTTTGTCACCCTGCAGCATACATGGTGAGCAATGCCAGGCTGGATGCAGCCCAAGCTGGAATCAAGAT
The DNA here is from genome assembly GCF_014754425.2 of Oryx dammah. Lineage (NCBI taxonomy): Eukaryota > Metazoa > Chordata > Mammalia > Artiodactyla > Bovidae > Oryx > Oryx dammah. The sequence continues at coordinate 51,616,522 of NW_024070205.1, forward strand.
TGAGACCTAGAGGGTGAGGATCAGCCTCTGGATCCTGGCAAACACAGTGGGGCGGGGCACAGCCTGAACTGGGAGACTCTCCTTCCTCAAACCCAGGCAGGTGGTTAGAACCTCGCAATTGGAAAATGCTCCCTAAACTATAGAAAGCTACCAGCTAACTCCAAGTCAGCGCTCACCATGTACCTGGCCTTCAGCCAGAAGAGGCCAAGAAGGTGGCCACAGTCCTGAGCCTGCGGAGAAGGCCCAGCTCTGGCCTCCATCTGGGAATTCCTCTCTCCACCCTGTCGTCCGAAGTCTTCCTGACAGGGATTCAGACATGAGAACCTCACGCTCCTTCTGGGAGAAGCCAGCCACTGGCCAACAATGGCATGGCAGAGGGGTACGCTGTGGGCCCCTAGACTCCGGGCCAGAGAAAGGTGGGGCTGGGGGTCTGTGTGCTTCGGCAGGCTACCCTTCCCCGCCCTACCCAGCCTTGCTGCTTCTCTGTAGGGGAAGGCACGGCCTGCAGAATGGGGAAAACAGACAGCCTCCCCTCCACTTCAGGCTGGCCTGCCAACACAAACCTTGAACGTTCTTCCTCAAACGCAGCCGACAGACGGCCACATCTGGGGCTCCCGGGGCTCCCCAACCACGACACTCGATGTGGCAGAAAGCACTCAGGCCCAGGGTAGGTGGGGGAAAACCCTGGGTGTAGGCGCCTCCCCTACTCTGCACAGCCCAGCACATGACCAGCCTCCCCACTCACAGCCCTCTCCCTGAACCCCAGTGGCTGGCAGGGCCCCAGGTGGATGGGGTCCATGGGTAAGGTCAACTGGGTTGGGCTGATTAGAATCTTCTGCAGTAGGGTAAGGGCTGTGTTTATCTCCCCGAAAGACCTGGAGCCAAAACTGGGAGAGCAGCCTGGAGCCGGAATCCGGGAGAAAGGAAAAAGCAGTTTACAGGCAAAAACAAAGGGACATAAAAAAGTATAAACAGTGTGGGGGGCAGCCTTCTGATGGGGCAGCCCCTGTTCTGGGTCCTGAGGGAAGGAAGACACATCCCTGTCTGCCCTGGAGAGTCACCCCGCCCTCTGCCCCCAGCTATATATGCATACACACACCTGAATAGATAGGGAGAATACAATTAGTGACTACTGATCTGATGAAAATCATGGAGTAGGGTGCCAGCTCGGCTGGCGGTCAGGTACTAACGGCCTGCTTTGAATCCTGGCTCTACCACTTGCCAGCCATAGGCCAGGTAACCTTAGGCCAGTGACTTCATTCCTGCATGTCTGTCTCCCTGTCTGCAAGATGGGCAGAATAAAGTACATCTACTGAATGAACAAAGGTAAAGTGGCCACACAGGGAATTTTTGACTGTGAAAACAAAAAGGGCATTCACTTTTTGTTTTTAGATCCTGGGAACACGAAGATGGGGGAGACAGACCTAGCCTGAAGCTGAGGGAACCTTCTCTGAGGAAGTGCTACCTGAACAAAGGTGGGAAGTTAAGGAGGTTTCTTTGTAAGAGGGAAGAGCAGCGGGCTCCAAGGTGGATATGTTGCTGTTGTTGTTGTTTCATTGCTCAGTTGTGTTCGATTCTTTGCGACCCCGTGGACTGTAGACCGCCAGGCTCTTCGGTCCTTGGAATTGTCCCAGCAAGAATACCAGAGTGGGCTGCCATTTCCTTCTCCAGGGGATATTCCTGGACCGGGGATTGAAGCCGCGTCTCCTGCATTGGCAGGAGGATTCAGTCTGGGATAAGGAGGGGGCAGCCTCAGCATCTGACAGAAGAGTCTGGAACGGTGAAGGGGGGCCATGCAGTGAGCTGGCTGGCCCGGAGCACCTCCAGGGAGGGGACGGCGACCTCCACAGATTCTAAACACCCCTGGGGCGGGGGTGGCCATGAACTCATTCACTCAACCTTCAGCCCACACTTTTAGTTAAACAACACAAGTGGGGAGCAGACTCTCTCTCTACCCGACAGGGTGTACATGCTCACACTCAGGGAGTTTTATCTGAACCCTTTCCATCTCACGTTTGCCAATTAAAATAAGACCTGTCAAGTTGTCCGTTGGTTCTAAATCACCAAAGGAAAAATCCAAGTGGAACACAGTTCACTGCCTATGAGGCAAAAGTATTACCTTCCTGGAATTTCAATACATGGCATTTTCTGTTTGAGGAGAGAAAGACTCCTTTCAGGAGATAACAGGCGTGGGCCACATAATACACCTGTTGGGTTTCCTTCCCACCATGAACCACGCTCTCTCCCCTCCCTCCCATCCAGAGCGGCTTTTCTCAGCAGTGTGCTCCGGGTCTGGGAGCTGCCCCAGTAGTGTGTAACAGGATAGCACTGCAGGCCGGGCCACAGCGCGGCCACCTGAGCTGGCTCCCTTGTCTAAAATTCACGGAAAGGCGTCCCTGTGCTCATGTACTGCAGCCCTAAGGACTCGGGTCGGGGTTTAGAGGAATATTCTGCGTTGCTGCTGTCTTGGTGGGGTCAGTCTGCTCGTGGAAATGTCTAGGTTGCAAAAAGAAATACAAAAGCCAAAAATACTTCTGGTGTTCAACCAATGGTCGAGTGGGCAACTTGGAAATTAAGATGTTCCATCTTGACAGTATCACCGTTACCCTGAGACCTGCCTGTGGGAAGGGGGCACATAACCACATAACTGGGTGAGGGCAGGGGCTACCTCCCCGCAGCTGGCCACCAGGCTGCCTACTCCTGCCTTCTCACGGGGACAACTTGGTTCACAGGGAGAAAGCTGGAAAGCGGGAAAGGCCGTCCATTTTCCCCCAGAGAGCTGGTAAGAGAGTCAGATTTCCCTGAGCCCTTGGCACTCATGGGGTTAATCATGGAGCATGGCGTGGAACCTGTGTTTCTCTTACTTTCCAAAAGGTTCAAGTCTCTCCAGTTCTGACAAGAGTGATGCAACCAGAAAGCCGTACCAGTATTGCAACGGTCACTCATTCCGCAGGAAAAGCCAAGCCCCAGGTTGAGCTGCTGGTGGACATCCCGAGGTGGTGGTTCTCTGGGGAGGGTGGAGTCCCAGGCCCAGCCAGCGAGGAGCACAGTAGGGATCTCTGAGCTGGAGGCACCTGGCCTCCCACTCACTCCTAATTGGCTTCCCACCACCCTCACGGCTCACACTGCAGACCACAGCCCAGCTAGAGCCAGCCTGATGGGGCCACAGTGGGTAGGGGTGCTCAGAACCCTTCCAGAATATCGCTATGCGTCTGGGTGCCACCACCTCCCTGGACAAAGCCCTGGGCCGAGCCATGGAGGTGGGAAGACTCTAAGCACAACATCTCATGGTCTACAATAACCCCGAGAAGTAAGGCATGTTAATAGTTTTGTTTTTCTGTTTTAAGGAGATTTGAAAATGAACCTTCAACAAGTTAAACAGTTTGCCCAAGTTAACCCAGCTTGTAAGTGCCAAAACTTCATTTTAATGCAGTCTGTTTATGAATCTTCCCAAATGTTAAAGGCAGCCAAAACTCCTGCTCCTGCCTGACTTGGGACAAGCCCCACAGTCTCCGTTTGTGGGTTAGCTATGGAATCCTCCGGAAAGTCCTTAAACTCCCCAAACAGAGGAGTATTTCTTTTTCCCCCATAATGCAATCAGTTTCAGTTGGGCGATGGAGAGTTTAGCAGACATGGCTTTGTAGTAACTGGACCGTGCCCTCAACTGGCTCCTTGTGACAACAGTGTCCGCTGTCTGACAGCAAAGCCAAGACACAGACAATGGGGTCCAGTGGACAGGAAGACTCCCCTGCAGGTCCTGGAGCCTGCCTGGAGATATGCTCTCAGCCTACACTTTAGAGAGTGAAAATAGCTGCTCTCCGGTGACAAAGGATAAACCTCCGTCAGGAATGTAAACAGAATTATTCTTCAGTATCCATGGGGGACTGGTTCCAGGATCTCCAAATACCAAAATCCATGGATGCTCAGGTCCCTTATATAAAATGGTGGCGTAGTCAGCCCACTGTCTTGGCAGATTCCACATCCATTGCCTCAAAACCCAGGGTTACGGAGGGCTGGCTATATACCCTTGATGGCAGAAGAGACAGTTTCAGTTTGAACCTGGTTTGTATACTCACCTGTTCAGTAATACATTGTGCAAGGGCAGGACTGCACAGCTGTCCCCTTGACAAGGGAGCATCCAGCACTTCCCCGTCAGGGAGGGAGGTGGAGGCGGCTGGCTCCTTGACAAAGCTTCAGTTCCCTCTAGGGCGAACTTCTGGGGTGGCTTCTCCCTGCTGCAACCTCCCTACCTGACCACACAGCTCCTGGATCCTCTGCTCCTAGAGTCTGGGCCAAGAGTCACCCATAAGCAACCCACAGGTAATCCACAGGGCCAGCTGGGCTGGGAAGTGATCCTTCTGCCTTAACCCTTGGCCCCCAACCTCTGCCTGAGGTTTTGTCCCAGGCCCACACCCCAGGCATGGCCCTTCACTCCATTTGACATTGCCCTCAGTGGGCCTGGCATAGGCTGAAGGTCCACCCCAGCCCCTCAAAGCTGACCATTCCCCACTAACCTATTTCCTTTTCTGAAGATCCCTTTGGATTCTTATGCACAGAATCACCACATAATAGAGCTGTAAGAAGCTTTGCACATTATAAAGTCCAACCTCATTTCATGGATGAGGTCCACAGAGGGGACCTGACTGGCAGGGTTGGGACACCAGCTGGATTTTCTCTCTAGCCAGTTCTCTTCCACATCATTGTATTACCTCTCAAAGGAATGAATCACTCATGATGGGATGTAGGGTTTGATCAGAGGTGGGGTTTGAGCATGGGATCCTAGAGGCCCCTCAAGTCACCACAGGCTTGCTCTTTGCCCACTCCATCCCAAGTGGGTCTGCACTGAGCTCTTTCTTTGGCAGCAGTGAGCAGCACACACTGAGCCCTGCCTTGTTTTTTAAGCCCAGTTGTGTCTCATATCTTTGAATATCTCAGCTCAAGGATGGAGAACTAGAACCTGGGCAGACCCTCCCTTCTCATGTCTGGGGTAGGATAGGATGCTGGGAACAAAGTCAAGGTGCAAGTCAGCAAAGACCAAGTCTGGGCATGTTGGGTTATGTCCATGGGTGGGTCACTGTGCAGTGATAACACAGGGGCTCCTTGTGACCTCCAGCAAGTGCTGGATTTAGACCTCAGACACGAACAATGACACCACAGGAGGGGCTAGGGGAGGCATTCTACTTCCTCCAATGATCCGAAGCCCTTTCGCTAAGGGTCCCTCTGCCCCAAGAGCCCTCAGTACGTCACTTCCCACAGACCTCCCACTCCCATAAGTCTGAACCAGCCAGGGTGCTTAAGGCATAGCTGGGAGGCAGGTGGGATCACACAGGGAGCATGTGGGTTGGAGCAGATGGTGTTGAAGTTCATTCTGGCTGCCTTGCTGAACAGTTATTTTCCATGGAAGACTTTATTTTTCTTGGAACTGGAGGTGGGGGAGCCTCTTGTTCTCAGGCTGGGCCAGTTCAGTTTATCCAGATCACTCACACCAAAGGACATGGGTGGCAGCTTGGCCCACACTCAGCAAACAGACATAAAGTTCACCCATGCCAGGCACATGCCTGGTGTGGGGCCTTTGCACTTGCTTGACCTGGTGTGCCATCACTCCAGAGAGCGGCCTGCCACTCCCTCATTCCACCTTCCTGCTCCCCAACCCAGACTTCTCTCTTCAGTGCTGTTTTTCTCCCTGGCACACATGGCTTTCTAACATATTTTATATTTTACAAATTTATTTTGCGTATTGTCCATCTTTCCCCCAACAAAACTATAGACTCTATGAAGACATGTTCCCTGCTGAGCCCCGGTGCCCAGGGCAGAGCCTGCACACATGGTCAGTCCTCTGGATTTGCTCGGGAAACATGAAGAAGTCAACACAAAGCCCTTCTAGGTGTGGACATTTGAGAAAGAGAAACTGCTGAACCCTCTCAGTGCTGTGCTAAGTCACTTCTGTTGTTTCCGACTCTTTGAGATCCTATGGACTATAGCCCACCAGGCTCCTCTATCCATGGAATTCTCCAGGCAAGAATAGTGGAGTGAGTTGTCATGCCCTTTCCCAGGGGATCTTTCCGACCCAGGGATACAACATACATCGCCCGCTTCCCCTGCACTGCAGGCAGATTCTTTACCCCTGACCCACCGGGGAAGCCCAGAGTTTCTTGCTAAATCAGACCTACTAGGGCTAGTGAAAGACCCCCACAAGATCCTCAAGCCCCTACTCCCAGAAGGATGCAACCACCACACCAGAAGACAGTGTTACTTTCCAGCCTGGGGCCCCTTCTTTCAAGTGTTAACTTTTAATGGTATATTCAGAGGAGTCTGCAGAGTGCCACCCAAACGGGCATAAATCCCAATGTTCTCAACAATTTCCCGCAACAGCTCATACATCCGATGTACTGGGTGCTGAGGTGCCGAATGCAGAGGTCCCCCCCTTACCTTTCACCCCTATTCTCTGTACAGAGCCCGCGGGGCGGGGACAGGGCTAAGAGAGGGCTGTCTGCCCATCCCTGCGTCAGGGGCCCACGCAGGCTTTGTGGAGCCGGGAGTTTATATAGTAGAGGAGAGTGAACGGGGTGGGAGGCGCAGCTTTAAAATAATCAAAATCAGAGTCACAACATCGTCAGAGCCCGCGCCCGCACCCCGAAGGCTTCAGAAGGGCCGGGCAGGCGAGGAGCCAGAGGCTAAGTTCCCCAGCATCCCTCCGGGGAGGGAGGCTTGCAGGAGTCTCTGGTCTCTGCTGCCCTTAGACTGGTCACATCTCTAGGCTCCTACTGCAAGGTGAACTCTTTTTCCCCGGACCCAAGTTTCCTTTCCTGGGCGCTGAGCTGGGCGGGGTTGGAGCGGGAGAGAAAAACTGGAACCGCGGTTAGAGATGGTGGAAGAGGACGTCTCAGCCAAAAGACTTGAGGTCTGTTTAGGACTCCGGTGACAAACAAGTGCAGTATGAGCCAGACGCCCCCTGGAAGCTCTACTCCCCGGGAGAGCCAGGCAAGGGGGCCGCCGCTGCGCTTCCCCGCGCCCCCTCCCCCCGCATTCGCTTGGCAGAGCGCGTGCGGGCCTCTCCCCGGAATCCCAAGCGCCTGCGGACCGCACGCGGCGAGGCCTCGGTCGAGACCCAGCTGCGGGCGGCGGGGCAGGGGCGGCGGCGGAGGCCTGTGTGAAAGTCTCCCCGGAGCCCTGGCTGTACGGCGTCCGCCGCCAGCGTCCCCCAGCCCTCGGGATCGCGTTGTGCCCCTGCACCCTGGGAGAGCCCGGGCCCCCGGAAACTGCGCACGACGCCCCGGAGCGCTTACGGTTGTCGGCTCCCTGGCTCCTGGGCTTGGCGGTCCCTCTGGCTCCGGCTCTCCGGGTTCCCCTGCTCCGGATTCGCGCGTCCCCTGACTACCCTGCGCTGACCCCGCCCGGGCTCGGCCCCCCAGCGGGCGGGCCGGGTCACCAGGGTTCAGTCCCGCTCCGCCCTTGTTTACCTGGGCCACCCGGATGACTCTGCACCTTCCTAAGCCCGCCTCTGCTTTGGAAGAGGGCTCTCAGAGTGCAGCCCGCGATCAGAAACGGTCCTAAATTCTTAGTCACTGAATCAATAAACAAACAAACCTCAAGCTTCAGCCTTGTGTAACTTGTTTCATATTTTAACCAGTTCATTGTTATTGTATTTTACTCGTGCGTTGTGTGTCCAGGACAGATTGGGGAATCTTAAAGCAAACAAACCTGTCTTTCAACACACAGTCTGAGAAACACTAGTCTGAGTGAAATTTGAACCCGCACAAAGAGGTCTTCATGGTGAGGACTGATATCTACAAAGTGGAGCTGGATGCCTGGAGAGTAGCTCGTTCCTGGCTAATAAAAACACTCAACTTAGTTCCCTCTCCAAACCTTTGCTTATGTAGTATTCCTGGAAAGGATGCTCTCCTGCATCCAAATATGAAATCCTACTGTTCTTTAATCCCACACCTTCCTAGTGAAGCCTGACCTCATTCCTGCAGTCTCTGACATCTCTGTACTCCTTCAAAACTTGCAGTCTGTGAGATTCCTCCATCCCTCACCAAATCTTTCAAACAGAAGCTCTGCCTCTGGCCATTTTACCAAGGGACTCAAATTTGTTATCTTTCAAACTCAGTGATGATGAAAGCATCCTAAAATTAGATATTGGTGAATACCTTCTTTAAGATCATTTACCCAGCGTTAGAATATGAAATCTAAGCTAGTGCTAGATATTTCAAAGTACAATCTACCTAGACACAGTAAATAAATAAGGCACTGTGTCCAACTCAGCAGGGCAAAATTTAGACAGTCAGATTTCAGATTTCAGCTTTCAGTCAAAAGCTATTGAAAGGTTTATGGACTGAAAGAATGGGTATAATGTGATCTCTAGAATAAACTATGTGCTTTTTAAAAGTCAAAGACTGTTCTTCTGTACAAACGTCTGGAGAGTTTCCAGGTACATCGGGGAGAATTAAAAATAATATGTGGGGGGGGGGACAGTTTTGGATGAAAACTGTAGATCAATTCCTGAGTCACTGGAAGGAAACAACATCTTTTATGCCAAAAATGCATAATATGAATCTAATCATGAGGAAACCTCAGAAAAGAAACCCAATTAAGTAATATTCTGCAAAATAACTGGCCTATACTTTTCAAAAATGTCAGGCTCATGAAAGACAAGGAAAGGCAGGTGAAAACGTTCTTGGTGCAAGGAGCCTGAAGAGTCATGGAAACACATATGATGCTTTTAGACTAGACCCTGGACTAGAAACCGTTTCTATGAAGAATATTATTGAAATGATTGGGGATGTTTGAAGAAAGTCTATAAATGATAGCATTATATTAATGCTAAATATTTTGATTTTGAGAACGAATTTTTCTAAGTGACTATGATCTTAGAAAATATACACTGAAGGATTTGAGGAGTCATGTCTGAAATGTTCATTCCATTTTATACACTATATATACATCTCATATTTGTATATGTATATATATACATGTATATATAATGTATATAAATGGAGAGAGAGAATTACAAAGCAAATGCAGTGAAATGTTAGCAATTAGTAACTCTGGGTAGAGAGTTTATGGGAGTTCCTTGTACTATTCTTGCAACAACTTTACTATAAATTTTAAATTATTTTGAAATTAAAAGTTTTAAAAATTGTGGATCAAATAAATATATATCTTTATCTCAGCTCCCTACTGAAAACACCATGAAAATCACTACCGAGGTGCAGAAAAGCTATAAACTCCAAAGGACAAGGTGACTGGGAGAAAAGATAACAGCAGAGGAGGGATATCATGAATTTTTTAAGGTGAAAATCAGTCGACTAATTTAGCAGAACAGATAAAGCTAAAAACCTTTCTACAACCAGAAGCAGGCAGATTCTTGCCCTAGACTTGTAGAGATCATTAAACTATAGCCCTCAGGCCAAATTGGACCCACAACTTATTTTTGTAAATAAAGTTTTCCTGGAGCACAGTCACACTCATTTGTTTACATACCATCTGTGGCTGCTTTCATACTAATTTATTATCAGGCCCTTATACAGAAAAGGTTTGCTAGTCCCTGCCTTACAGCCCTGCAAAATCTTAGGAGCTAGAGGTATGGGGAGTCTCTGAAGGTAGGAGTTTGGGTGGATGTGGGAAATGGTAGATCTTGAGTGTCCCTGCATGTTCAAGCCAAGTCTGCCAAGAATGTAAGGAAAAGACTCAATAATGGGGAGTTATTGTTTAAAGGGTATAAAAGTTCAGTCTTGCAAGATGGAAAGAGATCTGGAAATGGGTAGCGGTAATGATTGCATGACAATATAAATGAATGTACTTAAATACTACTCAACTGTACACTTAAAATGGTTCAGATGGCAAATTTTGTGTTATGTGTACTTTACCCTCCGCCGCACCACCACCCCCCACCCCCCACCCGCCGCCACACACACACATACAAATTGGAAGGAAAACAAAACAAAACCTTAGGAGAACTAATTTAAACTTTGTATAAGGAGAATTTGTACCTTCTGTTGCTTGTTCTTACTCCAAGCCAGTGACCAGCCGTCCCTCACTGGCCAACCAGGGATTTATTTTCTGGAAACTGAACTGAGACTCTTTCCACCTCAGGGGCACTACTGGGCCCAAGTACAACAGGGATGAGGCACCTGACTGAAAATAGTGGAACCAAGTGAAAGTCTTCACTTTAACCTGTGAGTCCCTTCTCAGCGCCTTCCCACTTGAGTCCACAGAACACCGTTCCCAGGTACTAATCCCTAAGCAGGAAGAAGAGGATCTGCCTCTTAACTAAATGAGCCATCCTGCAGAAGAGCTGCAGATAGAGACACCTGGGGGCCTCGTAACAAAACAGCTGGCTCACCATCTAGCCACCCTCCCCTGAGGTCAATTAGGGTACTGGCCACCGTGTGCACAGCTCTTCCAGTTGGTGTTTTAACACCTCACTTCTAAATAGTAAAAGACCACCAGATACTGGGGAAAGCCTCCCACTTAAAAGGCAGAGCCACAGTTGAGAGAGAAAGTACTCACAGGCAACAGAGGAGACTACAGTATTCTCAAAGACATAAGAAAGGGTTTGTATCTATGAAGAAGGGACAAGATACGATTAAAAAAGAAGCAATTCGGAGAATTAGAAAACACTTTTTAAAATTAAAAATTTAAGAGAAATGTCCAAAGATAGAATTGAGGAGTTCTCCCAGAAAAATGGAACACAAATCAAAGAGATGGACAGTGGAAGGAAAAAGAAAGAAAGAAAATCAAGTCAATCCAGGAAGGCACCAGACATATAAGCTCCATAGAACAGAAAAGAGACTATAGAGAGAAGGACATTATTAAAGAGGTAATCTAAGTATTTTTCCCAAACACAGCATAGAAATCTTCAGATTGAAAAGACACCATGGGGCAGAAGCTGGAAGGAAGGAAGAGAGAAGCGGACTTAGTTCTCTGAAGATCAGAGAACTCCAGTGTCTTAGGGAGAGTCCTCAGTGCTGTGGGCAGTGCCCAGCTACTGATGCCACAGAAATTCCAGCAGTTCCGGGGCCTCTGTGAGCAAAACTGGAACCCTGATGCCAACCCACGTCCAACGGCCCAGGACTTGGCAGGGTTCGGCGACCTGCTCCAGCTGTCCATCAAGGACATCAGCATGAAGTCTGATGAACTCTACCACCTCAAGGCCAACAGCTGGCAGCTGGTGGAGACCCCCGAGAAGAGGAAGGAAGAGAACAAAGCACCCCCTCCAGTCCCAAAGAAGCCAGCCAAATCCAAGCTGGCAATGAGCCGCGACAAGGCCTCTGATGCTGGGGACAAGCAGCGTCAGGAGGCCCGCAAGAGACTCCTGGCAGCCAAGTGGGCGGCTTCCGTGCGGCAGAACTCAGCCACAGAGAGCGCGGACAGCATCGAGATTTACGTCCCTGAGGCCCAAACCCGGCTCTGAGACCAGGAAGCAAACAATTTTAAATCATTAAAAAAAACCCCACAAACTAAAAAAAATAAAATAAAAATAAAAAGACACCATGGGAAAAACAAACAGAAGAACACCAATGCAGGTCATGTCATTGTGATATTTTAAAAGATCTAAAAGCTTCTGGAGCCAGCAGGGGAAAGCCCCCAAACCAAAAACAGTCAACACAAAGACTTAATAATCAGAGTATACTCAGAATGCTTAGCAGTAACAGTGGAGACCATAAAACAGCGAAGCAAGGCCTTCAAAGGTTGTTAGGAAACTATTTCCAACAAAGAAATACTTTGTTGGAAAGTATACACTTTATTATATAATAAAGTGTAAGGGCAAATTAATAAAGGACATTCTCACACATGTAAGGACTAAAAACCTTTGCACTTCTCATGTACCCATTTCTAGACATATTACTAGAGGATGTACTCCAGCAAAACAAGGGCGTAAAATATGAAAGGAGAAGATATGGTATTTGGGAAACAGGGAATCTAACAGAGGAGCAGCAATAGGAGGCCTAGGCTGACAGCTGTGCAGGCTTAGAAAGCAGAGTGTCCAGATGGAAAGAGGAAGACAAATGGCTGGGAGGCAGGTCTCCAGAAAGTGAAATTACACATTAACTGCATTAACTTTTTGGAAAATAACATGAACAGATATTTGTCAAATCTGATGGCATATTTAGGGGGAAAAAAACTAAGGAAAGGAAGATGGAAAAATAAAGTGAAGGAAGAAAATGATTAACAACAGAAAAAAACAAAAAGTTGTTCAAGAAAGGAAATGTAATCATGGTATATTGCTTGGCTGTGTAGTGAGCAATATTTACCTAATCATTATGTAAGTACTATTGATTTAACACAAAATTATTATTGTTCCTATCTTGAGAGGATCAATGGGAGCAGCAGTGATGGGTGTATAATACGTTGTCTTTATCTATTATAAGAAAAAATCAATAGATAATGTCCAAAAGTGACAAACCAAGAAGTATGCATTATGAGCATATTATTTAGATATCTAGAGGTAAACGCCAAAAGACTTGAAAGTAGACTGAGAAAAAGGAGGGAAGGGGGTTGTTATATTTTACTGTAAGCCTTGATTATTTGATTTATCAAAAAAATATACAAATAAAAATATAAATTCATTAAAAAATCTTATTTTCTAGATTTCTACGTCATTGGACACTCCAGAGTCATTGCTTTTCTCCCTAGATTTCTAAAGCATGTATTGCACTGCTCTTATTTCTAGGCTTTTATCAGTTCCGGTAAACTGCTATTTCCTGCTGCTTCCACTCAAGCTTTTTCTTCATGTTTATTCGCCACTGGGCTCTTGTCCTACACTTGCTACTCTCTGGATGCTTATCAATAAATTCCTTTTCAGATGCTAATTGAAAGATTATTGATTGCACTAGACGCTGTATGTGGTTTACTAGAGTTAGAGTCTCATATCACCTGCTGCTCATCACAGAAGTGTTACCTACTTCAAAATAAATGGATTACAGATCCCCTGGGACATTAAAGAAATGCGGATGGTGATAGCAAGGGCTGTTTTACAAAACACCCTATAAAGACAGCATTTTATAAGAACATCAGTTATACAGAATTGTTTCATAGCTATATTTTCTCATCATTTTTATAATCAACTATATTTAGCAGTCATCTATTAGCATATGGTGCTACCAATTGATGGAAGAGATTTTCACATAGTAAGGTATGAGACATTATTTTGGCTTATACATGGTTTAGTATAAGTATTATGTAAGATTTAGTACACATGATTTAGACGCTGAAGAGATCAAGAGATGGAAAGAATACATGAAAGAACTGTACAAAAAAGATCTTAATGAACTGGATTACTACAATGGTGTGGTCAGTCACCCCGAGCCAGACATTCTGGAAAGCGAAGTCAAGTGGACCTTAGGAAGCACTACTGTTAATAAAGATAGTGGATGACATGGAATTCCAGTAGAACTATTCAAAATCCTAAAGGACGATGCCATCAAGGTGTTGCATTCAGTATGTCAGCAAATCTGGAAGACCCAGCAGTGGTCACAGGACTGGAAAAGGTCAATCCTCATCCCAGTTCCCAAGAAGGGTAGTACTAAGGAATGTGCTAACCATCAGACAGTTGTACTCATCTCCCATGCTAGAAAGGTCATGCTTAAATCTTGCATGCTAGGCTTCAGCTTTATGTGAATCAAGAACTTCCAGATGTCCAAGCTGGGTTTAGAAAAGGCAGAGAAACCAGAGATCAAATTGCCAATCTTTGCTGGATCATAGAGAAAGCTAGGGAATTCCAGAAAAACATCTACCTCTGTTTCATTGACTACGCCAAAGCCTTTGACTGTGTGGATCATGACAAACTGACAAGCTCTTAAAGAGATGGGAACATTAGACCATCTTACCTGTCTCCTGAGAGACCTGTATGCAGGTCAAGAAGCAACAGTTAGAACCCTGTATGGAACAACTGATTAGTTCAAGTTCGAGAAAAGAGTACGACAGGGCTCTCTGCTGTCACCCTGTTGGTTTCACCTATGCGCTGAGTACATCATGAGAAATGCCAGGCTAAATCAGTTACAAGCTGGAATCAAGACAAACAGGAGAAATATCAACAGCCTCAGATATGCAGATGATATCATTCTAATGGCAGAAAGTGAAAAAGAACAAAGAGCCTCTTGATGAGGGTGAAGGAGGAGAGTGAAAGAGCTGGCTTAAAACTAAATATTAAAAAAATAAGATCATGACATCTAGGCCCATTACTGCATGGCAAAAATAAGGGGAAAAGGTGGAAGTAGTCAGATTTCCTCTTCCTGGGCTCTAAAATCACTGCGGATGGTGACTGCAGCCATGAAATCAGAAGACATATGCTTCTTGGAGGCAAATGTAAGAAGGCTATGACAAACCTAGACAGTGTGTTGAAAAGCAGAGACATTACTCTGACGACAAAGGTCTGTATAGTCAAGGCTATGGCCTTCCCAGATGTCACATCTGCTTTAATCATTAACAAAAAAATAAAAATGAAGTAACTGTGGTTCAAGGCTTCCAAATGGAGCTGAGTGGTCATTTTGGATATGGTTTCAGAATGTTCCTGGATTACTAAGAATTTATATTTTTTGTATCAGACTCAAGGACACAATCGCAAGGACACAATCATCTATTCCCAAAACAATATAACTGACACTTGCAACTTCCTGGCCTTTTAGCTATGCAACCATCCCACACTGCAATCAGTCCTTGCTTGGCAAGCAACATTACTTTTCGCCAGCTCCAATTACCATTCTTGACAAAGAGCTAATGTAATTTTGTGGTTTTTGCTTTTATAAACATCTTCCATTTTATAGAATGGAAGTTCAATTCAAGTGCTTCTTGAATCTGTGTCTCCTGAGCTGTAATCTTCAGTTTCTGGCATAAAATTCTTTTCTATTGTTATTACAGATTGGTTTATTGGTTATTTCCACCAGTACAACAAAGCAATCAATAAAAAAAACACAAACAGAAGCCCTAGTTTCTAGAAACTTGGCCTTGTACAAAGGATAAGATAATTTACAAAGATTATCTTTTGGGAGATTATCAAGAATGACAAAATAATATGTCCTATCATGGAGCAAACACAAATAGAAAATAATTTTAGATTTTAAATAGATATCATAGTTTTATAAAAAGATGCAAATGAAGAGAAATGATGCAAAATGTTGAGTTTTTTAAGCACTTTTCTTATGTCCACAGAAAGGCAGAAGAATACATTATAACACAACAATCCTGCAGAGAAGGCAATGGCAACCCACTCCAACCCACTACTGGAGTGGAAAATCCCATGGATTTGCCTGGAAAGTCCCATGGACGGAGGAGCCTGGTAGGCTGCAGTCCATGGGGTCTCGAAGAGTCAGACACGACTGAGTGACTTCACTTTCACTTTTCACTTTCATGCATTGGAGAAGGCAATGGCAACCCACTCCAGTGTTCTTGCCTGGAGAATCCCAGGGACGGGGGAGCCTGGTGGGCTGCCACATATGGGGTCACACAGAGTCGGACATGACTGAAGCGACTTAGCAGCAGCAGCAGCAAAAACCCTGAAATTTCTTTTGTATGATTTCACACTGACCGCTTTCTCCCAGGTTTCTTGAGATCACCAACTATACTACATTCCCAGGACTTCAAGGTCAATGATCAACAGTAGTATTGCAGGAAGATCAAAGTCAACAGAAAAATTACTTAGTAAAGAAGCCAGTTGTAAACACAGCTTATGCACAAAGTTCAAATGCAGTCAAGGCCCTCTTGAGCCCTCTATGGGCCTACATTGGACACTGCATTGTGACCATGCCTTATTTGAGGTTGAGTCATTTCACTTTTTAAAAATTAGTATGAATTTTATTGGAGTATAATTGATTTACAATGTGTTAGTTTCATGTGTGCAGCAAAGTGAATCAGTTGTGCACATACATATATCCATTCTTTTCAGATTCTATTCCCATATAGGTTGCTACAGAGTATTGAGTTTGGAATTCCCTGTGCTATACAGTAGGTCCTTATTAGCTGTCTATTTTATATATAGTAGGGTCTATCTACTAAGTATTTTGATAGAAGCAAGAAGTCAGTGAAAACAAGTTTTTGCAAAAACAGTTTTTCACAAAAATAGTCCTTTATAGCAGGGATCTAATGCCTGATGATCTGAGATGATTGTTGCTGTTTAGTCACTAAGTCATGTCTGACTTAGCGACCAGATGGGGTCTTTGTGACCCTCTGGACTGTAGCATGCCAGGCTCCTCTGTCCAGGCAAAAATACTGGAGTGGATTGCCATTTCCTCCTCCATCATTCTTGTTTTGCCCAGGATGGGGGGACTGTTGTTTAAACTTGGTATTTTAATCAGTCTTTTGGAACCTCAGTTGTCACTCCACGGTTTTAAGACAACAGCAATTTCAGCACGTTTTCCCACCCCATCCCCATTCTCCTTGAAGAGCAAAAACCAGGTTTCACCCTTTTAACTGATTTTTTAAATATTATTAAGTGTTTTTCTTTTTAACCTCATCTTAGGCACTACCTGTTGAAGACTTCAACAGATAAGGAAATTAGCTCAGCTGACTTCACTAGGAGAACGTCTTCCTGCCCCATATTTCCCATCCTGCAAATTTGAGTTACAAATATTCAAGTGTTTTCATTATTATGAAGGCGATTCAGGGCCAAGTTATCATCACTATGATTTTCTTTTCCTGTATAACATGTTTTCCCTAGACTTAATAATTTTAAATTTGCTTGGTTTTTCTATGTGCCAACCACTACTATACCACAGACCTCCTTAAGCTATATACATCCTTTCCTAGTAAATTTATTCACATCAGATTTTCTTCATTTTCTTAATGAAGTGCCTCAGGAACCCTCTGGTCCGCCTCGGATCTGATCCGGTTGCTCTATGCCTACGGAATCTGAGGTCCGCCTCCACCATGTCTCAGGGATTCCTTTCTGTTCTCTCCTGTGTTAGGTATCCACTTCCTGTATCCCAGGCCCTCCTCTTTCTTGGTTCATTCCATTTTAGAGGAGCATTTCCTTGAGTGACTTCCTGAAAAGGTGTTATGTGGGAGGTAAATTTCTGAGGAAACAAATTACTGTTTCCAGGAATTTGCTGGATATATATTCCTATATTCCTGCCCTTTGCTAGGTGACCTCCAGTGCTTCCCTACAGATGGATATTCCCCATGTCACTGATACCAGGCTTGGGCATGTCATTTGCTCTGACCAATAGAGTATGAGGTGACATCTGAGCAGAAGCTTTATAAGCTCTCTCTCTCTAGGTTCTGCTCTTTCATCCTGGATCCTAGAATGAGGGCCTTGGAGCAGGGGAGGGACTGTGGAGGCACAGCTATCTGTAATTTGAGCAAAAAATAAACTTTCCAGGTACTGAGATTGGAGGGTTCCCTCAATAAAAACTTAATCTAAATGTGTCTGGGAAATGTCTTTATTCAATGCTTCCCTCTAATTGTTTGGATGCATACATATTCCAGGATTGGAATAGTTTTCTTTCAGAAATTTGAGGGCATTGCTCCATGATCTTCTAGTATTGCCCTTGAGAAGTCCAAAGCCACTCTGATGCCTGATTGTTTTAAAGAACCCCTCCTTCGCCTCTGGAAGCATATAGGAGCTTCTCTTTATCACCATTATACTGAAATTCTGCGATCATAGGCCTTGATATTTCATCTACTTTCACCCTTGTGGAAGGCACTAAGCAGGCCCTTTCAGTCTGGAAATACATGTTCTTTAATTTTGCAAAAATTTCTTAAATTATCTTATGGATGATTTCTTCCACTCCATGTTCTTTTTTCTGAAATTCTTTTATCCAAATCTTTAACTGTTCTTCTGCCTCTTTTTTCTTTTTGACTCTATTTTCTGGATATTTCTGCAATTTCTTTTTTTTTTTCTTTTCAAGCTTCTTTTTCACTTCAGTTGTTCTTAATTTCCAGGAGTCTTTTTTGTTGTTGTTCTTTTAATCTCGTTTCCCCGGAAAGCTGAGCCTGAGACAAAGGCTTGCTTATGGTAGCTTATTTGGGAAGTCATCCCCAGGATAAGAGGTAAGGGCTGGGAGGTGAAACTGTAAAGGAGGAAAAGACAATACAAGGATGTGTTTCCAACTTGGCCACTGCTCGGGGTAACTGATGTTTGATTCTGCGGGGCCTTTTGAAAAGGTTTATAGAATGAGTCTCAGAACTGTTCACCCAGGGAGCAAAAACTAGGAGCATTAGCTCCATCCCTCTTTGGTCGAGGGCAAACCTCACAGACTTAGAATTTCCTGTGTTTCCAGCTTGCTTATACATGATTGCCAAGAAGACTGGTGTCCGATAGAAACCACAAGGAATGGACTAAGAGAGTAAGTGACAATATCAAAATCTGAAACTTCTGTTTGGCCAAAGGTATCAGTGGTGGGCTGAACAATGATTCCCCCAAAGACATCCCCGAGACATCCCAAAGACAACTTGTGCCTATTACCTTATATGGCAAAAGAGACTTTGCAGATGTGATTAAAATGTGAAGATTATCCTGAGTTATCTGGGTTGAAACGAAATGTAATCACCAAGGTCCTTATAAGAGGAAGTCAAGGGTCTTCCCTGGTGGTCCAGGGACTAAGACCCTGTGTTCTCAGTGCAGGGGGCCCAGGTTCAATCCCTGGTCAGGGAATTAGATCCCACATGCCACAACTAAAGATCTCATGTGGCACAACTAAGACCCAGGGCAGTCAAATAAATGCCTTTTTTTTTTTTTTAAAGAAGGAGTCAAGAAGGTCAAAGGAGGTGATGTGGTGACAGAGGAGAGGTAGGAAAGGCGATGCAGTGTGGAGCCACGAGCCAAGTAATGAGAACAGCCTCCGGAGGCTGGGAAAGACAAAGAAACAGAGTCTCTGCTGGAACCCTTAGGTACAATGACCCTGCTTGATTTTAGCCCTTTAAGGGTCATTTCGGACTTCTAATCCTATTAGAGAATAAATTGTGGGTTTTTTTAAACCACTAAATTTGTGAAAATTTGTTATGGCAGCAATTACAAACAAATTAGTTTCCATGGGATCAAAACAGTATCCATACACAGAGATAAAATATGAGTGACAGGATGGGAAAAAATGCTTGAGGCTTATTTAACAAAGGACATTCTGAAAACATAGAGGATTCTTTTTTTTAAAAAATTCAATGAACACATAGAAATTACTATGTGCCAGGCACTAAGTGCTTTACCAATGCTAATTCATTTCATCCTCATAACAAGTTTGAAAGTGGAATTGCTCAGGTGTGTCAGACTCTTTGCAACCTCATGGACTGCAGCCCACCAGGCTCCTCTGTCCATGGGATTCTCCAGGCAATACTGGAGTAGTTGCCATTTCCTTCTCCAGGGGATCTTCTTGACCCAGGGATCGAAGCCAGGTTTCCCACGTTGCAGGCAGACGCTTTACCCTCTGAGCCACCAGGGAAGCTCATAACAACTTTATAAGATCCTTATTATTTACCATTTACATCAGAGGAAACTGAGGCACAGAGGTTAGGTAACTTGTCCAAGGTCCCAAGAACCCTTAAGGAAATGACAGCAACCCAGCAGAAAATTAGCAAAAAATTGTAAACTCAGACAGCACACATTTGAAGATACCGTGTCAACTCAAGCCTCCGGAAAGCACATACCAAGATGGAATAAGAAGTGTAGTGGTCTCCTGACAGAGACGCCTGTGAACAGGAAAGGGAGCAGTAGTAAGAGCCTTGGACTTCCCAGGCAGTCCAGTGGTGAAGAATCCGCCTGCCAATGAGGGGGACAGGGGTTCTACCCCTGGTCCGGGAAGCTTCCACATGCCATCCAGCAACTAAACCCATGTGCCACAACAGTTGAGCCCGAGTGCCTGGAGCCCATGCTCAGCAACAGAAGAAACCACCGCAGTGAGAAGCCCACTCACCACAACTGGAGAGTAGCCCCCACTTGCCAGAACTAGGGAAAGTCTGTGTGCAGCAACAAAGACTCAGTACAGACGAATATAAATAAGTAAAATTACAAAAAGAAAAAAAAAGCCTCAGAGCACGGTGCAGGTCTGACACAGGCATCAGGAGAGCAGGGGGGAAGGAGGAGCCCTGGCTGCAGGGCGGCTCTGTCGTGGCCAGGCCGCACAGCGCAGGACTGGCCCAGCGCTGCTGTCCCGGCCATGCTCAGCCACAGGCTGGGGACAGCTCAGCAAGAGCGACACGTCAGCGTGAACCTGCAGCAAACCTCACAGATGTGGCGATTGCGACCGGAGGCTGTCAGCTAACTGCAGTTTTTTGCAGGACGTTCCTTTTTTTTTTTTTTTCCCCTCAAAATACTGTGTTGAGGTATAACTGGCATATAATAAACAGCAAATATTCAGAATATACAGCTTTTCAAAGTTTGGTATATGTACACCCATGAATTAACACAGTAAATAGATCCCTCCTTCCATCCACATCTCCCCTCTTCACCAAGGAAACCACTGATCTGTGATCACCATACACTAGCTTGCACCTCCTAGAATCTTATGTGAGTTAAGTCATGCAGTATGTGCTCTATTGCACCTGGCTTCTTTAACTTAGCCTAATTATTTTGAGGCTCATCCACCTTGTTGCGTGTACAAATAGTTCATTTCTTTTCATCACTGAATAGTATTGCTATGTACAAATGTGCCACAATTTATTTATCCAAAAACCTATTGATGGACTTTACAGTTGTTTCTAGTTTTTTGGCTATTAATAATTAAGGCTCCTATGAACATTCAGGTACACGTCCTTGAATGGAATGCTGGATATATGCATAACTTTTAAAGAAACTGCCTGTTTTCCAATTGGTTATACCAGTTTATGTTCCCACCAGCAGTATGAGAGTTTTGGTTGCCCCGCATCCTTGTCAGCATTTGGTATGGTCAGTCTTTTAGCCATTCTAATAGGTATGTGGGCTTTCCCTGGTGACTCAGTAGTAAAGAATCTGCCTGCCAATGCAGCAGATGCGGGTTTGATCCTTGAGTCAGGAAGTTCCCCTGGTGAAGGAAATGGCAACCCACTCCAGTATTCTTGCCCAGGAAATCCCATAGACAGAAGCCTGGAGGGCTACAGTCCATGGGGTTGCAAAAGTGTTGGATGTGACTTAGCGACAAAACAATAGATATGTAGTGGTGTTTTGTGATTTTACTTTTCATTTCCTTAACAACTGATTATGTCAAACATCTTTTCTTGTGCTTATTTGGCATCTTTACATCTTTTCCAGTTGAGTGTCTGTTCAAATCTTTTCTGTATTATTTATGCAGGGTGGGGGATTTTACTGAGATTTCACTATTCTTTGTGCTATGGATATAAGTAATTTCTCAGACATATGCTTGTAAATAATTTTTTTTTCTGATATGTGCCTTGTCTCATTCTCCTAACAGTGTCTTTAGAGGAACAGAAGATTTCAATGTTGGTGTCCAATTTTTTTCTTTTATAAATTTTGTCTCTTGTGTGGTACCTGCCTAGCCAAGGTCCTAAAGATTTTCTCCTGTTTTCTTCTGGAAGTTTTATGGTTTTATACTTGTACTTATGACTGGTTTTGTTGTACATAGTGCAAGGTAGAGGTCCAATCTCATGTTTTTTAAACATATGGATATCTAATCACACCAGCATCATTTGTTGAATAGAATATCCTTTCTCCATTGACTTGCCTTTGCCCTTTAACTGAGGCTTTATAATAGGACATGAAAGAAAGAGGTTTTACCAGAATTGAAAGAGACACGTGTATCCCATTGTTCACTACAGCACTGTTTACAATAGCTAGGACATGGAAGTAATCTATATATCCATCAGCAGATGAATGGATAAGAAAGTTGTGCTACATATACACAGTGGAATAATACTCAGCTACTGAAAAGAACACATTTGAGTCAGTTCTAATGAGGTGGGTGAAACTGGAGCCCATTATACAGAGTGAAGTAAGTCAGAAAGAAAAACACCAATATGGTATATTAATGCATATATATGGAATTTACAAATATGGTAATGACGACCCTATATGTGAGATGGCAAAAGAGACACAGATGTAAAGAACAGCCTTTGGACTCTGTGGGAGAAGGTGAGGGGGGATGATTTGAGAGAATAGCATTGAAACATGCATATTACCATACGTGAAACAGATGACCAGTCCAAGTTCGATGCATGAAACAGGGCACTCAAAGCGGGTGCACTGGGACAACCCAGAGGGATAAGATGGGGAGGGAGGTGGGAGGGAGGTTCAGGATGGGGGACACATGTACACCCATGGCTGATTCATGTCAATTATGGCAAAAACCACCGCAATATTGTAAAGTAATTAGCCTCCAATTAAAATAATTTTTTAAAAAAGAAGAGGTTTTAGCTCTTCACTTTAATTCCTCTTTTGTGGAATTGTTTTAGCTATTCTAGGTCTTTGCTTTTCCATATAAATTTTAGAATCAGCTTGCCAATTTCTAAAAAAAAAAAGCCTGCTAGGATTTTAATTGATTGAACTGAATTTATAAATCAACTTGGGGAAAATCAGTATCATCAAAATACTAATTCTTCTGACACATGAATAAGATATATTAAATTTTTAAATATGACTCACTTTTTAATTGTCTTCTTAATTTCTCTCAGTAACATTCTATAGTTTCCTGTGCATATCTTGTGATTTTTAAAAAGTTTTTTTTACAGTAGGTCATTATTCATTTTATATACAGTATGAGTGAACTCTGGGAGTTGATGATGGACAGGGAGGCCTGGCGTGCTGTGATTCATGGGGTCACAAAGAGTCAGACACGACTGAGCGACTGAACTGAACTGAACTGAATGTGTATGTTACTCTCAAATTCCTAATTTACCCCTCACCTCATGTCATCTTCATCCATTCGTCTGTCGATGAACATCTAGTTTGCTTCCATGTCATGGGTATTATAAACTGTGCTGTTATGAACACAGAGGTGCATGTGTCTTTTCAAATTATGGTTAGGGTATACGCCCGGAAGTGGGATTGCAGAATCACATGGTAGTTCTATTTTTGCTTTTTTAAGGGACCTCCGTATTTTCTCCATGGTGGCTGCACCAATTTACATTCCCACCAACAGTATCGGAGGGCTCCCTTTCTCTACACCCTCTCCAGCACGTGTTATGTGTAGACTTCTTGATGATGGCCATTCTGACTGATGTGAGGCGATACATCACTGTGGTTTCTTCTTTCCGTTTTCTCAAAGCTGTTTATGTGTAACTTAGAATTACTATGTCTTCTTGGTGAATTGACTCTTTTATCAGTACATTTGGTCCCTCTTTATCCTTGGATATCCTTATCCTTGGAGATACCCTTGGATATCCTTATCCTTGGAGATACCCTTGGCTCTGAAGTCTACTAATTAACAGTCATGCTCGCTTTCTTTTGATTAGTATTGGCATGGCCTGTTTTTTCCATCCTTTTACTTGTGACCTACTTGTATCATTATAGTTGAAGGAAGTTTCTTGCAGAGAGGATACAGCTGGTTCTAGTTTTTTGATTCTGACAATCTCTGTGTGCATAGACTACTTACATTTCATGTAAGTAATGATACGGGCTTCCCAGGTGGTGCAGTTGGTAAAGAATACATCTACCAATTCAGGAGACACTGAGATGTGGGTCCGATTCCTGGGTCAGGAAGATCCCTAATCCCCTGGAGGAGGAAATGGCAATCCATTCCACTTTCTTGCCTAGAAAATCCCATGGACAGAGGAGCCTGGAGGGCTACAGTCCATGGGGTCACAAAGAGTTAGACACGACCAATCACGTGTGTGCATGTACACGCGTGTCCACACACACCATTGATGTGTTTGCATTTAGGCCTACCATTTTATTATTTGGTTCATGTTTCCCATATTTTGTTCCTGATGCCCTTTTCTTGCCCTCCTTTTTTATTTAAATCCTTAGTATTTCATTTTATCTATTGTTTATTAAATTTCTTTGCAGCATCCTTTAGTGATTGCTTGAGGGATGAGGATATCATACTTACCTTTTCAATCTACTGACAATAACTATTTTTCACTTCGAGTGGAGTGTATTAATAGAAACTTTACTATCACATAGGTATCTTTTTCTCCTCTAGGCTATTGATGCCTTATGTACTACATCTACACACAATGAGAATATTTATGTCATATTTTATTTCTATTATCAAATGTATCTTAAGAACTCAAGATAATAGCTTCTTCATTTAACTCAGATAATTGCCATTTCTATTTCTCTTCATTCCTGAATGTTCCAATTTTCTTTATGGTGTCATTTCCCTTTTAACTGAAGGACTTCCTTTAGTAATTCTTTTTAAACCAAGACTGATGGCAATGGATTGTCTTCCTTTTTCTTTACCCAAGAATGACTTTATTTCACTATTGTTCCTGAAGGTTGTTATCTGTGGATATTGAATTCTGGGTTAACAGTTCTTTCCTCTCTGCAATTTAGAAATATTGTGCCACTTCCCTCTGGCCTCCACGATTTCTGACGAGAATTCCAGTAATTCAAATCAGTTTCCCTTGAAGTTATCCTTTTTGCTGGCTGCTTTTAAGATCATTGTCGTTTCCTTGTGACTGTGACTAGATTTCCATTATGATGGATTACTTTGGCGTTCTTGAATCTATAGGTTCAAGTTTTTCACCAAATTTGAAATTTCCAACCAATATTTCTCCAACCATTTTTTTCGGCACCACACTTTCTCCTGTCCTTCTGGTATTCTTGATGGCACAAGCATTACACATTTTATTATTGCCCTACAAGTCTCTAAATTTCTGCTCATGGTTTTGCTTTATTTTCCCAATCATTTTCTCTGTTTTTCAGATCAAATTCTCTTAGTTCATCTTCAAGTTTACTTGGAGAAGGCAATGGCACGCCACTCCAGTACTCTTGCCTGGAAAATCCCATGGATGGAGGAGCCTGGTAGGCTGCAGCCCATGGGGTCGCACAGTTGGACACAACCGAAGCGACGTAGCAGCAGCAGCAGCAAGTTTACTGTGCTCAACTGTTGTGTGGTTTTTCAGTTTTGGTTGCTTTTCAATTGTAAATTTTCCATTTATTCTTTGATTAGGTTTCTTTCATTAATTTAAAGAGTGTTCATGATTGTTCGCTAGAGCACTTTTGTAGTAGCTGCTTTAACATCTTTGTCAGATAACTCCAACATCTCTGACTGGGATCTGTTGATTGTCTTTCTCTAAGAATGATACTTTTTCCATTTCCTGGTATACTATTTTGGATAGTATCCTTGACAGTTTGAATATTGTTACCAACTTGGGGCCTTGGTTAAATACTATGCAGAATACAGAACTTTTGTCTGTTTCAGCAGGCAGTCAACCTGGTTAGGTTGCAGGCAAAAGTTTTTTTGGTTTCTTTTAGTTTCAGGTGTTCTACACAAGGTAAAAGGTTTTGAAAGCTGAATTGACATTGGAATCATAGCCTGCAGAAGACAGGTTGGGATGTCAGTTCAGCTTTCAAAATATTTGCGGTGCATTTTGGACCTACTGCATGTGAATGCCTCCTGATTGCCAGTCTGGGATTTGGGTGTAGTCTATTTGTTGTAGCCACACGTTCCGGGAAACCAACTCACTCTGAAGGACAATCCAGATAGTGGAGTGCAGTTTATTACACCGGCGGGCCCAAGGCAGAGTCTCCTCTTAGCCAAGGACTCCAACCAGTTTTTGTGAAAACCTTATATACTCTAAGTGTACTTGCTCAAACCCACCTCCCCAAATTCCCTGAAACTAGTCTGAACAAGAAGGCAATGGCACCCCACTCCAGTACTCTTGCCTGGAAAATCTCAAGTAGAAGTAGAAGTGTGCTTATATTTGAAGAGTGCAGAAATCCTTTTTGTTTTTTCCACCTTTTCTTTGTCCTCTTACAGCACACCCCCAAGCAATCCTATGGTGGTGACATCGTGAACTACCTGCAGTGAAGCCAGGAGGAGCCAAAACTCAGGGAGATAGCCCTTCCTTTCCATACAGCTTTGTTTCCAAGAGGTTAGAACCAACCTTCATTTTTTTCTCTTTGTTCTCTATTTGCTTGGCTCTGGATACAGATGATGATGGCGAAAGTATACATGGTAGCTAAAGCCTCAGTCTTTTGGCCAGAGAATGAATAGAAGGAACCAGAAAGTACCAGGGAGATCATAAAGAAGAAGGAACTAAAAATAAATGACCCCATAAAACTGTTTATATAGTTCTCAGTCTACCCCCAGTGTGCATATGTGTATGGATCTGATTCTTGTTAGTGTTATGCCCAAGTCGCGAAATCTCCCAATGACCACCAGATACCGGTATCCGATGCAAAAGCAAGAGAGTTTTTATTACCAAGCTCGAGCTGGGGCTCCCACTGTTACCGACACAGCGGCTAAGGAGAGGAGCCCCGAGTTTTGGGTTACACTGCTTATATAGGGAATATTCAGGTGAAAGGGTAACAAAAAGGGGTGTTCAGGCTGAAGGACTACTGATTGGTTACCCTCTTCTATAGGGTCGTGTGTGAATCTCTGATTGTTTTTTTTTCACTTACACGGTGAATCATTATTTCACAAAGGTAAATCATCACTTCCAAGGTAAATCACAAATGTAAATCATTACTTCCAAGGTAAATCACAAATGTCACAAATGTAAATCATTACTTCCAAGGTAAATCACAAATCCTTGAACTTAAAGTTAGGAGGTTTATCCTAAGGGCTGATTGGCTTGTGCATAGCGGGGCAAGTTTAGGCAACATCCAAAGTCTAAGTCTGTTTGCCGGGTACCTTTGCAAAAATGGAATTCTTTTACAAGATGGAGTAGCTCAGGCTCTACATTAGCATGTTAAAAACTTAGAAACTGAGTATGAAGAAGGAAACAGAACACGCTCTTATCTTGAAAGCAGGACTCCATCTTGGGCTGGACTGTGGACTTTGAGCTATATGCCCAGTATCTATGGAAATGACATACCAACTGGAAAACCAGACTCCCAGAAGGAAGAGCCCCAGGGCTTGTACCTAGACTCTCCCTTGCCTAAAAGAGTACCCTAATTATCTGTGTAACAGAATAGAATCATCCATTCTATTATGTGTATTGGGATATGACCACAGGCCTATTGATAATTGTCCACTGTTAACTACGTAGGCTTAAGGCATATGAATCATGGGTTAACTTTGATTGTATCTTTTTTTTCCCTTTGTTCAGACTCCTGCTGCTGCTGCTAAGTCTCTTCAGTCATGTCCGACTCTGTGCGACCCCACAGACGGCAGCCCACCAGGCTCTGCTGTCCCTAGGATTCTCCAGGCAAGAACACTGGAGTGGGTTGCCATTTCCTTTTCCGATGCATGAAAGTGAAAAGTGAAAGTGAAGTCGCTCAGTCGTGTCCGACTCCTTGCGACCTCATGGACTGAGCCCACCAGGCTCCTCTTTCCCTGGAATTCTCCAGGCAAGAATACTCGAGTGGGTTGCTATTTCCTTCTCCAGGGGATCTTCCTGACCCAGGGATCGAACCTGTATTTCTTGCACCACCTGCACTGGCAGGTAGATTCTTTACCACTTGTGCCCCCTGTGAAGCCCAACTAGGGGAGTATTTTTTTTTTTTTTAATTGAAGGATAATTGCGTTACAGAATTTTGTTTTCTGTCAAACATCAACATGAATTAGCCATAGGTATACATGTCCCCTCCCTCTTGAATCTCCCTTCCATTTTCTTCCCCCATCCCACTCCTGAATATTTTAAAAAGAAATAATACTAAATACTATGATATTGCCATTACCACAAGGTATTTTTTACTAAAAGAGGAAAAATAGGGAAGCAATAAATGTTACTTAGGGATTTGGTTTTCTTTCATTCTTAGTAGGCAGAAACTTCATTGTTCTTGGGCAGTTCATTTCACTGATTTTGATGTGGACCATTTTTAAAGTTTTTATTGAATTTGTTACAATATTATTTCTGTTTTACATTTTGGTTTTTTGGCCAGGGGCAAAGATCTTAGATCATAGATCTCATAGATCTTAGCTCCCAGAACAGGACTGAACATGCACTCCCTGCGTTGAGAGGTGAAATCTTAACCACTGGACCACCAGGGAAATCCCATATTTAACTCATTTTAAATTAGTTTTAGAATACAGTTACCCTTGAACAATGAACAACAAATAGGAAAAGGAGTACGTCAAGGCTGTTATGTCACCCTGCTTATTTAACTTATATGAAGAGTACATCACGAGAAACGCTGAGCTGGAGGAAGCACAAGCTGGAATCAAGATTGCCGGGAGAAATATCAATAACCTCAGATATGCAGATGACACAACTCTTACGGCAGAAAGTGAAGAAGAACCAAAGATCCTCTTGATGAAAGTGAAAGAGGAGAGTGAAAAACCTCGCTTAAAACTCAACATTCAGAAAATGAAGATCATGGCATCCGGTCCCATCACTTCATGGCAAATAGATAGGGAAACAGTGGAAACAGTGTCAGACTTTATTTTTCTGGGCTCCAAAATCACTGCAGATGGTGTCTTCAGCCATGAAATTAAAAGACGCTTACTCCTTGGAAGGAAGGTTATGATCAACCTAGACAGCATATTCAAAAGCAGAGACATTACTTTGCCAACAAAGGTCTAGTCAAGGCTATGGTTTTTCCAGTGGTCATGTATGGATGTGAGTTGAACTATAAAGAAAGCTGAGTGCCGAAGAATTGATGCTTTTGAACTGTGGTGTTGGAGAAGACTCTTGAGAGTTCCTTCAACTGCAAGATCCAACCAGTCCATCCTAAAGGAGATTAGTCCTGGGTGTTCACTGGAAGGACTGATGTCGAAGCTGAAACTCCAATACTTTGGCCACCTGATGCGAAGAGCTGACTCATTTGAAAAGATCCTGATGCTGGGAAAGATTGAGGGTAGGAGGAGAAGCGGACGACAAAGGATGAGATGACTGGATGGCATCACCAACTCAATGGACATGGGTTTGGGTGAACTCTGGGAGTTGGTGATGGACAGGGAGGCCTGGTGTGCTGTGGTTCATGGGTTCGCAAAGTTGGACACGACTGAGCGACTGAACTGAACTGAATAATGAATGCAAGGGTTAGGAGTGCTGACACTCCCTGAAGCAGAAAATCCAATTTTAACTTTGTAGCCAGCCCTCCAGAACTTAATTCCAACTGACGGCAGATTGTATATTACTGTATTACGTATTTATGAAAGGAACTGGCATATAAGTGGACCCATGCAGTTCAAACTCATGTTGTTGAAGGGTCAGCTGTACTTTCAAGACTATTACCATCACACTGTTATACTAGTGTTAGATTTTTCTAAGGGTAACAGAAGATATCAACTATAAAATGCTGCCAATACAGCCTCTAATCACTTAGAGCTCTAACAGATTTTATATTTTTAAGACAAAACGTTGACAGGCGAGGGAGAAGGGAAAAGCCAGCCGTTTATAACAGAGAACACATGTAGCCAACAATGCTTAATACTCTAGCAATGCTGTGTGCTCCAAGGAGAGTGGGTCTTCCTAAGAAGAGAACAAAATGAAATCATTTGAACTGCTAATTGTACCTAGAATGTTAATTACTATGATAACTGCATTTGGATTACTTTAGGATCAGTAACATTTGATTAAATACATCACAAAACAGTTTGCTAAAAATTAATCCATGGGAAATCCCTTGGCAGTCCAGTGGTTGGGATGTGGGGCTCTCACTGCCAGGGTCCTGGGTTTGATCCCTGGGTGGGGAACTAAGATCCCATAAGCCACACAGGATGATTAAAAAATAAAAAAATTAGTCCATGAGAAGTGTGATTATAGTATCCAGAAATACCTCCTGATAAAAGAAAAAAGTCAGAGTATACAGCACTGTGACTTTTAGAATATACAATTTGGAGTTCTATTATTATACGGTCTTTGAGAGACTTAATATTTTCACCATCAGTTAGTTCTCTTAATAATTTTGTGTAGGTACAAATGAACATATCTTAGATTTAAGATTTCAGTTTCCCCCACTACATAAAAACACTCTCCATGGAGACAATCTTGTTTTACTTCCCATCTGCCAAAAAATAGCATGATAGTAGACACAGCTTGGTAGAAAAGGCAGATGTTAACTTATAAATAACTATTCAATTAAAATAAGAGGTGGCTACTTATACTGATTCCACTGAAAAATAACAACCATAACAGTAATAATAGCTACCATTTATTGAGCTTTTACTATGTTCCAGGCAATGTGCCAAGGACTTAAAGTAGATTATGCCATTTAATCCTCAAAGCCATATGAATACTACTTTCAGCCCAATTTCCAGAGAAAATGGAGGCTTGGAGAAATATCCTCTCAAAACCCACAGAACTAGGAAGTAGAAGTAGGGGAGCCAAGATTGCAACACTGTCTGCCTTGGAACTTCTGCTCTTAATCACTGCTACAAGTTACAAGGATTCAAAGAACTCAAACCTATGTCTCTCCCCTTCGAGGTTATCTTCATAGACTAGTATTAAAAAGAAGATTTAAATAAGAGAGAGGCCAAAAAACCCTCCAGTTATCCTATTATGGGCGGGAAACAGCCAAAACCCAAAAAACCCCTACATTACCTGATGTTACTTTTCTTTTTTTAAATATTTGGCTGTGCTGGGCCTTAGTTGTGGCACACAGGATTTTCTTTGAGCCATGCAGGATCTTTCATCACAGTGCCCAGACTCTCTAGTTGTGGCTCACAGGCTTAGCTGCCCTGCAGCATGTGGGATCCTAGTCCCTGACCAGGGATCGTATCCACATCCCTTGCAGTACAAGATGGACTCTTGACCACTGCACCACAGGGAAGTACCTGATGTTACTTTTCTTACTCAAAATTTGCTCTGGAGATGGAAATGGCAACTCATTCTAGCATTCTTGCCTGGGAAATACCATGGACAGAGGAGCTTGGTGGGCTACAGTCCACGGGGTGGCAAAAGAGCTGGACACAACTTAGCGACTGAGCAACAACAGTGTTTTAAGCGTCAGAATGCCAAAAACCTGGAATTTGTGCTTTTGTGCAGCAATGTTGTGAAAAAACAGCATTCTCTTGCATTTCTGCTGGGCATGCAAAATGGGATAATCTCCGTGTAAAGCAATTTGACAATATCTATTAAAATTAGAAATACATATGCCCTTTGATTCACCAATTTTATTTCTAGAAATTTAATGTACACATATACAACTCATGTGTATATTCAGTGCAGCATTCTAACAGCAAAAGACTGGAAACAACCAAATGTCTATCAATAGGAGACTTGAAAAAGCTAGCATGGTTCTTTTGTAATACAACTGTGAGAAACAGTTGGAGTGGGGGGGCAAGAAAACAAATGCCATAACAGAGACAGCTGAGTAATAAAAGTACGAAGAAACAAATAAAACATACATACAGCATAATTAGGCTCACTTTAGTCTAAGCTAATACAGAATATCCCAGTCAAGAAATCAATTATTCTTAAGTTGAAAACTTAGAGACATAATACACATTTATGTAATATTTTATTTACTGACCTCTCTGAAACATGCCAAAATTCATACAGTTAATGGAACCTTGCATGTTGAAACGCTGGTCAACACAACAAATTCCAAACAAAAAATATTTTATTGTAGGAATCAACATATAACATTATATTTAGGTTAGTAAAATTAATTGCAAATATAAGATAAATGGCAAATAATATCATGTTTCTGGTTTAAAGGAAACAGTTGTGACAGCCATGCTTAATACCTTAGTTAAGTAAAGACAGAAATGGGCTGGGGTATCATAGAGGTATGCAAAAATTTAACAGTTCAAATAATCTTTAGCCCTTCTGAGAAAAGATAGATGGCAAATATGTGGCAAATATTTCTGTAATACGGTGATTTCAATCCATTAGTGATCATTCTGTTCATGCATTTAAAGTAACTGCAGATGTTTCAGAGCACTGAAAATTAGATTCAAAGTAAGTCTTTGCTCAACAAGTTAACAATAATATGAATCCCTTATATTTAAAAATATAGCTTAAATTTGTAAAGTTTAAGGTAAAGCATACTTGTTTGCATAATTACTTTTAGATATAATTGAGACTACACTACAATATATATTCAGCTATATTGCTGTGCACAGTTAATTCCAGTTACCTTATTTTATATTTGCTGGTCATCAACAGCACAAAATTTATGCTCCGAAAAAAATACATCAATCTAGCAAAACAATTATATTCAATTTTCTTTTAAACACAGATTAACTAAATTTAAGGAAGAACTGGCTTTTCTTAATCTCATTTTCAAGTTACTGATACAAATTTAACAGCAAGTAATTATTTATTTTGCTTAACACCAAATAATCTACAAAAGCAAAATAAATCTACAAAGTTTCCAAGATAGACGCATTTCTTGTTCAATCTCCAAAAAATAAATAGAGGCTTTCTAACTGAAAGCATTTACATTCCTGGCTCTCTAAAGTAAACATTAAAAAACAAAGTACAAAAAAAATGATCTCTTGGCTCCTGAACAGCCCACTTAGTTACATAAAGTATTTTCTCTCCCAATACTTTTTCAAATTCAAAAGATATTTACTTCCTAAGAACATAACAGTCTTCATTTCAAACCATTCAGTCCGTTTCCATGGCAACACTGCGGGATTCCTTGGCCACCATAAGTCGCATTAGTTGACTGTGGAATTTCTCAATCTTCTTTACATCTTGAGCTTGGTCTGTTCTATACACCAAACACTGTCAGGAATTTTAAAAGCACACATTAACTATGTAAAACTAGATTACTAACGACGTAGCAAACATATTCTTGGGTAAAAATCGGAGTCTTTCCCTACCACTGTTTTGCTTTACTTCCTCCAGAGATCATTCAAGTTTCCAGGTTCCCACAATTACATTCCTTAAGTTTAGTATAATATTTAAAATGCCACTGCTATGGATAAAAAACAAAATGAACTCTATTCGAAGCATCTCAAAAATGATCAGTAGACTAATGTAATCAAATTCTGCCATGGTCTGATGAGAAAAATTAAAGGCTGGAATCAGGTGTTTTCTCCCGGGGATCTGGTTATAAATGATTCTATAGTTATAGTGGGAAAAGCATATACATTTTAGGATCTCTTTCTCTGTTTATGAAATGGGAAGTGTATGGTTAATGATAATCTTTTAAAAATCAGGAATTCCTTGCTTATTGCTGGTTGCTACCTACATCAAGCTAGATAAATCTGTTCAACCTGATTTCTGGTATTATTTATAACTTTTAAACCAATCCAAACTCTTCCTTGCTTTACATTCAATTCTTCATCTACAATCTTCCAAATTATCAAACTTAAGCTGGCAGTCTCATTTTGTAACATAAATCCATTTTTCTTCAGCTCATCTTATGGATTCATATGAGTTTTAAGCAATGGGAACTTTCTGATCCTGCAGTAATATTCATCAACTTAAACTGATTTGGAGTTCAACCTGATCAGTCTGTCAACTTAAGAAAACCGCACATCAGAGTTGTGAGTTAAAAGTTTTATTTGGGGCAGTACGAGGACTACAGCCCAGGAGACAGCACCTCAAACAGCTCTGCGAGACTGTTCCAAAGACATAAAGGAGAAGGACAGTATACATGTAATTCTGGTGAAGGGGGGAGTACACGAAATCAAGCATGTTTATTTCTTAGAAAGTTTCTGCTGGTCTCGTGACGCTTCTGCTTGTCATGAGAAACAGTCATCACCATGAAAGATTTTAGTGCTTTTCTAGATACGAGGAGATGTAAGAACTGGGCTCAGAAAATCAGCTCCTGAGAATATCTATCTGAAGACCTGTCCTGCCAGGTTTTGGGGGGCAGAGTGTGCCTCATTTCTGCTCTCCATCCTGGGCTCCTTCAAGGGGTGCTGGAGGTCAGCAGCTGCAGCAGCACATGATTTAATCCTTGTAGAGGTAGATGGCAAGTGCCAATTTGTGGCTGACAATGCACAACTGATCTGAATTCATACAGCCCTCAAACCACATACTTAGAAAAGTTCACATATTGTACGAATCTAACAATCTTATAAAGCGGCCATAATCATCTCCAGAGTTTCAATTTTAGTGTATGTACTATAGGAGAACACATACCTTCTCACTAGAGTTTGACATAGAAAGAGGTCCAAAGAAAATAATATTATAAATCAGACATGGAATTAGAAACAAAAGATGCATAAATGGGACTACAAAAAAGTCAAAGCTCTAAGACAATAAAGTCTAAGAAGAGTTTTCTAAGCCATTAAAATGAATCACTGAGGGAAGTATACAAACTTTTCTTTAAAAATCATTAGAAAATAGATTTTTTCACTAGAGTTGGTTCACACATTTATTGTTTAGTATAATGGATTTGATTCTCTCTTTGGTCCCTTCTAGATAAGGACTAATTCTCAGTAGTTTTAAGAAAGGGAACAAAAAGTATCCTTCATACTTAGATCTTATCACAGAAATCATTAATGTTAAAGTTCTTTCCAGTATTGCTTACCAGGATCTTTATCTATACTTAATCATTACCAGAGGCCAAAATTCATCATTTGGAGGTAAATTCTTTTGTATTGAATTCAATTCTGCATTTTCCTCTACTTTTAAAGCAGAACATACCAATTTCTCTGTAGTAGATGTATCTATCCACTCCGTGACAAGCACAAGTAATATTTTTCTCAATGTGAATGCTCAGGATTCAAGTATATATTTATTGAACCTACTAAGTGGCAGGCACTAGTGCTAAGCACTTCCACATATTTCATTTACTTTGTACAACAACCCAATTAGGTGAGCAGATACTACGGCACTTCACAGATTAAGGCCCCCAAAGCCAAACTTTTGGCCTGATCTTCCCCAAGACTAAAATGCTATTAGATTGCTAAGCTAGGATTCAAATCTCCTCAACCTAGGTTTAGCACACAACAGCTCAATTTACTTCTTTTTCGCATTTCACATTCACCAAACTCAATAGGTTCTTAGAAGATATGACACTAGTTTAAAAAGATCTGACTTCATGCAACCTCAAAATGGAACCCTGAATACAAATACAGTAAAAGATATGACCAAAAGTCATTTTTAAAGTCACTATGAGATTTTTAGAAGAGTTAATCCATTAAAAGAAATTTTGCTAAGTACCCTTTGGATCAGGACTAGTCACTACAAATACAGTAAGACTATCACTCATCTATTCTTGTTATTTTGAAGCCCACAACCTATTAAAAGTCAAATGTGATTTTAAAAAAAATTGTGAAACAGCACAAAAAGAGGCAGAAATAAAAACAAGAAATGAAGCAGTCCTTCTGAGGTGGGTTTTGAAATATAAGCAGTTGGCTTGTCACACTGGGGCAGGGGTGGGACTCAACACTGCGAAGATGGAGACAGACTTGTTCAGAAGCTCAGAGGCCTAAGACTGCATGGCATATTAAAGGAGCCCTTAGGGAACACAAAAAGACAGAGATTAGTGGGGATGTGAGGGTGGGGTTTACATTATGAGTGATGAGAAGCCACTAAAGATTGTTAAGCAGGGCAGTAAGAATCCAATTTGCATTTTTAAAATCACTCTGGCGAGACAGTCGTATAGGACAACTGAAGGACGAACTGGAAGCAGGGACACAGAGCTACTAGTCCAGGCAAGCAACAAGGCCTTAAGAGGTTACCAATGAAGATGGAGGGTTCATGACAGGAAATGAGTGAGACCTTGAATCAATAATTCACAAATGCCCAGCAAAGCATATGGAACTTATCAGAGGATCAAAATACAAGTTTTTCAAATGAAGGAATAGTAAATGTGAGAATAAGGGAAAGGAAGGGACCAAAAATGATTCCCAGGTTCTGAGCAGGTAGATGACAGTGTAATTAAAGACAGGAAGCAGGAGGAACCAGTTTGATAAGGGATGAGGACTTCCATTCTAGACAGGCTAACCTTACAAAGTAGAGGAGGAAAGATGCTCAACTCAGACCTAGTCAGGAAGCCAAAGAAAAATATGAGCTAAAGGTACAAAACTGGAAACAGACATACAGGCAGTACTGGACTTAATGGACTGATCCAGAAGTGATAAGATGACATCTAGGACAGAATCCTGGAGAAACCAATATTAATGGGGCAAGTCAGCAAAATAACTAGCAAAGAATGAAACAAACAGAGAAAAAGAAAAACAAGATAAAAGAGAGCCACAGATGCCAAAACAATTTCTACAAGAAGTGGTTTTCTGTATCAAAAGTAGCCAGGAGGGGGACTTCCATGGTGGTCCAGTGGCTAAGACTCTGCGCTCCCAATGCAGGGGGCCCAGGTTCCACCCCTGATCAGGGAACTAGATCCCACACGCTGCAACTAAGAATCTGAATTCCACAATTAAGGATCTTGCATGTCTCAATGAAGACCTGGTGCAGCCAAATAAATATTAAAAATATTAAAAGCAGCCAGGAGGTCAAGCAAGATATGAACTGCTGGGTTTGAAAATGAAGGGGCTGCTGCTGAGCCCTCACTGAGAGCAGGTTCAGGGAAAGACTTCATGTAGAAACCACATGGCAGAGGGGTAAGAAATAAATGGGGTGTGAGGAAGCAACAGGAATGAGCAGACAGGGAACGAGAGAAACGCAACTACAGAGCCTATAACGTGTTCAGATACCACTTACTCCTCACACAGCTACAAGGAAACCTTTCCGCTGTATCTATGTTTGGTCTCTATGTTCCGCTTGTTCAGCTGTTATTAAACTATACCTAACAAACTGTATTAATGAAGCAAGTTGAATTATCTTTCCAAGTGCCTACAAAAATAGCTTCAAGAACAAGGCTCTTGACTTGGAAATGAAACACAAAATAAGCATTCTAATGGGTGACCTGCATAAATTCTATGTAAATAATTTCAAACAAATGATTAACTTGAACAAATCTGAAAGTATGCAACAAATAAAAATGTATACTTACAACTAAATCATCTGTTACTTTAATACACAAACTCCCATCAGAATGCCTATATTTGAGAACCACACGGGCCTGAAATAAAAATACATATTTAGAAACAGTGAAGTCAGAAGACATTTCTCATAAATAATTTAGTCTTCAAGTGAGCTAAAATAAAATAGATCCTTTTAGAATTAATAGCCAAAATATCTAAAGGCACCTTTACTGTAAACTTATCATTACTGAAATGAGGGAAAACAGCATTGTGTGCATTCCTATTGCTACAATATTTTTAAGACTTAAAAGAAAGTCAGGTATTTTATTTTCAGCCACTTTAAAAAGATGTACTGAAAATTCCCAAGGCACACCCATATTCAGAGAATGTCTGTAAGACTGGTTTGGCATTTCTTGTCAGTAAGACTATGTATGAAGGGTATTCGCAGCATGCTACCTCAAAAGTATACCACTTCAGCTAAAGGAAAGTTTTGAGCCGAAGGCAATTAGTTCTCTGCCCTTTCTGATCAAAAGCAGGACATAAATTAAGCTTTGTAAAGATTACGTAAGTTTCCAATTGTAAAGGTGTTTCTTCTTCCTGGGAAAAGAGAAGAAGGTTTGTTCCCTACCTTACCAGACAACTCTAATACTGCCCATACATTCCCTGGTCACCTTCTCAGAACGTACTCCCTCCCAGAAGCCCCAAATCTCTTTTCCTCTGTCCAACCTCCCTCCCATACTTTCCCACCCTTAAGATGGTATATAGGTCCCAAATTCCTCCTCTTTGTAAACTTCTATGTTAAGTGTAAAGTCTTTCTATTTATTAACCTGTCTTTTGTCAGTTTAATTTGCAGAGCCCCAGTTATGAAACCTAAGAGAGTAAAGGAGACTTTCTTCTCCCCTATAATACCCACACACCTAGCCACAGAGGACTGATAGGAAAAAGGGCGGGGGGAAGTAGCAGAAATGGCTAGTAAAATTCAAATCCATTTCCCAGGAAAGAGCACTGCAGTTGCAGTTCATACTTCCCATTTTCCCATGGCTCTCAAGAGGTGGACTCAGACTAATTACTCAGCAAAATCGTATCTTTCTCATGATGGCATGACATGAGACACAACTTTCCACATCTAGAATAACTCCTACATTGAGTGTCATGCTACACAGCACTTTTGCTATCGGGTGTTCTACAGTTAGGAAGCCAAGAAAATGATTTAGATATTAGTATATTCCAATAAAAGAAAACAGCTCCCAAAAGAGTTTACAACCTCTATGAACATTATTTTTATTTCTTTAAATGATGGACTCAAAACAATGTACTGCAGCAGAGTCAAGTTCCTTCTTAATAAAAATATAATAAACAACTCTAGTTTAGCTTTAGCTAGCTGTTTTAAAAATTGCTAAGTATCTACCAGACAAAACAGGAA
This sequence comes from Oryx dammah, assembly GCF_014754425.2. Classification (NCBI taxonomy): domain Eukaryota; kingdom Metazoa; phylum Chordata; class Mammalia; order Artiodactyla; family Bovidae; genus Oryx; species Oryx dammah. Next base: position 51,654,691 of record NW_024070205.1, read on the forward strand.
CATCCATTTAAAATGGCTCCAATGCAGCACAGGACCCTCAAGATAATTCTGGAAACTAGATAAAAAGGGCTATTAGAGCTTTTTCTGTAGCTTTTCTCATTATGCCTTCTACTCTCCTGGGTTTGCAAATTAAAAAAGGTCATATCATCCTGAGATTTGTCTTGGTGAGGGAGGAAAGGGAACTCACCAAGCACTTAAGTAGGTGTAAGTATCTTTAGACTACCTAATAAGATTCTACTTATTGAGCTAGTAAATTCAGTTTCACATATTAAAAAAATTCAGTCCTCTGGAAACAAAAGGAAACCAACTTAAAAATGTACTAAGCATGACAACTATGTAAAGGTTTAACTCCTGCTTAAAAGAATACTCAATGGCTTCATTAGGAGAAATGAGTTAAAAAACTCTTTGCGGTCCCATGGACTGTAGCCTGCCAGGCTCCTATGTCCACAGGATTCTCCAGGCAAGGATACTGGAGTGGGCTGCCATGCCCTCCTCCAGGGGATCTGGAACCCGCTAAGTCTCCTGTATTGGCAGGCGAGTTCTTCACCATCAGCACTACCTGGGAAGCCCCAATTCCCTTTCTATTGGTAAATTAGAAAGCACCTAAGTTACCATGTCAGACGCCACTAAGAAGAAAAAGAAGTCAAGGTTCTTGCTTTTTTAGTAATTCAACCAACTTAAATAATCAAAACATAAGACAACATGAATTAAGTCCTAGAAAGACATATACAGGTAAAACGCTAAAAGAGGAAACAAGTAATTTAGACTGGGGGAAGGGGAAGGGAAAGTGTAAAAAGAATTTATGGAAATGGCTGCAGAAATGCATTTTTTGTTTTCTTTCTTTTAGGGAAGAAGTTAGGAGAAAGGCTGAAGCAGCAGTCTGAATGAAGATATGATGCATTCTGTAGCTTTCTGAGGCTAGCTAGGGCTGAGGATGGTGGAAATGGTGGGAGACAAAGCCAAAAAGACTGGAGAGAGGGTCAGACTAGGGCCTGGAAGGTGGGACTTTTACCAGCAATCAGTGAAGAACTAGTTTTAAAACAGGAAACTGGGAATTCAATTTTTGTGTCTGTGATAGCTGCAGTATGTATGAGAGTGAAGAAGGAATTTTAAAGGCAGGCAGGCAAAGAGGTTATTACATGGTTTAGCAATAATATCATCTTTACTTAGAGCGGATGCAATGGAGAATGGTAAAAGGTGATAAATATGATCGAGAGGGAGACAAAGAATTCTGTAAAACAGATCCCAAAGAGTTCTGAAAAAATTTCTTTTCTTCTTTAGTTTCAGCAGTATAGACTGGTAGAAACAGCATGAACATGGTGTTTAGAGATGTGGGTTCAAATTTTAGCCTAATCTCTTAATGATCACCAGGCAAATCATTTAATGTATCTAAGACTGTTCATTCAACTACCTCAAGGGATGGTCAACTGTATACATGGAAGGTATTCAATACAACTGTCAGTCAAGCTCTCTTCCCACTCATCCCCTCACCAACCTATCAAAAAAAATCAGTTAAAAACCAGTGAAGGTTATCATGAAAAGGCCCAAGTTTTTAGGCCACTGGAATTTTCTGAAAAGAACTCATAGGTTCTCCCTCTCCTGCCTATTCTACACATGCTTTGTTCATACCAATGCTCAATAATAATCCTTTTATTTTCATTTTCCCTATAACTATGACCACATTCTTAATAGTATTATTACTCTTACTGTGGATTTGTATATTCTTTACTATCTTTCCAAATATTTTTAGTTTACACTGTGGGTACTTCTACAAAAGTCCTGTATAGTCCTCACGGTACACTGCTTAAAGAAAACAAATGGTCCTATGAACAAAATCAACCAAATGAAAGAGCCAGAAATTGTGTCATAAACAAAGTACTCAATTTCACAAGTATCTAATTCATTTTATCATTTATTACTATTACATCATTTTATTGCAAAGAATGGAACTTAGAATGTTTCCGGCTTCTTGTTAAAAGGTCTAAAAAGCTAGCAGGGCTTTTCAATATTTCAAATAATATTTAGATGACAATAAAAACCAAGAGGAAGAAAATCAAGACCCAAATGCTAAATTCTTGTCCTTGCAACTTCTTTGGTTACTAACACACACACACACACACACACACACACACAGATCCCTGTAATTCATTCACAGCCCTCGTAAAATTATGATAAGTCGACCTCAGAGGTTAGCTTATTATAATTTTATGGGGGCCATGAATGAATTACAGGGATCCATGTGTGTGTGTTACTCGCTCACTTTGTGTCTAACTCTTTGTGAGCCCATGGACTCTAGACTAGTCCCGCCAGGCTCCTCTGTCCATGGAATTCTCCAGGCAAGAATACTGGAGTGGGTTGCCATTCCGTTTTCCAGGGGATCTACTTGACCCAGGGATCAAACATGAGTCTCCTGCATTGCAGGCAGATTCTTTACTGTCTGAGCCTCCAATGAAGGTCACAGGGATCCACGGACCCCCTAAAACTGTTCACAAACATTTATGTGTTAACTGCATTCTCCTACTCTCAAAGGGCACCAACCTCCAAAATATTAAGAACCACTAATCTGCGGGAGGCAGACGCTTCCAAATTAGGGTCTTTGATGCTTTTGAACTGTGGTGTTGGAGAAGACTCTTGAGAGTCCCTTGGACTGCAAGGAGATCCAACCAGTCCATTCTGAAGGAGATCAGTCCTGAATATTCATTGGAAGGACTGATGCTGAAACTCCAATACTTTGGCCACCGGATGCAAAGAACTGACTCATTCGAAAAGACCCTGATGCTGGAAAAGATTGAAGGCGGGAGGAGAAGGGGACGACAGAGGATGAGATGGTTTGATGGCATCACCGACTCGATGGACATTGAGTGTGAGTAAGCTCTCGGAGTTGGTGATGGACAGGGAAGCTTAGCGTGGTGCAGTCCATGGGGTCGCAAAGAGTCGGACACGACTAAGCGACTGAACTGAACTGAAGCGCCACAGGAGGCCGAAGCTGCAGAGGGGAGGAGCCCTGCCCTTAGAGACACGTAAACCAACGGTAGGGAAGCTCAGGGATTGTAGGCGGGGGAAGGCTTCTTAGAGCCTTGGCTTGACCCTGATTTTGCTGGTTTTAGGCTTCACTGGGCCCTTCTTAAGAGAAGAAACGAAAAGAACAATCGGACTTCGCGCGGAGTCCGTCTCTCTTCACACACAGCACCTCCCAGGATGCTGCAGAAGCTCCGGAGGCCGAGCGGACGACAGAGAAGACATCCTGACCCGAGCTAGGACAGAGACACTGGCTCCGCCTGCGATTTACCTTCATTGGGTCGGCGAGGTAGAGTTTCTCCGCTGCACGACTGAACTCCTCCCAAGTCTGGTACTGCGGCATCGTGGGACCGCGGCAGAAGGACAGAAAGAGGCACGGCTGTGGACCGGAGGCGGCGCGGCACGGCCCACCTACCGCCCTAACTCCCACAGCCGCCTACCGAGACAGGGGCCCAGAAGCTCAAAGATGGCGGCGCCGCCTCGCACCAACGCCTCGCTCCATTGGCCAGCCAGGATCGTCCTTGCCCAATGGGAAGGAGGGATGTTGCATAGGAGGCGGAGCCCCAAGCGTGTGAGTCTGGGAGAGGGTCCGAAGAGGTGGAGAGAGGGGAGACGATGGAGGTTGCCACAGCGCCCCTTGTAGGACTGGAGGAGGATCTGTCCCGCTGTCCTTCCGGCTGGACGACAATGGTAAAGCCCAGGTTTCTTCAGCAAAGATAGAGCGGCTTAGTGATAAGCGCTGGAGCTGTCTCGCCTACAGCTTAGTAAAAGGCGAGACAAAAACGGAAGCGTGCAATGGAGAACTTTATATAATAGACATCTGTGTCTAGAGGACGCTAACGGGGATGGCACAAGTTGAATCTTGAGAAACATGACGGGTGTTGAACAGGTGGGCAGGGCAGGACTTCGAGGCCCATTTTAGATCCGTAGTGTATTTAATGTGGTGGGCTTCCCCTGGAGGAGGGCATGGCAACCCACTCTAATGTTCTTGCCTGCAGAATCCCATGGACAGAATAGCCAAAGAGTTGCAAAGAGTCAGATAGGACCGAAGCGACTTAGCACGCAAGCACGTATTTGGGGCAGGGGAAGAATCAAGGGAAGTAATCATATCACTTAAGCCGGAAGAAATTTGAACTTTGTTCTCCAGGCTATGGAGTGATGTAGAAGGGTATTTTTCTTTAATCAAGTTGAAGTATATTTTATGTATAGTAAAACATCAGTTTTAAGGCTTTCCTGGCGGCTCAGTGGTAAAGAATCCGCCTGCCAATGCAGAATATACAGCTTCTATCCCTGGTCCCGGGAAGATCTCACATGCCGATGAGCCACTAAGCCCGTGCGCCACAACTACTGAGACTGCGCCCTAGAGCCTGTGCGCTAAAACAGAAGGCACCACAGTTAGAAGCCCCAAGCACCACAACAAGACAAGAGCAATCCCCCGCCCGCCGGAATTTGAGAAAGCTGTCGCAGAGCAAGGAAGACCCAGTACAGCCAAAAATAAATAAATACAATTATAGAAAGTAAATGATACTAAACACATCGGCCCTGGACTTTGCTCTCCATTGTTCAGCAAGTGGAGAGCCGGCAGATGTTAATCACAGCAGGACGCGGTATGATTAATTTTTATTTTTAGAACACCGTCACTAGTGGCTGTAGGGAAGCTGAATCGGTGAAGTCCAGCCTGTGCAAGGTCAAACGTGAAAGCCTTTATTCTTTCGCCTAAGTTGGTTACCTCCTATGATTGTTTCCATGCTCTTGCTTCCCGTTCAATCCCATTCCCACCACAGTACCTTCTACTCTGTCCCCATCTCAACCCTCAAATGAAGTTGCTTTCACAAGGTCACTAGCTGCTCTCAGAGTCACTATGACCTTCATATTGCCCAGTCCAGCTGACAATCCTTTCTTTTTTTAATTTCTAAAATATATATATATATATTTATTTATTTCCTTGCACTGGGTCTTAGTTGCGGCATGTGGCAGTCTTTCTCTGATCAGGGATGGAGGCTGGGCCCCCTGCATTGGGAGTACGGAGTCTTAGCCACTGGACCACCAGGGAAGCCCCTCAATCCTTTCTTGACCAGATCATTCAGCTGCATCTGAGGACACATGCCACTCCTTCATCCTTGAGATTTCCCAGCTGCTTGGTTTTTTTTTACTCCATCCTTCCTTGCTCCTTCTTCTACCTCTTTGGTTTTCCCCCCTCTGGCTCAGTCCTAGCCTCCTCCACTCCCTTGGCCCTTCAACACTGGGTCCTGAGGTATCATACTTTAATTTCACCCTCTGAGTTTTTCCTGGGCAATATTTGGGTTTTCACTTTCGCCTCTATGCTGCTTAGTCCAGGTTCTTCCGTGAGCTTCAGATTCATATCTCCAAATGCCTTCCAGGCCTTGGGCTAACTCCAGAGTTCAATTTCGGGAGACGAAAACAATTTTTCAGCAAATTGAAGCAATTTGTAAGCCATAAATGGGATGCGTCATTTTTGACTTATTTTACTATTGCCATGTGGCAAATTATTAGCCACTCATACACCATATTTGACTGCCAGGAATTCAATAACTTTTAAGGGTCAGTGTGTTGGGCAAAATCCTTATAAGCTAAAGAGGTCAGGGGTAGCGATAATAAGGCAAATTCACCCATACCGATAATTAAGGACAGGAACGTGGCACAGTGCGGGAGAGAGAAGTCATTTCACAAGATTTAGTGCAGGAGAGAGTCTTTCCACAAGATTTAGTGGTACCCGGTTTACTCTCCCCTTCCTCCCTCTTTCCCCTAAGGAGGAAGGTCTGTTGTTGTTAAGATACAAACGGCTGACTGTTTTTCAGTTCTTTCCCAGAGGCTTTTTGCCCTTCTTTGTTCTCCTCGGTTGTCTTCTGAAAGCTGGCAGCATAGGGTGTGTAGACCGCTGTAGGAGTAGGTTCTTAAGTGGGCTCTTACATTTGCAATCATAACAGTCCCCAGTGCTGCTGGCGTGCCGGGAACTAAAGGTCATCATGTTGATTTTCATGCATTAAGCATTTGTGAAACCCTCGATACGCGGGGACTCAAAGAAGTCCCAGTTCTCTTGTGCCTTCCTAGGTCTCATGAATTCAGTGCAGCACAGTTAGAGTGAAAGAGAAGCCAACAGAAAAACCGGTTTGCCTAGGAGCTGGATCCAGCATGGGGAGGGAAGGAAACCTGAGAGCGCCCCGACGGGGCCGGGCTGCTTTGGCCCGGTGTCCAGTGGAGGGCAGTGGTGAGCAGATGGTCCCGCGGAGACGGATTTCAGCCTTTACATGATCCCTATGGAGTGCGGGAAGAAATATCAATAACCTCAGATATGCAGATGACGCCACCCTTATGGCAGAAAGTGAAGAGGAGCTAAAAAGCCTCTTGATGAAAGTGAAAGAGGAGAGTGAAAAAGTTGGCTTAAAGCTCCACATTCAGAAAACTAAGATCATGGCATCCGGTCCCATCACTTCATGGCAAATAGATAAGGAAACAGTGGAAACAGTGTCAGACTTTATTTTTGGGGGCTCCAAAATCACTGCAGATGGTGACTGCAGCCATGAAATTAAAAGACGCTGACTCCTTAGAAGGAAAGTTATGACCAACCCAGATAGCATATTCAAAAGCAGAGACATTACTTTGCCAACAAAGGTCCATCTAGTCAAGGCTATGGTTTTTCCAGTGGTCATGTATGGATGTGAGAATTGGACTGTGAAGAAAGCTGAGCACCAAAGAATTGATGCTTTTGAACTGTGGTGTTGGAGAAGACTCTTGAGAGTCCCTTGGACTGCAAGGAGATCCAACCAGTCCATTCTGAAGGAGATCAGCCCTGGGATTTCTTTGGAAGGAATGATGCTAAAGCTGAAACTCCAGTACTTTGGCCACCTCATGCAAAGAGTTGACTCATTGGAAAAGACTGATGCTGGGAGGGATTGGGGGCAGGAGGAGAAGGGGACGGCGGAGGATGAGATGGCTGGTTGGCATTACTGACTCGATGGACGTGAGTCGGAGTGAACTCTGGGAGTTGGTGATGGACAGGGAGGCCTGGCGTGCTGCGATTCATGGGGTCGCAAAGAGTGGGACACGACTGAGCGACTGGACTGGACTGAACTGAACTGATGGAGTGTGTAAGCCTGCCTTAGCTGAGGCGGGTATTGGTGCGTTTTGTTTATCGTTTGCTCAGTCTCAACTTTTCCTTTCCAGAGAGAGCCTTAGCTCTTACTTAACTGTCAGGAACTTCCAACCCAGTTTAATTAATTACTGATTGAGCACCTCTTCTGTGTCAGTCACCCTGCCAGGCTTTCTACAGTGAAAACAAAGATGTGCCTGAGCAGCTTGAATGCTAATGTGAGCAGAGCAGCATGTAGATGTAAGGCGAGTTTATAAATGATCAAGGCTGGAGGCAGAAAAAAGCGTTTATGGGGATTCAAGCAGGTCTCAGCATCCCCTCCTCCTAGGTGTTTGGGGATGGGGTTGGTAGTCTGGAGGTAAAGACAAGAATGTGACTGTGTGAAGCCCGGAACTGACTCCCAGGACCCACATCCCACACTGCCCAGTTCTGTGGATCAGAAGCCCAGAGCTGCCTAGGAACAGTGAGGGTCACCTTGAGCCTAGGGGGACAGGGTGGGAAAGGGAGGGAGGGAGGGACACAAGCCAAGATAGAAGGCAGGTGGAGATAGAAGTCACCCCAAGAAACAAAGCCCATTTCCAGAGCCCAGCTCAAGGGGGTTCAGAGACCAAAGGTGCTAGCACCCTCGAGCTACACCGACCGACAAACCCGCCCCCCAGGCAGGTGACAGAGTTCCCGAGGCTGTCCCTCAGTGTCCTCCTTACACCCTGTTCTTAAAATGCTAACATGCCACAGTCTGGGCAGGTAATGATCCTTCTGTTGCTGTTGTGTTGTGCTTCGCCACTCAGCCATGCTGACTCCTTGTGACCCCATGGACTGTAACCCACCAGACTCCTCCGTTCATGGGGTTTTTCAGGCAGGAGTACTGGAGTGGGTTATCATTCCCTCCTCCAACAGATGCTCCCAATTCAGGGATGGGAACCACATCTTCTATACTGGCAGGCGGATTCTTTACCGCTGAGCCAATGATCCCTTTAAGGTGAAACGGATTTCAAGTAGAATGAACATACTGCAAAAAACAACAGGGGGATAAAGCCTTGTCTTCTCCAGCCGTGCTGACAAGAGAGACTAGGCTCCGATTGAGTTGTGGGGATTGGAAAGGCCACCATCCATGCTGCCTCCTCTGGGGGAAGCTGGGTCAGGCCAGGACAGATGCTGCCCAACCGATGCCCCAGAGACCAGAGGGCAATGACAGGGGCACCAGGATTCCCGAGGCTGCTGGCTTGTCAGTTTCATCTGAAACTGATTAATGCAAACCCAAGTAGCTGGGAAGAAAAGGTCAGTATTTTACCCCTGTCTGCTCTCCTCCCTCAGCACGCTGCGCTCTGGCCTGGGTCCCATCAATGCTCAGATTTCCCCTTCACCCGGGCAGCCCCACACTGCCCAGAAACCCCAGAGAATGGTCCTATTGTAGATGAGACAAACCGAAATAGCAGCATCTTCTGTTCTCTGCCTTAGGGAGATTCACTTAAAACCCCAGAGTCCCAGATGTGGACGACAATGGAAGTTGTTGTTGCAAATTAGTGATCCTGGAACAGATGAGAGGCAGGTAGTCGGAGAGCAGCCAGGGTGGTGGGTTGGGCTGTGAAGAGAGAACAATTACACAGTCACTCCATTAACCCAGTTAGTAGTCACTGGCAGGAATTCTGTTCATTACCCAAAGAAGCACGGTGGGAAAGGTGGGAAAAGGGGACAACCAACCTGTGGAGGGTGATTGGGGCTGGGGTTGGGGAGGGCGGGATTGCTGCTGGAACAAAAGGTCTAGAAATAAAGCTTCATTTATTCCTAAGCTGGTAAATGTTGTTTTTATCATTTTTTAAATGTTCTCTCTCTCTCTCTTTTTTTTCAATTAAAAAAAGAAAAAAACCTGTGCCCTGGAGCATTCAGATGAACAGTGTTTGCATTAATTAAGAAATCGGATGACATCTCCACTCCGCAGCAGGCTCTGCTGCGGAAACTCTCCGGGTGGCCTGGGAAATGGGGGCTGGGGGTGGAATCAGGAAAAGCTGCACAAAGGAGCTGGATATAAAAAAATAAAGGTCAGAGGACTTCCCTGGTAGCTCAGTGGTAAAGAATCCACCTGCCAATGCAGGAGACATGGCTTTGATCCCTGATCTGGGAAGATCCCACATGCCGTGGGGCAACCGAGCCCATGTGCCACAACTACGGGGCCTGTGCTCTCGAGTCCAGGAGCCACAACTCCTGAGACCATGTACTGCAGCTACTGAACCCTGTATGCCCGAGAGCCCTCGCTCTGCCACAAGAAAAGTCACCGCAATGAGAAGCCCAAGCACCGCAACCAAGAGTGGCCCCTGCTCGCTGAAACTAGAGAAAAGCCCACGTAGCAGTGAAGACCCCGCACAGCCAAAAATAAATAAACAAAATTATTTTAAGAGATAAAGGTCAGATTATGACATGGAACAGTCAGGCTTTAGAATACAGAGACGGAGAAGGCAATGGCAACCCACTCCAGTGTTCTTGCCTGGAGAATCCCAGGGACGGGGGAGCCTGGGCTGCTGTCTATGGGGTCACACAGAGTCAGACACGACTGAAGCGACTTAGCAGCAGCAGCAGCAGAATACAGAGAAGGTGTAAGTGAAGGCACAGTTAGGGAGCAGATAGAGCCCTTCTCCAGGGGGATGCTGGGGTGCTCACAATAGGGTGATTTTAATGACAGAGATGACCCACTGGGAAAGAGAGCACTGGAATGGCCCTCAACGACAGGAAACATGGTGAGAAAGGTCCTCCCACACCCTGTCTCTGGATTTTATCTTTTTAGAGGCCAGGGTGAGGGACTGGCCTGGGAGCTTTACGTGGCTGCCTGAGGCTGCCGGAACCAGGGCGTTGATAACTCCAGTCTTCATCAGTAAGTCAAGTGAGAAAGGGAACCCTCCCAAGTCCAGCATACTGGGTGACTGTGGGAGGACAGATGGAGAAGATAAGCCCAGCCCCAGGGGAAATCTTGTCTGAAAAGGTGTCTGCCTGGCTTCTTCCCCTCTTAGACCTGGGAGCTGCTGCCCCACGGCTCCCAACCCCCACCTCTCACTCTATTATCACTCTCTCCATGCACCATTGTGCTCTCACTCAGTTTCTCTCCTGCTCTTATTCCCTTCTCACCTTTCACAGCCTTCCAGCCACTGAAAGAGGAAAATGGTAAAACATGCAAAGCTTTGGCTTCAGCACAAAGGTGAGGTGTTCCATGTCTCTTGTTTCTGACCCGTTGCAAGCCATCTTTGTCTGGTTGCTCAAGCTCCTGCTAAGCTTTGTTGCCCTTCGTGGTCTGTCTTTAGGAGGCAGGGACTGGGAGGGCAGGCACTGATCTCTGACCATGCAGACAGTAAATATTTGCTGATGGCCAGCATGATGACATGTGGAGAAACTAACCCCTGCCCAAGGCTGTTAGGAAAAGATTCTTTGATCACTGACCGATGGAACTTCCGTATCCCCGGAGATGTCTCAGGCATATATGCTGGGATCTTTAAAATTGTTGTAGGCATTGGGGTGAGGGCTGGGAAACATGTCCATACTGGCTTCTGGGCCTCCTTTCTTCTGGGTGTGGGTCACCAACCTCCTCATGGACACAGCCTTCCTTTTTCCATTCTGGTTTGAAACCACTCAGCCTCCTGGAAGGCCCTTCCTCCCTCTGCACACGACTGGGATGGTGTTTGTATGTGAACTGATGGGTATTCTACACCCCCTCTGCACCTGACCACACAATACCTGCCTGTTCTCAAAGCCCCAGCCCAACGCCATTCCAACTTCTTCTCAGGTTTCGTAACTGCCCTGTGAACTGCACCTGGTCCTTCTTCCCCTGGGGCTGTGGGGTTGGAGGCTGAGTAGACTGCCACCTGGTTTACCCTCTCCCTGCTGACTGGGGGTTTGGAGGCTGATTCGCTATTGCATGAGTCAGAGAGAGCCCCACAGCTCCAGGCATCTTCTAGGAGTGAGTGACCGCTCCCTCCAGGCAGGAGGAGACTAGAAGGTCTCGGGCTCACCCCTGGGCACAGGCAGAATAGCTACTTGGGGAGTGCAAGGATGTGCACACAAGCTCTGGCATGGTGCCTGGAGAGCTTCCCAGCATCCCCTCGAGAACCCCTGGCCCACCTCCCAGTTGAGCTCAGCTGGGAGGCCCAGGCTCAGCTCTAAGCAAGCCTGGACAGAAGTGGCCATGAAGCTCACCATGACCTGGCAGCTCGCACTGCAAGTACAAACAGGCCTTTAGAAAGCCTCCTTGCTTTCTGGGGTGGGGGTGCGGGCAGACAGGGCAAGTGGCTGTTGGTGGCCCTGCGTCACGTTCTAGTGTGGTTCCAGGTGGCTGGCGCCACCACCTCTTTTCTGTCCAGATGCGGAGGCCGAGGGGGCTCCTGGGAGAGAGCTGCTTTGAACTCCTGCGCCCTGTCTTGGTGTTGGGAAGCCTTACAGCTGCTCTGCACTGGCAGAGCCTTCTCTTGCTAACTTGGGGCTTTTTGGATCAGCATGTTGGTGAAGCAGAGTTTTGGCAAGAGCCTTAGTAGCTGTTGCCAAGAGGAGAATGAAGGGAGATAATTAGACCTGGTAATTGGCTTGCTTTTTACTTTTTTATAGGCAACAGTGACTATGGCTGGGAGAAGAAGACACAGCAGAAAACTGTCCTCCAGGATCAAGGCTAAGCTGTCTCAATTTTAGGGGAAAAGGCTGGTCCCTGACCAGTCCAGGACTTCCTGTCACCGCTTGCCTGACACATCTGTCTGGCTGTGAAGTGCTTCTCTGCATCCTATGCTATGGTACCAGGGTCCATATGGACCCCAAGACCAGACATCTTAGAACTTTGAATCCAAAGGTAACCTTTAGATGGAGTTACCCAATTCTGGCTCCTCCAAGAAGAGATGCCGTGGGACCTATTGCAAAGGGCTTTATCAAAGGCTTTTGTTTCTGGGCAGAGCTGACTCATCATTTCCCCCAGATAAGTTTGCTCTCTGGGAGGTTTCCAGGCCCCCATCCCTCCAGTTGGCTGTTTCTCCAAACCAGATGGTTCATTTTAGATCTCAATTTGCAACGTGCTACCCTTTGTGGGCACATGTTCTGGATTCATCCCAAATGGAGCAGCTGATTCACTCGGACGTTCTGGGAAGCCCTCCCCGTTTGATTCCACCTCAGCACATCAGCATAGAAGCTGCGAGTCAGATTTCCAGTTTCTGTGGGGAGCCTATTGATTCTAAGCCCAGAAGTGCAGTCCTGGGAGACTGACGTCAGATCTCAGGCAGGGCGCCTGGGAGCCCCGCATAGGGTCTTTGAGTGCTGGTGTTGCCTTTGGGAGGGCTGCTCCCTCAAAGTTCATCAGAGGTGGACTCTGGTGGGATCATGACCTGTTCTGTGACCATTTAATATTTTGGATAAAAGCAGAAGAAATAATTCATGACCAATTTGATCTCCAAGATTTTAAGTTTAAACAGGATGGCCTTTCTGTAGCTTCTCTCCTTCCCAGTTACTCACTGTTTATTCAATAGACAGTTGTTGATCACGAACCGTGCACCAGACGTTGTGCTTAGGGCTCAGGGATAAGAATAAAAAGACAATGCTTGCCTTCAAGGGACTTAATGACTAATGTCTGAGATAGGCAGGCACTGAGAACAAAGTAAGTGAGAGCTGACGTAACGCAGTGGTCAAGAGCTGAGATTCAGGAGCCAGACCCCCCAGATTCCTGCTCTGCTATTTTGCAAGGATGTGACTTTGGACACATTAGTTCACCCATATGTGCACCAGTTTTCTCATCTGTAGAATGAGAATATAATAATGATACCCACTTTAGTGTTTTATGAGGATAAACTCGTTACTAGATTTAAAGTTCTTATAACTGTGCCAGGGGTAGTGAGGGTGGTACATGTCTGAGATAGTTTAAAGCTGGAACATCAAGAGGGTTAATTGGATGAAGGATTTAAGAAAAAGGAAGGGGTCAGGTTTATATCCCAGGATTCTGGAATATGGACATGTGTAGCCAGGAAAGCTCTTTCGAGTCTAGGGACCACTACCATATAAATATTTTTTTTTCCTTTTGTTTTCAAATTTGTTTATTCTTTAATTGAAGGTTAATTGCTTTACAGAATTTTGCTGTTTTCTGTCAAACCTCAGCATGAATCAGCCATAAGTATACATATATCCCTTCCCTCTTGAACCTCCCTCCCATCCCCCTCCCAACCCTACCCCTCAAACAAGAGATCTTGTTTGAGTTTCCTGAGCCACAAAGCAAATTCCCATTAGCTATCTATTTTATATATGATAATGTAAATTTCCATGTTATTCTCTCAATACATCTCCTCTCCTCCCCTCTCCCCATGTCCATATGTCTGTTTCTCCATTCAGTTCAGTTCAGTTCAGTCGCTCAGTCGTGTCCGACTCTTTGCTACCCCATGAATTGTAGCACGCCAGGCCTCCTTGTCCGTCACCAACTCCCATAGTTCACTCAAACTTATGTCCATCGAGTCAGTGATGCCATCCAGCCATCTCATCCTCTGTCATCCCCTTCTCCTGCCCCCAATCCTTCCCAGCATCAGAGTCTTTTCCAATGAGTCAACTCTTCGCATGAGATGGCCAAAGTATTGGAGTTTCAGCTTTAGCATCAGTCCTTCCAAAGAACACCCAGGACTAATCTTCTTTAGAATGGACTGGTTGGATCTCTTTGCAGTCCAAGGGACTCTCAAGAGTCTTCTCCAACACCACAGTTCAAAAGCATCAATTCTTCGGTGCTCAGCTTTCTTCACAGTCCAACTCTCACATCCATACATGACTACTGGAAAAACCATAGCCTTAACTAGACGGACCTTTGTTGGCAAAGTAATATCTCTGCTTTTGAATATGCTATCTGGGTTGGTCATAACTTTCCTTCCAAGGAGTAAGCGTCTTTTAATTTCATGGCTGCAATCACCATCTGCAGTGATTTTGGAGCCCATAAAAATAAAGTCTGACACTGTTTCCACTGTTTCGCCATCTATTTGCCATGAAGTGATGGGACCAGATGCCACGATCTTAGTTTTCTGAATGTTGAGCTTTAAGCCAACTTTTTCACTCTCCTCTTTCACTTTCATCAAGAGGCTTTTTAGTTCCTCTTCACTTTCTGCCATAAAGGTGGTGTCATCTGCATATCTGAGGTGATTGATATTTCTCTCAGCAATCTTGATTCCAGCTTGTGCTTCTTCCAGCCCAGCGTTTCTCCTGATGTACTCTGCATATAAGTGAAATAAGCAGGGTAACAATATACAGCCTTGATGTACTCCTTTTCCTATTTGGAACCAGCCTGTTGTTCCATGTCCAGTTCTAACTGTTGCTTCCTGACCTGCATATACATTTCTCAAGAGGCAGGTCAGGTCAGGTTTCTCCATTGCTGCCCCACAAATAAATTCTTTGGTACCATCTTTCTAGATTCTGTATATATGCATTAGTATATGATACTTATCGTTCTCTTTCTGACTTACTTCAGTCTGTATAATAGGCTCTCGGTTCATCCACCTCATTAGAACTGACTCAAATGCATTCCTTTTAATGGCAGAGTAATATCCCATTGTGTATATGTACCACAACTTCTTTATCCACTCATCTGTTGATGGACATCTAGGTTACTTCCGTGTTCTAGCTATTGTAAACAGTGCTGCAGTGAACAATGGGATACATGTGTCTTTTTCAGTTTTGGTTTCCTCAGGGTATATGCCTAGGAGTGGGATTGCTGGGTCATATGGTGGTTTTATTCCTAGTTTTTTAAGGACTCTCCATACCGTCTTCCATAGTGGCTGTATCAATTTACATTCCCACCAACAGGGCAAGAGAGCTCCCTTTTCTCCACACCCTCTCCAGCATTTATTGTTTATAGACTTTTTGATGATGGCCATTCTGATCGGTATGAGGTGATATCTCATTGTAGTTTAGATTTGCATTTCTCTAATGATGAGCGATGTTGAGCATCTTTTAAATATTTTAAAAATAGAATTATAATTGATTTATAATATTGTGTTTTAGGTATACAGCAAAGTGATTCAGTTTTACATATATATGTATATATATTTTCTTTGATTCTTTTCCATTATAGTTTCTTATGAGATATTGAATATAGTTCTCTATGCTGTACAGTAAATCCTCATTGTTTATCTATTTTATATATGGTCATATGCATCTGTTAATCCCATACTCCCAGTTTATCCCTCTCTCTTCCCCTTTGATAGCCATAAATTCATTTTCTATGTCAGTGAATTTAGTTTTGTTTTGTAAGTAAGTTCTTTGACTATTTTTTAAATATTCCACATATAAGTAATATCGTATGATTTTTGTCTTCCTGTGTCTGACTTACTCCACTTAGTATTATAATCTCTAGGTCCATCTGTGTTGTTGCAAGTGGCATTGTTCATTCTTTCTGTGGCTGATATTCCATTGTGTATATATATGCCACACCTTCTTTTTCCATTCATCTGTCAATGTACTGTTAAGTTGCTTCCATGTCTTGGCTACTGGATATAGTGCTACTATGAATAGTGGGATGCACATGTCTTTTTTAATTAGAGCTTTCATCTTTTCTGGATATATGACCAGGAGTGGCGTTGAAGGATCATATGGTAACTGTTTATAGTTTTCTAAGGAAACTCCATACTGTTTTCCATAATGACTGCACCAGTTTACATTCCACACAGTGTAAGAAAGTTCCCTTTCTCTACATCCTGTCCAAAATTTATTGTTTCGCTAAGAGTCGGACACGACTGAGCGACTTCACTTTGACTTTTCACTTTCATGCATTGGAGAAGGAAATGGCAACCCACTCCAGTGTTCTTGCCCGGAGAATCCCAGGGATGGGGGAGCCCGGTGGGCTGCCGTCTATGGGGTTGCACAGGGTCGGACACGACTGAAGCGACTTAGCAGCAGCAGCAGCAGCAGACTTTTTGATAATGGCCGTTCTGACCAGTGTGAGGTGATACTTCATTGTAGTTCTGATTTACATTTCTCTAATAATTAGCAATGTTGAGCATATTTTCATGTGCCTATTGGCCATCTGTATGTCTTCTTTGGAGAGATGTCTATTTCTCTGGTCATTTTTTGGTTGGGCTTTTTGTTCTTTTGCCATTGAGTTGTATGATCTATTTTTCTATTCTGGAAATTAAGCCCAGTTGTCAGTTGCATCATTTGCAAATGTTTTCTGCTAGTTTTAGGCTGTCTTTTTGTTTTTGTTTATGGTTTCCGTTGCTGTGCAGAATCTTATAAGTTTGATTAGGTCTAATTTGTTTCTTATTGCTTTTATTTCTATTGTCTTGGGAGACTGACCTAAGAAAACACTGCTACAGTTTATGTCAGAGAATGTTTTGCCTATGTTCTGTTCTAGGAATTTTATGGCATCATGTCTTTAAGCCATTTTGAGTTTATTTTTGTATATGTTGTGAGGCACTGTTCTAACTTCATTAATTTACATGCAGCTGTCCAGCTTTCCCAGCAGCACTTGCTGAAGAGACTGCCTTTTCTCTATTGTATATTCTTGCGTCCTCTGTCAAAGATGAATTGGCCATGGGTGTGAGGATTCATTTCTGGGCTCTTTATTCTATTCCGTTGATCTCTATGTCTGTCTTTGTGCAAGTGCCACTGTTTTGATTACTGTTGCTTTGTAGTATTGTTTGAAGTCTGAAAGCATTATGCCTCCATGTTTGTTCTTTTTCCCCAGGACTCCTTGGACAATTTTGGATCTTCTGTGGTTCCTTATAAATTTTAGGATTATTTATTCTACTTCTGTGAAAAATGTGATGGGTAATTTGATAGAGATCACATTAAATCTGGAGATTGCTTTGACAGTATAGCCATTTTTAACTATATTAATTCATCCAATCCAAAAGCGTGGGAAATCTTTCCATTTTTTAAAAATCATCTTTGATTTCCTTTATAGATGTTTTATAGTTCTCAGCGTATAAGGTCTTTCACTCCATGGTTAGGTTTATTCCCAAGCAAGGAATTTTTTAATGGTTTTTTAAATGAGTTGGTTTTTTTTTTTTACTTTCTCTTCCTCATATTTCATTGTTAGTGTACAATATATATCTATGTGTATATATACACATATATGTATATATATATATATACACATATATGTATATATATATATATATATACACATATATATAATATTGAATAATTATGGCCTTGGTTTGTTCCTTTGCAGAGTGGGGATTATAATATCTTCCCTTCCAACCTCAGAAAAACCAGTATTTGAATCTACTATGTACCAGAAAGTCTTCTCTCTAGCAGCCCTCCCTGCTTCTTACCAACCAATAGCCTGGGTAACTGGAAGATGATGGAGAAGGCAGCACTTCTGTCTGACTTTAATAATAGCAGATATTGCTCTGCTCCTGTTTTACCTCCATGCGATTCATCTCATTTCCATGCTGTTCAGTTCCTGGTTATTAAAGCCTTGTGACCCCATGGGAGGCTGGTGATTTCCCCAGCAGGAGGATCTGGGAGCGGTAAGAAGCGTCGTGAGAAAAGCTGAACTGCTCAGAGGCAGAGTTTCCTGGATGATATGATACAATAGGTTGAGCACACGTATTCCCCTGTGCAGACTGGTCCCTCCGGATCCTGGAGAAACTTCTAGCTTCAAGGAGCTTGTCTGTGCTTCGGGGCTTCTTATGAGGCAGGATGCATAGGACACAAGCTTGTAAATGAAGGTGGGTGGGGAGCATTCACAACCCTTCACTGAGGGGAGAGGCCGGATTGGGGGTTGGTAGTGCAAGGAATATGGGAGCCTTGCTGTTATAATAATATTATAGTCAGCTTCTCTTATTATCATGAGCTGCCTTCATGTGTCCTGGAGAGACTTCTTGGCGAAGTTTCAGAGCTTGCCACCAAGACTGCGGCCCCGCTGGCCTGGCAGCCGTGTGGGGGAGGAGGAAGTCTGCAGCAGATCGAGCATTCTGGCCTGATTGGGAGACTGGCCAACTCTAACGGGATTACTATCCGATGCCCTGATATCTGCCAGGAAGTTGTGAAATGAAATCTCAAGTCCCCTACCACAGAGTGTGTGGGATGACTTGGCTGAAGCAAGAATCCTTGGGGAAATCAGTCTATTTCCCTGGCAATCCATTAGTCTCTTTTCCAGAACAGAAGCTCTGCCTCAGAGACTAGCATTGGGCAACTCTTAGCTCCCTGAGCTGTCTCTTCTCCACATGGCAGCCTGTGGCGTGGGGGAGGAGAGAGATGGTACCCTGGCAGGGTGATGGGGGTGGTGTGGTGACATGAAGAAATGCTTAGGCCGGACCCCAGGAACCAGAAAGCGATGCCTGGCTCTCTTCTCAGCCTCTCCCACACCTCTGACAACCCCCATGCTGTAAGGTCAAGAAGGACTACCTAGGAGCAGTCATCCAGCCCTCTGCGTGGATGCAGAAAAGGAACCCTGAGCTTGGAGTCCACTTCCGGGTTGGAGGTCCTGCCAGGTCACTTAATCTATCAGTTAACCTACAAGGCCACAGTGTAATCTGCTTCTCTTGAAAGGTTCTTGTGAGGATATATTGAAACCCTGAACGAGGAAATTCTTTGTCAACTTTAAAGTGCCTTGGCAGTGGTTTAGTTGCTAAGTCTTGTCTGACTCTTGTGACCTCATAGATTGTAGACCGCCAGGCTCCTCTGTATTCCATTGGATTTCTCAGGCAAATATACTGGAGTGGGTTGCCATTTCCTTCTCCAGGGGATCTTCCTAATCCAGGGATTGAACCCTTGTCTCCTGCACTGCAGACAGTCTCCTGATCAGGTGAATTCTTTAGCGTCTGAGCCCCCAGGGAAGCCCGTAAAATACCTTAATCGGAAGGAATTGTTCCAGGCACAGAATCCTCTAGGAGTTGCTCCCGGGGGCTCAGAGGAGCTGAGTGGAGCCTTTTGGGCCTGAGAAGTTCTCTTCTACTGAAGACAGGGAGAAAGGACCTTTCCACGTAGCCCTTCTTTCTGGCTTTGTCTGATAGGAACATCCCAGCTCTTGCTGGTAGTCTAGGGTCTTAGAGAAAAAGAGTTTCTGTGCAAAGATCACAGAGCTGACTGGTTTTCCTGTGAGTACAGGTTTACCTGAGATGCCACCATCACTGGTCTTGGGGCAGCCTGTAGGCTCCCCAGCCCAGGAACCCACAGGGGTCCTGTTTTCAGCAGGGTTTGTGTTTATACATGACAATGTCTTTACCTTTTATCTAGCAAGAGTGAGTAATCTATTTGGGATATTTAACAAAAACCAGACATTACCTCACTGGTGTCTTATCCAGAGCTGTTCCAGTCTTCCCATTAATTCCAGCGACTCGGGGTCCTTTGCTGTGTTGAGCAGTATAGAGAGAAATCCGTAGACTCTTTTTCTCTGAGTAAAGGGATTCGCAGAACACACTGTTCTGGTAGTTGTATTCATGCCCTTTCTTTCCCCAGTGAACGTCTGTTTTCTTTATTCCGAGAACGTAGCGGAGGAATTAACCCAGCTCATCCCCCAAACCGTACTGACTCTGGGCAGCTTTCTCTGGCTCCGCTCTCCCCTCAGGAATATGAAGAATTTATGTGTGAAATCACAGCAGCCTCACAGAGGAGCATCGGGAAATGCTAGAAGCAGGCAGCCCCCTTCTCTGAGGTCGATGGCTGTTTTCTAAAAGAGGCGTCAGAGACAGTGGCTCGTCACCACAGCCTTGTGAGCAGCTGAGTACAGACTGACAGTGCTCACGTCTCCTCCAGTTGTGCAAAGGCCTGCTTGCTCCTGAAGGACCTGTCATCGGTCAGCACGGAACCCCTCATGGGTCGTTCTCACACAGGAAAGATAGCTATCATAACCCCAGGCCAGGCAATGGTACATCTGTGTCTTGCAGTAGAAAAATTGAGGCCCAATTTAAAACTTCCATGTATCCAAAATCAGCATATATTAGGTGATATGAAAGGATGATTGTTAATTTTGATAGGTATCATATAATGGCATGATAACATAAGAAAATGTCCCTAAGATTGCCCTGGTCTGGTGGTTAAAACCCCAAGTTTCCAATGCAGGTGGTCCAGGTTTAATCTCTGGTTGGGGAACTAAGATCCTACAGGCCACATGGCCCAAGAAATAAAAATAAATACAATTTTTTAAACAAGGAAAATACCATAGTTGTGTAGATGCTTACTGAAGTATGTAGTAGTGAAATGATGTACCATCTTGGATTTGCTATAAAACATGTTAGCAAAAACATATAAAATGGATAACCAACAAGGACCTACTGTATAGCACATGGATCTCTGCTCAAAGTTATGTGGCAGCCTGGATGGGAGAGGAGTTTGGGGTAGAATGGATACATATATATATATGGCTGAATCTCTGCTATGTACCTGAAACTATCACAACGTTGTTTACTAATCCACTGTATCCCAATGCAACATAAAAAGTATAAAAAATGTTAGTAGAAATATAAAAAAGAAAAAAAGATTTATGATGAAGAACACAAAACCCTTTTAATGGTTTAGTATTTTCTTTTAATTTTTATGGGTGATTGGACATTTTCATAATTAAAAAATTAAAGATACTGTGAACAGTGTTAAAAGACAAGACATAGACTGGAGAAGATATTTAGAACACAGGCTAAATAAAAGGATTTATTATCCAAAGGATTCCTATCCAAATAAAAGGATTCCTATCCAAAATATACAAAGGACCACAAAGCAGTTTAAAAAAAATCATCAACCTCTTAGAAAAAAAGGGCGTAAGTTAGAACAAGCAATTCCATTCCCAGAAGGGAACACTTGGATGACCAATGGCTACACTCTTTGGTGATCAGAAAAATGCAAATTAGAAAACAAGACACCAGTTTATGCCCATTAGATGAGCAAAATTTTTTTAAGTCTGGTAATACCGAGTATTACTTTGTCAACAAAGGTCCATCTAGTCAAGGCTATGGTTTTTCCAGAGGTTATGTATGGATGTGAGAGTTGGACTGTAAAGAAAGCTGAGCGCAGAATTGACGCTTTTAAACTGTGGTGTTGGAGAAGACTCTTGAGAGTTCCTTGGACTGCAAGGAGATCCAACCAGTCCATCCTAAAGGAGATCAGTCCTGGGTGTTCATTGGAAGGACTGATGTTGAAGCTGAAACGCCAATACTTTGGCCGTCAGATGCAAAGATCTGACTCATTTGAAAAGACCCTGATGCTGGGAAAGATTGAGGGCAGGAGGAGAAGGGGACGATGGAGGATGAGATGACTGGATGACATCATCGACTCAATGGACATGAGTCTGAGTGAACTCCGGGAGTTGATGATGGACAGGGAGGCCTGGTGTGCTGCGAGTCATGGGGTCGCAAAGAGTTGGACACGACTGAGCAACTGAACTGAACTGAATACCAAGTATTAGTTGCTGTGTAGTTTAATACATATACTTAGAAAGCAGTTTGGCAATATCTGCTAGAAATGTTTATATTAATATTCTACAACCTAGGATTCTACTTCTAAGTATATACCCCTCAGAAAGTCTTAGGCAAGTGCACAAGACTCACTTGGATGTCCATTACAGCATTGTTTATAATAGTTAAAACTAGAAAAAAATGGAGAAATAATTCATGACATATTCATATTAATGGCACACTACACAAAAGTGTAATGAATGTATTCCATTATTATATATATATAATTATACATAATTCATAAATATAAATCACATATATACTCATAATTATATGTAATTATGGATAAATTTCCAAAACATAATATGAGTGTTGAATGAAATGAAAATTGCAAAAGGACATGTATGTTATTATATCATGTATATAAATAAAACATCTAACATAATATTTTTGGCTCTCTCGTCCTATGTCATAAAAGTATAGAAATAATTAGAAGGGCTTCAGAGCAATAGGAGAAGAGTGCTTATCTCCAGGGAAGAAGAGAAGCACTGAGGATGATCTCAGTTGTATCTGTCTGGCTTTTCTTTAGGAGAAATGTTAAAAAAGAATCTGAGCAAATATATGAAAAATTGACTTTTGAAATATTTGGGAGGTGGGTAAGACGTCTTCTGTATTATATTATTATTTGTACTCTGAATATTTCAAATATTTTCTAATTTAAAAAACAATTTCTTTTTTCAAATTGAATTATAGTTAATTTCCAGTGTTGTGTTTCTGATATACAGCAAAGTGATTCAGATATATACGTATATGTATATATATTCTTTCTCAGATTCTTTTCCATTATAGGTTATGTGATACGTGAAGTCGCTCAGTCGTGTCTGACTCTTTGCAACCCCATGGACTGTAGCCTACCAGGCTCCTCCCTCCATGGGATTCTCCAGGCAAGAGTACTGGAGTGGGTTGCCCTTTCCTTCTCCAGGGGATCTTCCAGACCCAGGGATCGAATCCAGATCTCCCGCATTCCAGGCAGACGCTTTAACCTCTGAGCCGCCAGGGAAGCCCTTATTACAAGATAATGAACATAGTTCCTTATGCTATACAGTAGGACCTTGTTGTCTATCTATTTTATATACAGTAGTTTGTATTTGCTAATTCCATACCCCTAATTTATTCCTCTTTTCCCCTTTCCCTTTGGTAACCGTAAGTTTATTTTCTATATCTGAGTCTATTTCTGCAAAAAACAATTTCTTAATTAAGATCCTAAAGTGCCTCCTTTCTAAATATTACCTTTTCTTTTTTCTTTCCCTCCCCCAATATCGTGTATTTTAACCAACTTATGAGTAATTTAGGCATCTGTGGACACATGTGGAACTCCAACCAACGTTTATGTTTGATTCTGGGGGACAAAGCGTCCCAGAATTAAAAAAAACCACTTCCTGTGTTCTTTTGGAGCTCCTCATTTATAAGTTGGGAAGTGTCTAAATTCTATCTTTTTCCCATGACTTCAGAACACCCTGACTCAACCTGCACTTCTATGAAAAGAATTCCCAAATGTGATCAAAATCCTTTCTTTCCCCAGTCATTTCTGTGTCTCCAATTTACTTTGTGGCTATTTCTTCCATTATCTCAAATTCATCCTCCAACTCAATTATCTCTGCCACTGCTGTCTCCAAACAGCTCTTTCCTTTAATTTCCTGTTTCTGTCAATAGTGCACTCAATAAATGTTAATTTTCAGAAACAGACTCACAGACACAGACGGGTGGTTGCCAAGGGGCAGGTGGGATGGGAGAGAAATGGCCTGGGAATTTGGGATTAGTAGATACAAACTATTACATACAGAATAGATAAACAGTACACGGGGATGACCCAGAGAGATGTTGTGGGGAGGGAGGTGGGAGGGGGGTTCATGTTTGGGAACGCATGTACACCCGTGGTGGACTCATGTCAATGTATGGCAAAACCAATACAGAATTGTAAAGTAAAATAAAAAATAAATTAAAAAAAAAAAGAATGGATAAACAACAAGGTCTAACTGTATAGCACAGAGAACTATTCTCAATGTCCTGGGATAAGCCATAGTGAAAAAGAATTTTTTTTTAAATGTATATATGTGTGTAATGGAGTCACTTTGCTATGCAGCAGAAATTAATACAACACTGTGAATCAATTACACTTCAATAAAAAATAAATTTTTAAAAAGGTGACTTTTAAAATTTTCATTGGTTCTTTCAACTTTTACCTTTTCCCAGAGTTTAACCACACACAGAACTACAAATTTGTCATCTAAAATTCTGCTTTTTTTTTCCCTGAAATACTGTTTTTCACCCCTGAAATGTTATTTTGTATCAATTATTCCCAAGCTCAAAAACCTTATGGTAGCCCATGGCCAGCCTAAAAAGGGCCAAAATCCTTAACCCTTCGTGTGCTGCTTTGAGCCTGCTGCCTTCCTCTTTCTCCAGCTTTGTTGCCTACTGTCTGCTATCACTAACGAGGTGGAACCAAGCGCCCAGCCATGCCACATGTCTTCCTGTCTTCCTGTATTTTTAGTCTTGAGATGCTTTTACCTTCAAGCTCTGATCAGATGCCTTCACCACAAAGCTTTCATCCGGCTCGACTGCCGGAACCATTCCCGTGGCACAGCCCACACGCCACCCTGGGTAGAGGCAAATCTTTTTGTAGAAAACAAGTCAAGAAGGCACCTCCTTTCCTTTCGTCAGATCCCTTTCCATTAATGCTGAGTTCAATTATTTGGCAGACCCAGAAAGCAGAGGTGGGATGAATAGACATGCTTATCCATCTAGTATCTCATCCAAAGAAACATTAAATTCATCTTTCCCCCTTCCTTCCTCCTGGTTTTTCTTCGGTGAGATTAACCATAAAGCAGGCTCGCCTTGCACTGAATTTGCACAGAGAGTGAGGTGCGTTTCTCTGACATACAGCAAGAAGCTGATAAAAATGAGGTTTCGTTAAGCCTAATATTGTATCAGGTCTAAGATGCACGTTTTTTTCACATGTTGATATCTCTGAAATCAAGGTGCATTTTTCAATCAGAAGTTTTTTTCTTTCTCTCTGGTACTCTCTGTACACAAAAATGAAAGTGCACCTTCTATTGATGGTATCCACAGTCAGATGAAATAAGATATATGCTGTTGCTGCTCCTAAGTCACTTCAGTCGTGTCCGACTCTGTGCGACCCCATAGACGGCAGCCTACCAGTTATATGGGAGGGTATTTAAAATGCATATAAAAGCAAACAAACAGCTTTTACCATTTGATGTGAATATTAACTAGAAATGTTAAAAAGAGACTTTTGAGCACTGTTCTAGGGGTACATACTTTTGTAACAATGACTCCAGAAAAGCATTCTAGTACATTCCCCCACAACAGCAGCACTGTGTACATGTCTTATCTATTCTGCCATATTTTGCAAGCTGTTGGAGGGCAGAGACCCAGAGGAAGTTATTTCTTGAAATTCTCTGTGTAACGAGCAATAAAAAGCAGACACAAAGGCCTGCAAGCAAAAGTCCTGAACAAAAGGTTCCTATGAAGGAAGTGACTGACCAGTCCCCAGGTAATATCTGGCACTCCAGATAATAAGCTGGTGATAAAGAACAGAATCCGAGGTGTTCATGGCCTTAGTCTTAGGCTAGACCTCTTTATACATCTTGCTCTCCCAGAGCCCAAGTTTGGGTTATCAGGAAGCCACTCCAGGCATGTGTTGTCATAACAGAGGCTGCCTGATAGCTTGGTCAGGAATTCACTGTTTATAGTTCTCTACCTTCCTGGCATCCCTCCCACCTGCTTCCTTATCACTACTACTGGTAAGTTAGGCAGACCAGACTCTTCCATTGTCCTCTGTGACCTCCTCAGACCACTTCTTCCCAAGCCCTGATGAAGCTCAGAGTACCATCTTAGGTCACTGTCTCTTACTGTTCACCTATGACTTACGTGCCCGTTCAGTCCCAGCGACTTAGGCAATAATCTCCCCGGAGCGGTAACAATCCAGGTGATCATGGGAGACTCTGAATGCAGTATGGTACTCCATAAATTAGGTACCCAGGGGGAGCAGTAGTAAAGAATCTGCCTGCCAGTGCAGGAGATGCAAGAGAGACGGGTTTGATTCCTGGGTCAGGAAGATCCCCTGGAGAAGGAAACGGCAATCCATTCCAGTATTCTTGCCTGGGAAATCCCATGGACAGAGGCGCCTGGCAGGCTACAGTCCATGCGGGTCGCAAAGAGTCAGACACGACTGAGCAGGCATGCACCCCATAAATTATTAGCTGTTAGAAGCAAGGAGCTCTGAGTATCCGGAGCTCTGAGTATCCGGAGAGGGAGGGCAGAGAGAGGTTTGAAAACACACACACACATTTACACACATCCAGGATGAATTTCTTCATTGAGCTTTGTTACATGGTTTTCTGACTTTTCTGTTTTGCTTTTTCCTGAGCCTAACTGCTTTTGCAGTCATAAATAGGGCTGTCGCCAACTCGGCCGCAGGATGTTCAGGCTGCTGAGAACGTTTCCTGCTTTTGGAAGCAGCGAAGGCATTGAGGGGTCCTTCCAAGGAGCTAGTGTGACTGCTGTGATGGAAAGAGGCAGCCAAGGTTGAGAAGAAGGTGTTGATGCAGAAAGGTCAGAGGTCAGGGAGCCGCTCTCTGCCTGTCAGCCCTTCCAGTGGCCTTTCCAGCGCTCCCTCTCTTCCTCTCCCTGGCTTATCCTGGTGAATGGAGGTCAGGGAATACTATTTTGAGTGCTTAGAGAAGGACAGGAGGCTGCTGGATATATCAGCCTGCTTGTGGGAGGATGAAGGAACAAAAGCATCATCAAGGCTGGGCTAAACACAGATGCTGTTCTTTGACCTTCACTCCAGTTGCTACATCACTCCTATGTGTTTTATCTTTGCCAAAACCACATTGAGAGGAAGCTAGTGAGACAAAGAGGTGTTCGTGGAGCCAATTTCTATTTCTAGCCTGTGGTTGACCCGGGCAAGTAACCTTGAGCAGGTCATTGACCCCTCCCGAGGTTGATTATATTGGATTCCAACTCATGGCAAGGAACTCCTGTGAAAATTGATAAGTTGAGATTTTAAAGTACTTCAAGATCTTAGCAGAGATAAACAATATCACTGTGTTTGGGGCCAGTGTTATGAGCTGCCGTTGAAATCTAGCCCTCCATGCACTGGCCAGGCTCTCTCCTTTGCTTGGTGACCAAGTGCAGAACACACTTAGGACTAGTAACAAAAATAGCTAACGTTGATTAAATGTTGACTGCGTGCTGGGCACTTTAGTCTAATGTTCACAGCAACCTCAGGAGGTACTGAAGAAAAAAGAAAAAGTCCAGAGAGGTTAAGTAACCTTCCCAAGGTTACACAGTCAATAAGCCAGCTTGAGTTTCTGAACTCTGGCCCCTGAGTCTAGAGTCTGCTTTTATCCACGACATTGAAGTGTATTTAATAAGAAGGCAATTCCTTCAGTTCAGTTCAGTCGCTCAGTCGTGTCCGACTTTGCAACCCCATGAATCGCAGCACGCCAGGCCTCCCTGTCCATCACCAACTCCCAGAGTTCACTCAGACTCACGTCCATCGAGTCAGTGATGCCATCCAGCCATCTCATCCTCTGCCGTCCCCTTCTCCTCCTGCCCCCAATCCCTCCCAGCATCAGAGTCTTTTCCAATGAGTCGACTCTTTGCATGAGGTGGCCAAAGTACTGGAGTTTCCGCTTTAGCATCATTCCTTCCAAAGAAATCCCAGGGCTGATCTCCTTCAGAATGGACTGGTTGGATCTCCTTGCAGTCCAAGGGACTCTCAAGAGTCTTCTCCAACACCACAGTTCAAAAGCATCAATTCTTCTGTGCTCAGCCTTCTTCACAGTCCAACTCTCACATCCATACATGACCACTGGAAAAACCATAGCCTTGACTAGATGGACCTTAGTCGGCAAAGTAATGTCTCTGCTTTTGAATATGCTATCTGGGTTGGTCATAACTTTTCTTCCAAGGAGTAAGCGTCTTTTAATTTCATGGCTGCAGTCATCATCTGCAGTGATTTTGGAGCCCCCCAAAATAAAGTCTGACACTGTTTCCACTGTTTCCCCATCTATTTGCCATGAAGTGATGGGACTGGATGCCATGATCTTAGTTTTCTGAATGTTGAGCTTTAAGCCAACTTTTTCACTCTCCTCTTTCGCTTTTATCAAAAGGCTCTTTAGTTCCTCTTCACTTTCTGCTATTAGTGAACATTTGCTATATATTCTGCACAAGCTGAGTGGTGTGATGTATGGAACTGTACAAAGAGACAGGAAACACGTGAAGGTGGTTGGATGCTGAGCTGGTGACACGGAAGTGCTTTTGGCCGTTTGGGCAAAGAGGGGTCATACCGGCTGAACTTGGAGGGGAAAGTTCATAGAGAGAATGAGGTATGAACTTTTTTTTGGCCTTCTAAACAGGGTTAGAAGTTCTTGGGCTCAGCAGTAAGGGGACCTTATACAACAATATATGTCAGTTGCATCTCAATTGCAAAAAAGGAAATATGTATGTCTCCCAAATGTTTTTGGCCAATGGAACACCTTTTTCACAGAATTAGTGTCATTACTGCATAGACTTTCAAGTTTGGGAACCACTGATGTAAAGGAAAGCTTTTCCTTGGAAACAGAAGTCGCTGACAACCTTCAAGCAACTGAAAAGCAAACTCCCTGAACACTGAGTGTGAAGCTTGCCTTTTCAGAGCCAGCATTCATCACACAGCACTTTGGCCATTTGGTTTTTTTCCCTGTGTGTACAGTGTTACTACCCTAGCCAGACTAGAAATCTCTCAAAAGCAAACACTTGGCTGGTGTATCTTTTTAAGATACAGTCCCATAACTTCATGGCAAATAGATGGGGAAAAAGTGGAAACAGTGACAGATTTTATTTTCTTGGGCTCCAAAATCACTGTGGACGGTGACTGCAGCCATGAAATTAAAAGATTCTTGCTCCTCAGAAAAAAGGCTATGACAAACCTAGACAGTGTATTCAAAAACAGAGACATCACTTTGCCAATAAAAGTCCATATACTTAAAGCTATGATTTTTCCAGTAGTCATGTACAGATATGAGAGTTGGACGATATAGAAGGCTGAGTGCTGAAGAATTGATGCTTTCAAATTGTTGTGCTGGAGAAAATTCTTGAGAGTCTCTTGGACAGCAAGGAGATCAAACCAGCCAATCCTAAAAGAAATCAACCCTGAATATTCATTGGAAGGACTGATGCTGAAGCTGAACCTCCAATACTTTGGCCACTTGATGTGAAGAGCTGACTCACTGGAAAAGACCTCAATGCTGGGAAAAATTGAGGGCAGGAGAAAGGGGTGACAGAAGATAAGGTGCTTGGATGACATCACCGACTCAGTGAACATGAGTTTGAGCAAACTCCAGGAGATAGTGAAGGACAGCAAAGCTTGGCGTGCTGCAGTCCATGGGGTCGCAAAGAGTCAGGCACGACATAGCAACTGAACAATAACAAATGCAAACACTTGGCTGGTGTATCTGTTTATGCTCTGTGGCTCCTAGCCCACTTTGACTAAAGAAGGTCAATAAATATATGTTGGTTTAAAAACAGAGACAGAGAGCACAGAGAAAATGAAGAAGGAAAAAAATGCACACTTGAAATGGTAGCATTTATTGGCGATTTACAACTGATTACTGAGCTGTTAATTGCTGCTCATCAATCAGTCCTCTTTGAAAGACTAGTAGATTGTTTAAAATGCAAAATAATATTAATTTTTATCTGAGCCTTGGTCAGAGCTGGATCTGCAGTTGAATGGAGCCAACTTTGGGGCATGACCTCTAAAATACATCTTCCTTTATTAGCTTTGGCTGCTTTCTGCTGAACTGAGTGTGCCTAGGGTGAGACTCCAGCCCTAAGGGGTTTGATGCCTGGTCCGAGAATCTCATAAAGCCTGAGTACCCACAGGTCAGCATGACTACAGATACCAACTGAAAGACTGCTGGTAATACCACTGCTTGAGGAACGACTAACCTGTGGAAGGGTCATGGGGGTGGTACTGCAATGAAAAGTGTAAGTGACGCTTTGATCTCAGGCATGGTCCCAGTCTGAACATGCCTCGATGCTCCCCCTACCCTCGCACCCAGTGCCCAGGGTTAAAGAGGGCACTATTTGTGAGGTTTGTGACTTTTAGTCTCTAAAGATCCATGTCTTTTTTTTTTTACAAAAATTTTTTAATTATTGATTTATAACTGACCCACAGTGCTATATCAGTTTCAGGCATACAACATAGTGATGCAATATTTTTACACATTATGAAATGATCACCAAGATAAGTCTAGTTATTACAGTCTTATTGAATACACATTTCTCATCCTAACTCCAGTTTTTTCTTATTTGCTGAATGACTTTCCATCTATTTTATTTTGAAGTATAATTGATTTATAATGGTGTATTAGTTTCAGGTGTACAGCTAAGTGATTCTGTTTTTTATACATAATATAAATATATATAATATTCTTTTTCAGATGCTTTTCCATTATAGGCTATTACAAGATATTGCACATAGTTCCCTGTGCTTTACAGTAGTTCCTTGTTGTTATCCTAACAGGAGTTTTGAAACTAGCTCACAATGGGAGAAGTAATTCATAAGCCATTTATTGCTGATACCTGTGGCTCAGCTGGTAAAGAATCCGCCTGCAATGCGGAAGATCCCCTGGAGAAGGGAAAGGCTCCCCACTCCAGTATTCTGGCCTGGAGAGTTCCACGGACTGTATAGTCCATGGGGTCGCAAAGAGTCAGACAATTCAAATTCAATTTAGGAGGGTTTCAGAGCGAATGGGGAGGGACTTATCTCCTTTTTTTTCCCCCAGGAGGAAGGGGAAAGAAGACTACTAAAGAGGGTGGAGTCCTTGCACAGGATAAAGGTGTCTCTGAACACATAAACTTTGGCTTATGAAAATTCTGTCTTCTGGAGGAGTGGGGGGAATTGATTTTGTTTGCTCTTTTTGTTCTTCTTGGTTGAGTTCCTGGTGTGGATTTTGGAGGTGCTTTGTCCTTGGAGTCAGAACCATCCCGGCTTGCTCCTCAGAACACCTGGAGGCTCCTACAGACTCCTCTGTCTTCCCGACTGGGGAAAGTCAGGGCTGCTCCCAGGCCCTGCCAGCAGTGGGAGCTGGGTGGGGCTCGGAGAGGTTCCTGCCCTTTGTGCTGAGGGCCCGTGGCCACCTCCCTCTGGGGTTCCTGTTCCTGCAGCTATTGAGAAAACACTGGAAGTAGGAGGTGGAAACCCAAAACCTTGAAATCTGATCTGTGGTTGTTTTTCTGCTAACAACAAAGGATCCCTGCCCACCACCTGGCTTGCTGGTGCTCTTTAAGGCAGGGCCGCAGTGACCCCTGAGGAGAGCCTACTAATGGTTGGGTAGGGTGAGCCTGTGGGGCAATGTGAACCCTGTACAGCCAGGGACCAGCCCTGACTTGGTTTCCCATTTAACCTCCCGCTGGTTCCCCAGGGTCCATGCAGTGGGCCTCCAGTGAAGGCTGCTAATGGGGCGGGCAGGCTATTTTGAGGGGTGTGTCAGAATTCTCAACCCTGTCCTTAATTTCTCTGATGCCTGCTAAGAAGCCAGGGTGTGCACAGATCAATCTCTGTTCCTAGCCCCCTGGCCAACTGTCACACCCACTGGAGCAAAGAAAAGCAGCCCTTGGGGTTGTGTGTGGAGGGCTTGGCCTCTGAGGTTTTGGCCTCACCCTTGGAGCCCCAAGCTCTCTTTCTTGTGATGCCCCCTCATCACTGGTTCCATCTGGTTGCCTCCACTTCTGCTGCCTGGAAGGGAAATGCTCTCTGGTAGGGGCAGTCTCTCCCTGGCATTAAAGTTTGAGGCCAATGGGCTGGGGAAGCAGGGGGCCAAATGGGCAGGGTTCAAACAGCACCACTGGTGAACTTAAGGGGGCCTAGCTTCCCACCCAAGAGCCCCAGGGCAATGGGACCAGACAGACAGGCTGGGACCTGAGACCTGGGACCTTTTGCTGCTATGCTTGTACCTGCACACATGTCTCCTTGAGCAACAAAATACAAAGAAATTATGAGGAACTAAAAATAACTGTGTGCATGAGCAGTGAGGGCAAATCTATCTTGGACCACAAGATATAAAAAGACTAAAAACCCAACTGCCATTTCTGAAGAGCTGGGAACAAAAAAGCAGGACGTTGGGAGTGAAGGAAGAGTATTGCGCACGTCCCCTGCACTCAACACCACCGAAGGAGTAAGCAAACCACCTAAGCCACCCCTCTGGACTGA
Organism: Oryx dammah; assembly: GCF_014754425.2. Lineage (NCBI taxonomy): Eukaryota > Metazoa > Chordata > Mammalia > Artiodactyla > Bovidae > Oryx > Oryx dammah. The sequence continues at coordinate 51,686,420 of NW_024070205.1, forward strand.
CCCCTGGACACACCTCATACGAGGAACCAGCTTGCCCCCACTCAGGGAGCAAGAAAAAGAAACTGTTTTGTTTTTGCTCCCTCCTGCTGCAACAGGGACCCCAATAAAGTGTTTCCTGAATTTCTTGTCTGGCTTCTTATCAATTTCTGTGGATTAAGGAGGCCAGAAGCCCTGGTCAGTAACAATATGAACTACAGTCAGTTTTTGTAGCCCACTTGCCTCCAGAGACTTCCCAGACTGAGCAAAAGTATTTGACCCCTGCCTCCTCTTGGAATTACAATGGTTTCAACCTTGATAGTGTGATTAACCAGACATCTTTCTCACAATTCCTTTACTTAAAATATGTATAGAGGCCCAAGTTTACCATGATCTTCCTGTGTGGCCAGCAGTATGCAAGTGCTTACAATGTGTTATCTTATTTAGTCCTCACAAAACTCTACAAGGAAGGTTCAGTTATCACCCCAATTTACTGATGAGCTAACTGGGGATAGGGAAGCTAAGTAACTTGTCTAAGGTTATACACCCAGTGAAAGTAGCTCAGTTGTGTCTGACTCTTTGTGACCCCATGGACTGTAGCCCACCAGGCTCTTCTGTTCACGGGATTTCCCAGGCAAAAATACTGTAGTGGGCTGCCATTTCCTTCTCTAGGAGATCTTCCTGACCCAGGGATCGAACCCTGGTCTCCTGCCTCCGAGGCAGATTCTTTACCATCTGACCCACATTATATACCCAGGATGTGGCTATAAGTCTGACTAAGGCCCCAATCTTAACAACCACACTATTATCTCAAGTATATGATAATTCTCCTTTGTCCTGCTTTAAAGCCTTTACATTTTACCAAATCTGGGTCTTTTGTGTATTGATCCTGCATGGAGGGTCAGCAAACTATGTCCTATGGGTCAAATTTAGTTACAGCCTGTTTTATACATAAAGCTTGCACACCGGGGACCGCTTTTTACATTCTTAAAGGGTTGTTACACATATGCACATGCACACTAAATTGTACACTTAAATGGGTCAAACTAGTTAAAAATTTTTTTTTGGCAGGTCCTTTAAATTATTATTTTTTAATTGTGGTAAAAAGACATAACATACAATTTACTATCTTAACCATTTTAAGCTTTCATCTCTTGGGTATTGTGAATAGTGCTGCTATCAACATGGGTATGCAAATATCCCTTTGAGATCCTGCTTCAATTTTTTTGGATAAAGGAGCCTGGGGGGCTATAGTCCATGGGGTTGCAAAGAGTTGATCAGAACTGAGTGATTAACACTTTCATATCAAAAAATGAGATTTCTGGGTCTATTTTAAGCTTTTAAACTTCTTTTAAAAAAACAGCAATAGGACAAATCAGCCTTATTAGCATCTGTTTACTCTTGGGCTTGACTCCGAAGAAGCACTGGGTGGTATGTTTCTGGACCAGAAGAATGTAGAAGCTGCCTCCTATGTTTGAAGGCAATTCATGACTTAATTTCACATGAGCTCAATAGTTGTAGCGAATGGGCTTAGTGGCTCCATGACATGTGGGATCTTCCCAGATCGGACATCCAACCCATGTCTTCTCATGCAGGTGGATTCTTTACCACTGAGCCACCAGGGAAGCCCCTGCAGGTTTTTTAGAGTAGTAATTATTCTAATGAGTGGCTTCCCTGGTGGCTCAGCGGCAAAGAATCCACCTGCAGTGCAGGAGACGTGGGTTTTACCCCTAGGTCAGGAAAATTCCCCTCGAGAAGGAAATGGCAGCCTACTCCAGTATTCTTGCCTGGGAAATCCCATGGACAGAAGAACCTGGCAGGCTACAGTCCATGAGGTCACAAAAGAATCGGACATGACTTAGCTACTAAACAGCAACAATATTCTAATGAGTGAGGTGGTATCTCATTGTGGTTTTTATTTCTGTTTCTTTGATAATTGGTGAAGTCAAGTATTTTTTTCATATGTTTGTTGGCCACTTATATATCATCTTTGGAGAAATGTCTATTCAAGTCCTTTGCCTATTTTTAATTGGGTTATTTGATTTTTTGTTGTTGAATTCTAGCATTTCTTTATATATCCTGGATACTAACCCTTTATCAGGTACGTGACTTGCAAATATTTTCTCCCACTTCATAGGTTGCCTTTTTAATCTGTTGATGTGTCCTTTGATGTATAAAAGCTTTTAGGTTTGATGTCATCCCGTTTCTGTACTGTTGCTTCTATTGCCTCTACTTTTGGTATTATAACCAAGAAATCATTGCAAGTCCAATGTCAAGAAGCGTTCCCTTATGTTTTTTTCTAACGATTTTATAGTTTTGGGTCTTATGTTTAGGTTTTTAATCCATTCTGAGTTCATTTTTGTATATGTAAAAGACGCTTACTCGTTGAAAGAAAAGGTATGACCAACCTAGATAGCATATTCAAAAGCTGAGACATTACTTTGCCGACTAAGGTCCATCTAGTCAAGGCTATGGTTTTTCCAGTAGTCGTGTATGGATGTGAAGAAGGCTCAGCGCCGAAGAATTGATGCTTTTGAACTGTGGTGTTGGAGAAGACTCTTGAGAGTCCCTTGGACTGCAAGGAGATCCAACTAGTCCATTCTGAAGGAGATCAGCCTTGGGATTTCTTTGGAAGGAATGATGCTAAAGCGGAAACTCCAGTACTTTGGCCACCTCATGCCAAGAGTTGACTCATTGGAAAAGACTCTGATGCTGGGAGGGATTGGGGGCAGGAGGAGAAGGGGACGACTGAGGATGAGATGGCTGCATGGCATCACCGACTTGATGGACGTGAGTCTGAGTGAACTCCGGGAGTTGGTGATGGACAGGGAGGCCTGGCGTGCTGCGATTCATGGGGTCGCAAAGTCGGACACGACTGAGCGACTGAACTGAACTGAACTGAAGGTAAGGATACAACTTCATTCTTTTGCATAGGGATATCCGATTTTCCGATCACTAGTTTTTGAAGAGAGTATCTTTCCACCTTGGGAAAGACGGTGAATTTTATGTTATGTGTATTTTAACACATTTTTAGCGTTTGAAAAAATAATATGCAATAGAGTTAGTATTTGGCCAACAAAGCCTAAAATATTTGCTATTTGCTTTTTCACTTTTTATAAAAATGTTGGTTGACACCAGAGCTATCTCCCATGACATCATAATACAGTATACCAGTGTTATCTGTGTTGATGGTAAGCCCCAGTGTGACACCTATCGTTCTCTAATTCTCTGATTCTCCTTGGATTATGCCTCTTCTCAAAGTGCACTTAACAATTGAAAACTTAATGAATTTACTGTGTGCATGACGATGGAGGTGCCAGTGTCTGCACCTTTGAGTCTGTGTAGACCTGGGGCTGGTTGCGAGGCAGGTCAACCAGTGGCCTGTGTCTTAACTTTCCTGGTTGTTAAATGAGGATGAGAAATTTTGCCCTTGTTAAGGAGGAAATGAAAGAGGAGAATCTGACCAAGTCTTACTGAGACATTGGCAGGGAGCTCTGAAGTCTTGTTAGAAGGAAGAACCAATATAAATCATGGGCAACATTGTTATCTTAGCAAGTCTTTGGGCTCCTGGTCTACATGTGTAAAGTAATCTGCTTAGGCTCAAGAAGCTGCCTTTTCTCCTTTTACACTGAAGGTATGAATGCATCTGTGTTAGTCACTCAGTCGTGTCCAACCCTTTGTGACCCCGTGGACTGTATGAATGCATGACCAACAGACTATCAAATTCATTCTTTTGTTTCTGTCTCACTTCTCTACCCAGGTGGTGACTTCCCCAAGGCTTGGTCAAGATACAGATTTCACTTGTATCTTCTCTGAGCACTTGGCACCATACTTAGCAACAAAGAGTGGCTCTTCTTATTTGTTTTCTGCCTGACACATGTTATGAAAAGCCCCTAAATGGAAACAGGCCTCCAGGAAGAGTCTCTTAATGAAAGAAGGGCCTTCTGCCTGCCTCTCAGACCAGTCTTGAGGCCCTGAGAGCAGGTTCTAGCTAACTGGGAGGGTTCTGACTGCCCAAGCATTCCCTCTCTCACCTTCATAAGACTTCATCACTCCCTGCATCTTCAAAATTAAGCCCAATTCGGTGCTCCAGAAAACATCCCGAGGGTTAATTATTTCTGAGGGCTGACTCAGAAGGCATTTTTCTGCCAAAGGATTCTGTCAGCCAAGTGTGGTCCTGCTGTTACCCCTGGTGAGGGAGCCTTTGTGAGTCCTGTCAGGGAGGAAGCCCCACTGGCAGGGAGGCCCCAGGCCCTGTTGCTTGTGGAGTCGGGACCTGATCACCGCCCAGGGCGGGCGGGGCTGGTTGCCGGGGAGGGGGCTGTCGCTGGGAGTGAGGGAGGCCGGGTGTGTGAGAAGCTGAATCCAGAACACTCTCACCAACCGGCTGCCTTTCAGTTGGTCCCCGTGGGGCCACCGCTTGCCTTTCATTTTGTTGATTGGAGATTGTGTCCCTGAATAGAGCTTAATGTCCTTTTGAAATTATCTGTTCTTTTTTTTTCTCTGTTAAAAATTTCTCTGGTATTCTCTCTCCATTGGGTTCAGATTGTCACTGTGTCCCTAACGGCTGGAGGTGGATAATGGAACGTCTGGAGGAGAGGGATGATTCTCAAACACAAACTGGTTGCCCTGTGAGGCCAAACTGAGGGATGGAGGGAGGGAGGGTCGGGGGGAGTCTTTGGGGGAGCAGGGCCTGGGACACATGTTTCTCAGGCTAGTGTAGGATGAGGGGGTGGGGTGCGGGTGGTGAGCCCTGGGAGAGTTGGGAGCAGGGCATCAAAACAAAAGCAGAAGAGGCAGTGAGGCTGTGGAAGGAGGGGAGGCAGGAAGGCAGGTCTGAAGGGAATCTGAGGGATGGAGGTGGCTGCATCGGGGTTGCAGAGGGATATTCAGAGAGGCTGAACTAAGCTTGAGAATCCTAGGACCAGAAGCCAGGTGGGGAGGAGACAGAGTGAATGAGGCCAGGAACTTGCTCCATAGGAGCCATTAGCTCCCATCTGCCCTCTGCCCACACTGTGGGTAGGAAGGAATCTGTGGGCAAGACAAATGCCATCATCCCCCTCACATGGCCCGTGGTGCACTTAGGGCTCCTGCTGATGGGCCAAAGCTTTGCCTTCATTCAGAAAGAACAGCATTTCCCCAAAAGGAATCGGGTGAACGCAGGGCTATTCTTGTGTGAGAAATGCTAATTATATCAATTCCATCTCCTCTAAGAACCCAAGGCCTATAGTAAATTACATAGCTACCGTTCTACCCTATTCCCAATTTACCCACCATGAAACAACACAAAACCCAACACCATGTTTTGCAAGAGTCAATAAATATTTATAGAACTGCTTGCAAGTAGTACGTACAAGGCAGTATTTAATATGTTAAATAGTTTTATCTCAATAACCTGGTGGTCTATTTACTAATAAACTATTTTAAGCCTCAGAGAGGCTTAAAGGCAGCCAGTAATCACAGGACCAAAGAAATAGTAAACCTAGGCCTGTCAATGCTGAGAACACAGGTTTGGCGTCTAGCAAATGGTGTTTACCTTCTCAGAGATCAGGACTTGTGTGCTGCTTCATAACCACATTCAGAGCCCAGAAACTGGGTAGGTCAGTGCCTCCAAATATGCATCAGGGCCACTTTCAGAGATTCTATTCTGATCCTCTCTCCTGTGCATGCCACTCCTTGGCTGTCATCCTGTCCCCCTTCCCCTTCCAGGAATGGAGATGTTAATTTCATTATTTGATGTCCCATGTGCTTGAGTGCCTCCCAAGGTGCCAAGCATTATTCTAATTTCTGGGATTAAGTGAACAGGACAGATTAAAACCTCTGTCCTTATAGAGCTCATATTCTAACCAGGGTATAGACATTTGTCTGAGAGATCAGTTCCTGACTGCATGGATCAGAGAGGACTTACAGAAGAAAAGTAGGTTCTGGGACCCCTAGGCTGCCCTGCAGAGACTGGAGTTGATATGTGCTGAGCTGTGTGCTGACCTTCCTCACCAACACTGCCTGTGCTCCAGACAGGGACTCTGCAGCTCAGTCTGTGGCCCCCTTCCCTGGTTCTCATCCTAGGATGGGCTTCTAAGCCATGCTGGGCTAATTAGTGTCGCTGCCAGGGGGGTTAGAATTGAGACTAAAAGAGTCAATCTAGGCTGAGCCCTTGAACCTGTGAAATACCAGGAGCTAAGGCAAGGCCTTTGGGGTATTTCTTATTACTTTATTCTTTTTTTCTTCTCTTTAAACAATGTTTATTTCTCACAATTCTGGATGCCAAAAAGTCCAAGATCAGGTCTTCAGCAGATCCAGTGTGTGGTGAGGGCTCTCTTCCTGGTTTGTGAATGGCTGTCTTCTCCTTATATCTTCACATGGCAGAGAGCAGACAGAGATCCACCTGCCATCTCCTCTGTCTGCTTCTTGTTTGTAGGAGAGAAAAAAAAAATGTAGTCTCCTAGGCTTTCCTCAAGTCCCAAAGAATAGATTTAATCAGAGAAGTGAGAAAATGCAGAACCAAAGGAAAAGTCAAACAAGACAAATAATCGTGTGTGTGTGCACGCACGCACGCGTGTGCTCAAGCGCTCAGTTGCTCAGTTGTGTCCGACTCTTTGCCACCCCAGGCTCCTCTGTCCATGGAATTTTCCAGGCAAGAATACTGGAGTGTATTTTTTTTTTTTTACCATGTGAACTGGAGAGCATAAAAAGTCTATTATAGAGTAAGAGGACAGAAATGGACATAGTCAGAGAGAGGTGGGTGGCTCAGATGGTAAAGATTCTGCCTGCAATGCAGGAGACCTGTGTTCAATCTCTGGGTAGGGGAGATCCCATGGAGAAAGGAATGGCAACCCACTCCAGTATTCTTGACTGGGAAATCCCATAGAGGAGCCAGGCGGGCTATCATCCATGGGGTTGCAAAGAGCAGGACACAACTGAGCAACTAACACTTCCACTTCTTCCATAGAGAGGTGACATGGACAGATAGATATCCCAATATCTTCTAGGACCCAGTGTTAGGGGTTTTTCTAAGACCCAGCTGATCTCCAGCAGGGGCTGTAAAAAGAAAACCTCACTCATTCAATGACTTACCCTTCTGTGCTTAAGCTGGCTTGAGTTATTTCTCCTAAGTGAAAGTGGAGAGTGAAAAAGTTGGCTTAAAGCTCAACATTCAGAAAATGAAGATCATGGCATGTGGTCCCATCACTTCATGGGAAATAGATGGGGAGACAGTGGAAACAGTGTCAGACTTTATTTTTGGGGGGCTCCAAAATCAATGCAGATGGTGACTGCAGCCATGAAATTAAAAGACGCTTACTCCTTGGAAGAAAAGTTATGACCAACCCAGATAGCATATTCAAAAGCAGAGACATTACTTTGCCGACTAAAGTCTGTCTAGTCAAGGCTATGGTTTTTCCTGTGGCCATGTATGGATGTGAGAGTTGGACTGTGAAGAAGGCTGAGTGTCGAAGAATTGATGCTTTTGAACTGTGGTGTTGGAGAAGACTCTTGAGAGTCCCTTGGACTGCAAGGAGATCCAACCAGTCCATTCTGAAGGAGATCAGCCCTGGGATTTCTTTGGAAGGAATGATGCTAAAGCTGAAACTCCAGTACTTTGGCCACCTCCC